>NW_005369964.1:0-384 GCF_000412655.1 Myotis brandtii
CTGGGGCCCCAGCATTGAGTAGTGGGTCCTTATCCTGCGGTGGGAGCTGTGGTCAGCAGGTGGCGCTGTGGGGAAAGAAGTAACCGAGGTTCCTCTATGGACTTGAATCCTCAATCAGAAATCAGGTGAATCAGTTATGTTCATGTACATGACATGCTCAGAAAGACCAATTGTCTGCTCTGGTCAGACTGTAATTTAAAGGCCATGAGGGTAGGTTTAGAGTAGAGGATGTGTAGAAATCTAAACAGGAGCCCTAACCGGTTTGGCTCAGTGGATAGAGTGTCGGCTTGCGGACTCAAGGGTCCCAGGTTCGATTCCGGTCAAGGGCATGTACCTTGGTTGCGGGCACATCCCCAGTGGGGAGTGTGCAGGAGGCAGCTGATC
>NW_005369964.1:467-1036 GCF_000412655.1 Myotis brandtii
GATAGAGCATCGGCCTGCCGACTGAAAGGTCCCAGGTTCGATTCCAGTCAAGGGCATGTACCTTGGTTGCAGGCACATCACCAGTAGGAGGTGTGTAGGAGGCAGCTGATTGATGTTTCTCTCTCATTGATGTTTCTAACTCTCTATCCCTCTCCCTTCCTCTCTGTAAAAAATCAATAAAATATATTTTTTTAAAAATCTAAATAGGAATATTTTTTCAAAATATATTTTTTATTGATTTCAGAGAGGAAGGATAAGGTAGATAGAAACATCAATAATGAGAAAGAATCATTGGTTGGCTGCCTCCTGCACGCCCCCTACTGGGGATTGAGCCGCATCCCTGGCATGTGCCCTTGGCCGAAATCAAACCTGAGACCCTTGAGTCCGCAGGCCTATGCTCTATCCACGGAGCGAAACCAGCTAGGACTAAACAGGAATAATTCTTTTTTTTTTTAATTAAATCTTTATTGTTCAGATTACATTTGTTCCTCTTTCCCCCCCCCCATAACTCCTCTCCTCCCAGTTCCCGCCCAACCCTCCGCCCTCCCTCCCCACCCACTGTCCTCACC
>NW_005369964.1:3639-7283 GCF_000412655.1 Myotis brandtii
TTCCTGTGGTTCTGGGTGATGTCCGTTCCGTCTTTTAGTTGTATTTTTGAAGTGGTTGTTTGCGGCAGCAATCTCCGGTGTTTACCTATGCCGCCATCTTGGTTTCTCCTTCCGATATTCCAACAGGAATAATTCTTGATGTTGAGGGTGTCTTGGCATCCAAAAGAGGTAGAGCCCTATCCGGTTTGGCTTAGTGAATAGAGCACCGGCCTGTCGACCAAAGGGTCCTGGGTTCGATTCTGGTCAAGGGCACTACCTCAGTTGCAGGCTCCTCCCCGGCCCGGGCCCTGGTTGGGGCTTGTGCAGGAGGCAACAAATTCCTGTGTTTCTCTCACATCGATATTTCTGTCTTTCCCTCTCCCACTCTCTCTAAAAAGCAATGGGAAAATATCTTTGGGTGAGCATTTTAAAAAAAAAAAAGAGGTAGGTACTCTCATTATTTTCAAACTTATCCTCTATAAGAGCTTATGTTAGATGTTTAAGAATTATTAGTGAGCCCTGGACGGTTTTGGCTCAGTGGTTAGAGCACTGACCCATGAACAAAGGGGCACGGGTTTGATTCCTGGTCAAGGGCATGTGCCTCGGTTGCAGGTTTGATCCCGGGGCCCAGTTGGGGTTTGTGCGAGAGGCAATCAGTGGATGTGTCTCTCTCACATGGATCTTTCTTTCTCTCTCTCACTCTTTCTCCTTCCCCACTTCCACATTCTCTCTAAAGATCAATGGAAAAAATATCCTTTAGTGAGGATTTAAGAAAAAAGTATTGGCAGCGCGGGGTCGCCATGGCGGACGTGCAGCAGCTTCGGGTGCAGGAGGCGGTGGACACCATGGTGAAGAGTCTGGAGAGAGAGAATATCCGGAAGATGCAGGGCCTCATGTTCCGGTGCAGCGCTGACTGTTGTGAGGACAGCCAGGCGTCCATGCAGCAGGTGCACCAGTGCATTGAGCGCTGCCACGCACCTCTGGCTCAAGCCCAGGCCCTGGTTACCAGCGAGTTGGAGAAGTTCCAGGACCGCCTGGCCCGGTGCACCGTGCATTGCAACGACAAAGCCAAAGACTCCATAAATGCAGGGAGTAAAGAGCGTCAGGTGAAGCGGCAGCTGGAGAGTTGTGTGACCAAGTGCGTAGATGACCATATGAACCTCATTCCCACCTTGACCAAGAAGATGAAGGAGTCTCTCTCATCCATTCAGAAATAGCAGTCTTTGCCATTGGCCATGGAGGCTGAGGGCAGGAACCTGTTTAAAATGAAGAGTGCGAATGTTGGTCTTTTAAGCAGTTTAGGGATGAAGAAATTAAGGATGGCAGCAAGTTTAAGGCATGTGTCACTTGCCTCTGGACAGGGTTCTTTTATGTTTTAATCCTAGAAAGTGAAATGGGGGAAAAAACTGGTGCTAAAGTTTGGGTCAGAGAGTTTTTGAGAGCCTAAATTTTATGTGGCAAATGCTTATCCTGGCAGCAGGCATTTCCCTCATATGAAGCCAGAGCCCTCTGAGGTACCGACAAGCTGACAGTGTCCTCTAACCTGCCAGTGGTCTGGTGGGAGGGGAGGAGAGGTGTTTCTGTTTGTTGCCAACCTCCTGTTTACCAGAAGCATTACCACACCATTGTCCATAAGCTGTGAAACAAAACCCATGAGGTTACTAATTGAGAAGTGGAAAAACGGTTTCTGAGTATTTGTTTGGTTTGGTTTGGTTTTAGGTACAAGGGCATAAAGTTCATTTAAGATGTGGAGTTGAGGGAGGGAGTTTGGATAAGAACTTGAAAAGGTTCCTTTGGATAGATATCGTTTCTGTCCAAGGTGTGGACATGCATTTAAGTGCTCACACATTACACCTTCCAGCTCGGAAACCCTACAGAAACATGAGAGGCAATGTCACCCTGGACATGGAAGCAGACCTTCCTTCTCACTGGCTGCCGTGATGGGTCCTAAGCCCGTCTGCAGCAGTGACGGGACAATCTTGCCGTGGTCCTCCACCTTGAAGGGCAAGAGGGTTTTGATTGTGCTGTATACCAATATCCAGGAATAAACAGTGAGAGAGGAACTGTTGCTGCTTCATTAAGAGTTATGAAGTACTGGATTTGGGAAAAACCTGGTTTTCAGGAATGAAACCTGAATCCAGTATTGCTTACGTAGCCGCCTCAAATAACAGAGCCCTACTGAGACAATCTTTTGGCAACAGGAAGAGCAAGGGAGAAAAAAGAAGGGCAGCCCCCCATTACCAAATACCACTTTTGCCGGGCCCTTTGCAACATACAGTGTTCCTACCCCAGCTCTGGCACCTTACTGTTTTGATAAGGAGCTGCTGTCTTTTTACCAACTTATTACTTGAAATGATAAAATAGCTTGTCTGTTTGCCGTTTCAAGACTGTGATATATTTTCCTAATGGTCTGGTTTTAAAAAATAAATAAGGTTTAATTTTCCTCTACTATTGTGTTTTTTATATCTGGGCAGTGAATATATAACTTTCTAAGAATGCTTTTCCTTGTAATGTGTGAAATAAGTTTCTTATGAGGTCCAGAAGAGTGAAAATTATGTGTTATGGTTTGGATGCAGGACCTGGTTGTTGTAAATGGGAAAAATTTCAAGGGCAGACTAGGGCACTTTTACTTTAAGTCCATTAATGTACTAGTAAAAAGATAGAAACTATAAAACTAAAAAAAAGATTCATTATCTACTAATATATCAGGTTTCTAGTTTCAACTAAACACTAACAGCAGGAGGTAGAAAAGATACTGTTATGACCCCTCAAGAGAAGATGCAGTGTCTAGGATTTGCAGGCTTGATTCCCAGGAGGGGACCTTCGGGAGGCAGCCAATCCATGATAGAAACATCATTGATCTTTCTATTTCTCTCTCCCTTCCTCTCTCTGAAATCAATAAAAACATATTTTTAAAAAGGATGAGTAAGAAAAGGCAGGTCCTAAATTAACAAACATCATATTTAATAATTTAACACATTGAAACTGGAAAATGGTCTAACACAGTAGTCGGCAAACTGCAGCTCTCGAGCCACATGCAGCTTTTTGGCCCCTTGAGTGTGGCTCTTCCACAAAATACCACGTGCGGGCGGGCATGTACAGTGCAGTTGAAACTTCGTGGCCCATGCGCAGAAGTCAGTATTTTGTGGAAGAGCCACACTCAAGGGGCCAAAAAGCTGCATGTGGCTCGAGAGCTGCAGTTTGCCGACTACTGTGTTAGACCATTTTCCAGTTTCAATGTGTTAAATTATTAAATATGATGTTTGTTAATTTAGGACCTGCCTTTTCTTACTCATCCTTTTTAAAAATATGTTTTTATTGATTTCAGAGAGAGGAAGGGAGAGAGAAATAGAAAGATCAATGATGTTTCTATCATGGATTGGCACATATCAGCTCTAGAGCAATATAGACTTCTCCTCACGTGCTAAGTAAAGCATTGGCACAAGGGTGCCACTGAATTAACTAAATGGAGTCGGAGCCTAAATGATTCACCGAGTCCTGATTCTGGTTGTGCCGTGGGTGTTGTTTCCATCTCTCCTGGGCTGGACAGGATTCTCGTTTCCCAAGTACATTTAGCCAATGTAGCATCATTTGTTATTATTCAGTTCATTTATTTCGTGTTTTGTGTTGTTTTCTTTTTTCCTTCTTCTCCTGGGTTATCTGCG
>NW_005369964.1:7930-19063 GCF_000412655.1 Myotis brandtii
AGACACCTCCAACTCAAAATGCTCAGCACACGGTTCACCATCCTCCCCACCAAAGCCTCTGTGCGCCTCCTCTCATCACCTCTGTCCCCTTCCCCCAGACCATGTTGGGCATCCCCCTCTCTCTTCCCCGTGTCCTACCCATCACTCCCTCAGCTGCTTCCAACTCTGATGTCTCGCTCACATACCCAGCCAACCCAGGTGGTGGACCCCCCTGGGCAGTACCATGGGGTCCCGTTGCTGAGGGGGCACCCAAACCATGCCCCGTGGAGCTCCAGGGCCCCACCTCTACCCTGGCCTGGGAGCTGTGTGGTCTGGGGGGTGGGAAACATCCAAGTGACAGCTCAGGGCCGAGGTCTGCCTGCAGAGAGGGTGGGGTCACCTGTGGCACCAGAGGGGCTCTCCCTGGGAGAACAGCAAAGTGAGAAAATTAGAAAACGTCGCACAAACCTTGGGAAGGAAGCATCCAGCCAAATGTTTATCAACCAACCAGAGGAAGAGGAGGGACTATGTTTATCTGTATGCACACACATACATACACATGTATATACACATGTATGCACACAGCCCATCGAGTCCCTTAGAAAGCTCTCACTGGTGTTTGCCAACCAGGTGTATTGATAGCCCACCTATGCTTGCCCTCGACTAACGGATGAGTGTGGTTCCCAAGTGAGTCCCGCAAGTCCCAGCCTAAGGCACGCTCGGTCACGGCTTCAGCTCCTCACGGAGCGGCTCACTGGCCCAAGGTCACGTAGCCAGTTAGAAGTCACAGTGAGGCTTGAACTCGGGGCCGACGGACCCCCAACCCTAGGGGTCTCTTTCCAGCCCCCTGCAGCCTCCCGAGTGACCTGTTTGTAGAAATCCCACATCAGACAAGCCGGCTTGTCACGGGGCCCAGCTCTGGGGACTTTCCCGAGGCGGCCGCCCTGGTGAGCATCGCAAGGCTGAGCTAACCAAGAGGACCAGAGGCCACTGCACGGGCTGTGCTGCTCTCGGGCCCAAGGAACGGGTCAGGAGTCGTGTGTGTGTGTGTACGTGTGTACGTGTGTACGTGTGTGTGTGTACATGTGTGTGTCCAAGGGCGATGAGAGCACAAGCTGTGACAAAAATCAAGGGCTTCAGAGCTGCCTTGAACAAACTGTCAAACTACAGCGGGAAGGCCAGGGAGGGTTGGGGGGCAGGAGGGGGCGGGGGTAAGAGATCAACCGAAGGACTTGTATGTATGCATATGAGCATAACCAATGGACATAAGACACTGGGGGGTAGGGGAGGCCAGGGGATTGTCAAGGGCGGGGGAAAAAAAAGGAGACATATGTAATACTCTTTGTAATGGGGGGTAGGGGAGGCCAGGGGATTGTCAAGGGCAGGGGAAAAAAGGAGACCTTTTTGTAATACTAAGCAATAAAACAATTTAAAAAATCAAGGGCTTGTCTGTGTCTCCTCCCTGGCACTTGTCCCCTCTCCCCCTGGCAGACTGTCTGCCCCAGTGCCAGCCCCGAGGGGCCTTGGAGGCCACGTCCCCCGCCTCCTGGCAAGAGCATGCTGTCACCCTGCCCTCGCTGGGGTGGCAGCAGGGACCTCAGGAATTTTTATTTTAAAAGTAATTTCAATTTTAATTCCTTCTTCCCACTTTTGCCTTATTGGTTTACTTAGGGTAATGGCTGACCTGAACTCAAGATATTTGGAGATATTTCACCCAACACAGTTAACGTGGTCCTACCTATACCCCTGCCTCCAAAATATGCTGCTGGGTCCTAGTGGTGTGGCTCAGTGGTTGAGCGTCAACCTATGAACTAGGAGGGCAGGGTTCAATTCCCAGTCAGGGCACATGTCCTGGCTGTGGGCTCCATCCACAGTAGGGGGTGTGCAGGAGGCAACCGATCAATGATTCTCTCTCATCGTTGATATTTCTATCTCTCTCTCCCTCTCCCGTCATCTCTGAAATCAATGAAAATGTCTTTTAAATAAAAGTTAGAAAAATCTTATTGCTTTTATGCATATTATATGACTGAGGTAAATTTTGCTGATACCCGACTTACAGCTTCATTTCCGAATCATTTCCTCAAAACTGCTGGGATAGTTATTGTATCCCCACAATGTCTAGTGCCTTCCATCTCTAAGTCTGAGCTGAGTAACCCCTTTCTGCAGTGACCTCGCAGCCTAATACAGGAGATGACTTAGCACAGGATGAGTCTGAAGAGACATTTCAGTGCCGTGTGAGGGGAGCTCACAGGAGACGAGACCAAGCTCACAGTCCGAGAGCAGCCTCCATGTTGCGGGGAGAAGGCAACGTGCCAGCAGCTTTGCTTGGAAACTCCTTGGTAGAAAGATAATCTGTTCACCTGTCAATGTGTGCGTTTAACCAGGATGGCGACTTTGCAGGTACGTGGAGAGTGAAAAACAAGGGATCCTTGTATGTTTGTGCAACTTGAGCATTTGAGGTGTCTTGTTATCCAAGCAATTATTCCTTTTACATTTAAACCAGCACGATCACATATATACATATATATTTTTTAAAAATTTTAAATTGATTTCAGAGAGGAAGGGAGAGGGCAAGAGGGATAGAAACATCAGTGATGAGAGAGAATCGTTGGTTGGCTGCCCCCTACTGGGAATAGAGCCCATGTGCCCTGAGCAGAAATTGAACTGTGTGACCTCCTGGTTCACGGGCCGATGCTCAACCACTGAGCCACACCACCGGGGCGAACCAGCACGACTGTGTGAGTTTTGGGGGTGGATTGCTTAAATAACTGGTTCCAGTTCTAGTATAGGGGCTGCTGACTCGAGCACAGACTGCTTCGGTAGATGGCCGGTGAGCTGTGTTCTCCTGCTGAGGCTGAGATGGGGACTCTCTCTGCTTTGCTTCCTCGGGCTCCTTCCAACATGACGTCGTTGCTGCAGACAGGATGGCTGTTACAGCATCTGCTGGCAGCATCATGTGCTTACTGTGGGCAGAGCTGGCCAGTTCAGTGACAGGTACGGGTGGAAAAGGAGAATGTATGTACCCCTGTCTTATCTGTTAATGGTCATCCTTATATCTACACATACATATGACATGGGTATACAGTATATCTACACATATATGTGATATGCATACATATGTACATATACATGGTCCTCTCAGCTAGTGGCTGAATAAAACTGCTGGACCGGCCAGATAGGGTGGTTACCAATTGGTCTTCTGGCCAGTCATTACACAAACCTGTGTCTCAATGCCAATGCTTAATGGACAGCATGGGTTAACTCCATTTCATTCTGATAACAGTACTATGGAAGGTCTTGTTACCCCTGTTTTAGAGATAAGAAAGCTGAAGAATAACCAGCTTATGTACCTGGCCCAAGACCAGTTGGCTGAGCCAGGATTTGAACCCCAGCAGGTCTGAGCAGAAAGACCTGGCTCTGAACCACCAGTCTCCCTGCACAGTCTCCCTTCACATAGTGAGAAGCAAGCTGTGCTGGTGAGCATTGTATAGGGGCCAAGGGCAAAGGGCTGCACTGTCTCCCTTCACATAGAAGCAAGCATGTGCTGGTGAGCATTGTATAGGGGCCAAGGGCAAAGGGGATGCTGGAGGGCCTCAGAGAGGCAATGGTGCACTTGAAACCCAAGATGGACACCCCAGGGCTGGCCTGGATGGGCAACAGGGGCCGTGTGCAGGGAGGAGAGGCTGGTAAGCTCTGCTCTCAAAGGCTTGAACAGAAAAGATGAAACACATTCACCGCCTTAGAAAGAGCCAGGGCCTCCTGTAAGGGCCTTGTGATGCTCTGCCCTCCCCCGTGGATGCGCGTTCCGCACGCCCCATTGCCGGTGGGCGTCCAGTGTTGGCCCCTCCAAGGTCATGGTGATTAGCTGTGAAGCTTGCATGCAGGGGTCAGTGCCTCATCTTGAGGGGCAGCTGGCTTGGGGGGCAGAGGTGGGTGTGAGGAGTGGCCAGTGGCGGTGCTGGAGAGCAGAACAGGTTGGCAGAGAATGGGCAGGCCATTTTGTTTCATGCTTAATGGTGGTGAAACACACATAACGAAACTGACCACTTAGCCAGGTTACGTGCACAGTTCAGTGGCATTAAGAGCTGCTGTACAACCATCCTCCCCATCCACCTCCAGAACTTCTTCTGTCTTACAAACCTCAAACTTCATTCGCATTAAACACGAACCCTCTCCATGTCCGCCCCCCTTTCTCCAAGAGGCCTCCAGAGAAAGGAAAAGCATTTCTCCTTCCATTTGCCTCCAGCATGTGATGCCAGAAGGAGTGCAGGCTTGCTAGAGAGAGCTCTTGTGCCAGGGGCTCTGTGTCCAACCTGATCAAAGGCAATAAACAGGAGAGAGAGGGAGCCTGGGCCTCCTGGGGCTCCGAGGCCTGTGACAAGCACCCAAGTTTGCCTGCACCCCCTGCAGTGAGACCAGGATGGCTTTCCGTCTCACGTTCCCACATCCCGCTAACCCCTGGTGATTCAGAGCCATCAGCACCTTTATTAGATGTAAAGTGTGGTTTGTTCCAATGAGACTTGTAGGCTCCATTGATGTGTTTGGTTTTTTTAAATATATTTTTATTGACTTCAGAGATGACGGGAGACAGAGAGAGATAGAAACATCAATGATGAGAAAGAATCATTGATCGGCTGCTTCCTGCACACCCAACACTAGGGATCGAGCCTGCAACCTGGGCATGTGCCCTGACCGGGAATCGAACCGTGACTTCCTGGTTCATAGATTGACGCTCAACCACTGTGCCAGGCCGGCCGGGCTCCACTGCTGTGTTTAATGACTCAAAAGGAACAGGGGTCAGGTCCGCTACGTCTGCGACCCTGGAACAAACGGCCTTGTGCTTTTTTAAAAAAAATATATTTTATTGATTTTTTACAGAGAGGAAGGGAGAGGGCTAGAGAGTTAGAAACATCGAGAGATGTCGATGGGAGAGAAACATCGACCAGCTGCCTTCTGCACACCCCCTACTGGGGATGTGCCTGCAACCAAGGTACATGCTCTTGACCGGAATCGAATCTGGGACCCTTCAGTCTGCAGGCCAGCGCTCTATCCACCTGAGCCAAACGGTTAGAGCAGGCCTTGTGCTTCTTAAGGCCGAATGTTCTGGAGCCCCAAGAGCTTTCTACGTGTGTGGGAGTCGGAGGGTTTGTCCCTGTGGCCGGCCTTTGTGCCTGGGGACTGTCCTGTCCTAAGTGCTGAGTCAAGAAAATGTTTCCCTGAAGTTTCCCTTTCACAGGGGGCTCCCCTCAACATCCCCTGTCCCCCATCACCACAGGAAGGAGAGAGGAGGGCGCACCGGCCATGTGTCAGAGAGCTCAGTTTGAGTTTCCAGCAAAAGGTGCCAAGAGCCCTCGCCTACAGGGTACCTTCTGGCAGAAACGACATTCTCTGCTGCCCCCTGCCGTTCACCCGGATTTTAATCTTTGGTAAGACCCACCTTCAGTGAGACTCAACTGCAATGAAGTCACGAGCCCTAATTGGGTCCTGGTTTGGTTTACAAACCTGGAAAGAATTCTTAGTACGGGTACACCTCAGAATTGCAGGTTTAGTTCCATCACAACAAAGCGAGTATTGCAATAAAGCGGGTTGTAATCTTATTGCTGGTGAAGGCTCTTGCCTTCAAACGTGTAACACCTGTGAAGTGCAATAAAACGAGGTAGGCCTGTGTGCCCACTCAGCTACTAAAAGTAACAACCCATGTGTGACCAGTAAGTATTGAGGACCTACAGCCGGCATCCCAGGAGCGAGGGGCCTCGGGAGGGGACTAGGCCTTCTAAGAAGGGAAGAGACCAACCCTCTGCACAGGGAGAGCAGCAGATAGGCCAGGACGAGGCCTCCCCAGAAACCAACCCTGATGGCGTCTTGACCTTGGACTTCCAGGCCCCCGAACTGTGAGAAAATTCATTTCTGTTGTGTTACTTAAGCCCCCCAATCTGTGGTCTACTGTTATGGCAGCCTGAGCTGACGAATACGGGGACCAACTGTCCCCATCTTTCAGGGGCTGGGGGAGTTCCAGGGACCGTCCTGAGCACCCCAGGACGAGTGGGTCACCCTAATCTATGAACTGATGTATGGGAAGTGTGTGGGCTTCCTACAGTGCACGGCATACAGTTTGTGCTCTGTAAATGCTAGCGATTGTCTTCCTTCACCAACTATTTAGTAATCTGCTCTGGGTTAAATGTGGATTAATGTATTGGGGGGGGGCGGGGAGTACATAATGGATAAAGCCTGCCCTCGTGGAGTTTACAAACATTTAGTGAGTGCTCAGACCAAATCATGGGGTCTAGCTGTGACCGGTTAAGAGCAGGGGCTGTGTCAGGTGGGAGGACCAAGGTCAGACAGGGTTGGGCTCTGGAGAGGTGGCCTGTAGGCACTTCTCTCAGCAGTCCCCCCGCAGAAGCCACCAAACGAGACAGTCACCCCAGTTGTTTCTTGTTTCTAAGAAATGGAAGCCCGAAACGCTGGCGGTGCCGGGGCCTGGTCCAATGACCACAGGTGTTCTGTCAAAGGGCTCCAGGAAAGCCCAGCTGCCTGCACTTTCCTTCTGACTAAAGAAGGTCATCGAAAACAGTCTGGGAGTTCCCCGTCGTGGCCACGGGGCAGCAGGAAGCACCTGCTTTGGAAGATGTGGTACCAACCAAAGGCTTTTGTAATCGTCAGAAACATCTTCTTGGGAATTTGTCACGAATGCACATCAGAAGGCCTCGCAGGTGCTGGTTATTTCTGCATCTAGCTGTTTCTTGGCACTGGCATTGGTGGACTTCTATGCCTTCTGGGACTCAGATGCAAATTCCAGCAGGGGTCGCTGTCTTTTTAGTAATTTGTCACAAGGCAGTGGAAGCAACTGGCTTTCTGTGAGTTGGGGAAGAAACTCACAGTTATCGAGCACTTCCTACATGTGAGAGCTTGCATTGTTTACATCTATTCCCATCCACTCTTCATTTGTTCAGAAATATTTATTAAGCTTTTACTGTTTTCCAGGCATTGATGTAGGCCAGATAAACTAAATATATAATATATAATGTCTAGTGTTGATAAGGGCTACGAAGCAAAAATAAACAGAGTTTAAGGCGGTAGAGTTCGGTGAAGGCTGGTATTTTAGATGGGTGGCCACGGAGGGCTTCTCTGAGGAGGTGGCATTTGAGTAGAGACGTGAATGGAGTAAGGGAGCAAGACGGGCAAATGCCTAGAGGAAGAACATTCCGGAAAGGGGTCCTGACAAGGGCAAATGCCCTGGCATGGGAATTGGGTTGGTGTGTTTGAGAACAGCAAAGAGGCTCCCCTGTCTGGAGTGTGGTGAGCGAGGGACGAGGGAGAGGTGGCTCGGTCAGATCAGCAAGGCCTGTGGGCGTGATAGGAACCTTGGGTTTGGTCCTGTGCCTGCGGGGAAGCTGTGCCTGCGGGGAAGCTGTGCCTGCGGGGAAGCTGTGCCTGCGGGGAAGCTGTCTGTCCAGCAGCGACTCTCAGTGCCGGCTGCTCACCAGACTCACCCGAGGAGCCCTGGTCCCAGGGCCTCGCCTAGACAGCCGCGATCAGAACTCTAGGGTTGCAGCGGGCGTGCCGGTTTTCTGTACATGCCCCCCGGTTTCCTGGTGAGCAACCATGGCTCAACACCACAGCATCCGACACCATGTGTGAAACCACAATAAAATCTGCGAAAACGTGATGGGACCCTGCGATTAGTGACAATATGTGCTTCTGTGGAAGACACTGTAGATCTAGTACGTGTGTGGAAACGTGGCGTGGTCATTGCAGACAGCTCTTTAAAACTATGCACTTTAAGCCCCAGCCCGTTTGGCTCAGTGGATAGAGCGTCAGCCGCCAGACTGAAGAGTCCCGGGTTCGCATTCTGGTCAAGGGCATACGCCCAGGTTTTGGGCTTGATCCTCAGTAGGGGGTGTGCAGTAGGCAGCATATCAATGATTCTCTCTCATCATTGATGTGTCTATCTTTCTCTCTCCCTTCCTCTCTGAAATCAATAAAAAATATATAAAAAATACTTTATTTTAAAAAAACCTATGAACTTTAACTTGGAACACCTGCCTCCCATCAACCCAAATCTAAATGAGGATTAAAAAAGAATGTGGTATGCAATACAGGTCCAACCATTTAAAAAACCTGGAAAATGGGGATTGTATATGTAGAACTTTTTTTGGTGATTACAATCATTGATGGTAGTATCATGTTATTATTCTGAGATATTCTAATTGTATCATCCCCTGTACCCTTGAGGACCAGCATTCCTGATGTGGGAGAAAGGAGATACAATATATATGAGGTTAATTTAAAATCTAGTCATCCAGAATTGGAACTGGGAAAAACAGTATGAACTGCTGAGGTCTTTGATCACGTGCATATATAAAGTATATACATGCGTATATGTGTCTAGAGTAGTGCCTCTCCTCCATTCACAGAGACCTAGAAACAATAGCACTCGGATTGTTGTCTCAAAATACCATTTCTCATGAAAAGAAACCAGGGTTTCTTAGAGGTCAGCTGATTCTAGCTTTGGGACAGGAAATGTACAAGATAAGAACGGATCATCTTGAAATACCAGATAGGAAGAAAGCTACTGAAGTTTATTAGGGTCACATCAAAAGGCTTTGGGAGAAGCATGCAACAGACTGAGATACCTCAATGTGGGGTTGGGGGGACAAGAAGAGATAAACCAAAGAACTTATACTTCTTGTATACTTATATGTATAGCCCATGGACACGGGCAATGGGGTAGTGAAGACTGGGGATGGGCGTGGATAGGGGCTGGGAGGAGAGGTAAGGGGGGTGGGTAAATGGGAGACATCTGTAATACTATCAACAATAAAAAATATATATATTAAAAAAAGGCTTTGGGAATCAACCTGGAAGATTCCATTGGCCATGAAAAGGACACTTTGGGCTTCAATAAAGTGCAATGGATTGAAACCCATTAGATATGTTTAAACTGTAAATTCAAGATATTTAGAAAGGTTATTGGATCACATTTTGAGGAAAGGAACCAATTTATTAAAATTAGGTAAATAGGATAAAATGGATTTTTCTGCCTTTTCTACATGAGCTATACCAGTGGATATAGCAGATAAAGGGGGGAAGTGACTCCTTATAAAGTTATTCCAGCTAATAAATTAAAATAAAATAAAATTAGAATTTCACCCATTTGCAATTCCTCAATGAATTAATGGATCTCTGCATTGAAGATCAGCCAATGTATCATCAAAAAGGAGCAAACCCCAGCCACAGTGTGCCTTCTCACCAAAGATCGGCCAGAGTCTGCTCAAGCTGCTGATTCTGCTGCTGGTTTGTAAGAGACACAGGGGCCAAAACCATACCGAATGGCACCGTGAGTGTCAATCAGTACAATCCAGACCAAAAAACTCCACAAACAGCAGCCTGGGTCTTCAGCAGAAAGTGGAAGGGGAAGAGATGAGGGGGAAACATGCAGATTAGAGACTGGAAGAAATGACCTTTTTTTAAAAAAAAAAAAAAAGTGGGTAAGACTAGTGACTAGAGCTGCATACTTGCCATGAAATCACATAGGATACCTGTAGATTAGAGACTGGAAGAAATGACCTTTTAAAAAAAAAAGTGGGTAAGACTAGTGTCTAGAGCTGCATACTTGCCATGAAATCACATAGGATACAGGGAAAGCCGGGCTGGCATGGCTCAGTGGTTGAGCGCTGACCTATGAACTAGGAAGTCACAGTTTGATTCCTGGTCAGGGCACACGCCCGGGTTGCAGGCTCGATTCCCAGTGTGGGATGTGCAGGAGGCAGCCGATCAATGATTCTCTCTCATCATTAATGTTTCTCTCTTTCTCTCCCTCTCCCTTCCTCTCTGAAATCAATAAAAATATTTTTTTAAAAAAAAGAAAAGAAAAAACACAGGGAGAGAGGTTACTTTTCAGGGGAGCGATGCTGTGACTGGGATAGAGCACGAATGGGCTTGAGGTGTCTGGCATGAAGGTTTTGTGTCCATTTGGCCGGGTCACAGTGCCAATATTTGGTCAAACGTTGTGGAAGCCGGGCTGGCATGGCTCAGTGGTTGAGCGCTGACCTATGAACTAGGAAGTCACAGTTTGATTCCTGGTCAGGGCACACGCCCGGGTTGCAGGCTCGATTCCCAGTGTGGGGTGTGCAGAAGGCAGCCGATCAATGATTCTCTATAATCATTAATGTTTCTCTCTTTCTCTCCCTCTCCCTCTCTGAAATCAATAAATATTTTTTTAAAAAAAAGAAAAGAAAAAACACAGGGAGAGAGGTTACTTTTCAGGGGAGCGATGCTGTGACTGGGATAGAGCACGAATGGGCTTGAGGTGTCTGGCATGAAGGTTTTGTGTCCATTTGGCCGGGTCACAGTGCCAATATTTGGTCAAACGTTGTGGATGTTGTTGTGAGGGTGTTTTTTGGATATTAACATTTAAATTAGTGGACTTTGAGCAAAGCAGATTACCCTCCATAATGCGGGTGGGCCCCATGCAATCAGTTGAAGGTCTTCAGACAATGAAGACTGACCTCCCCTGAACAAGAAGGAAGTCTACCACAGACTCCTCTTCGTGTCTCCAGCCTGCAATTTTGGACTCACCAAGTCTCCACCATCGTGGGAGCCAATTCCTTAAGGTAAATCTCTGTATATGCACACACGTCCTGTTGGTTCTGTTTCTCTGGAGACTCTTGACCAATACAGCTGTAAAGTTCTATTTCTTGACCTGAGTGGGAGTGACAAGGGTGTCTGCTTATAATCCACTGTGTTTGACATGGTTTTTAATGTTTTACTTTATAATGAAAAGGAAAAAGTAAAGCATAAATTGTAGTTAGGTATGTAAATATAGAGAAAGGGGATTCTAATGATGAATACCAAACTGTATTTGAGGTTTCCGGGGAGGAAAGGGATGGCCAAGCTTTGCTCTGAATGTTTCTGTGCTGTATACTTCATGTGCCAGACAGCGTGTTTGTACATCCTATCCTATATAATGAGGTAATATGCAAATTAACCCTCATGCCCTCACAAGATGGCTGCCTATGACCAAGCCGGCAGGGGGGTTAGTGAGGGACAACCAAATGACTGAACAAGCAGGCTGTGTGGGGCAACCAGGCCAGTGGGGGGCTGAGGGGCGACCAGGCCGGCAGGGGGGGCAGTTAGGGGAGACCAGGCTGGCAG
>NW_005369964.1:19206-27773 GCF_000412655.1 Myotis brandtii
AACCGGCAGTCGGACATCCCCCGAGGGGTCCCAGATTGGAGAGGGTGCAGGCTGGGCTGAGGGGACACCCCCCTTCCCCCCGCATGAATTTCGTGCACCGGGCCTCTAGTTTTGGATATAATTAGAGAAAAAACGCTGGTCCTAGTTGTGACGCACATGGAAAGGTCACCCACATTAGAAATCTAAACCCTTAGAGGAAATGGCTCTCTATAGGGATGAGACCCACCAACCACAGGAGAAAACAGCAAAGCGTTGAGATTATGAAATCGTCGTTTATTTGATAAATGAAACACAGCTGCTTTCCCCTTCAGTACCATGCACATTCGCATTTCTGTTTGTTAAATAGGCAAATATACTTCATTTTCTACAGAGATGACAAATAGAGAAGTGGGATCAAGAGGGTAGTTAACAGTTCTAGGAAAAGCCAGAGCTTTTACCACCAGAATCTAGAGGCCTTTTAAGATACTCCCTTTAAAACTTCTTTTCAGTATTTGAATTTCTTTGAACATCAGCCAGCACTGAGGTTGCCCATGTTGAGCATGAGCGATAAACACATGCAATGACCTTGTATTTGTTACTTAAAACCCTAGAGTGCCCCAAATCCAGACAATGAGTTCTTTATCCTGAAGTCACTTGATTAGCCTATGAGAACCTTACTGAGAAAGGATGTTTGTGGTGATAAAATAACAAAAAAACCCCAAAAAACCAGCTGTTAGAAATAAAGCATCCCCCTTGAGTTGTCACGACATAACCCTGTCTGCCAGTCTCCCACCTTCCCTTCCTAATTTTCCTAACTACAAACTTCAAAAGCGTCACTGCCGAAACGGTTCCACAGCATGAACACCAGTGGTCTAAGTGACAGCTTAGCAGGCGCCACCTTTCCTCTTTGCTTCTCTCCGGCTGGCTATCTGAACAGCCATCCACTACATGGCTTATTTTAAAAAACAGCTTCATTGAAGTATAATTAGCCACATAATGTCCACTTAGCGTGCACAGTTCGATGGTTTTCCGTCTGTTTGAGCTGTACAATCGCCACCACAATGAATTTTAGAGCATTTCCATCCCCTCAGAAGGAATCTCATGCCCACCAGCAGGCGCCATGTCCCCATATCCTCTCTTCCCAGGCCTCGGCACCACTCGCTGTCTCTGTAGGCATCAATGGGATCGCGCATACGGGCTCCTCTCACGTGGCCTAATGTGCGGCATGTTACCGGCTCCTTTCCTTCTCATTGATGCATAGAGCCCCGCTGTGTGGCTGCAGTTAGTGTTCCTCTTACATGTCTTTAACTAACCCACTGTGAGCACCGGCCAAGGGACACGAAAGTCAGGCTGCCTTTGCCCTGGTGGAGCTGCGATAACCCTAGGGCACCCCCCCACACACACACACACACAACTGGTGTAGGGCCGACCCTGACACCTGCTGAGAGATGCAAAGAAGGCGCAGACAGGAGAGAGGACTCGATGGGCGGGGAGAGGAGGAAGATGAAGAAGGTTCGGGGGAGAGGCGGCACTTCCAGATACACGGTGAGGCTCTGTGAGGTGGAGGGCAAGGCACTGAGGCAAGAGGAAGAGCAGCGGCGGAGGCACAGGAGGCTGCCCGGTGCAGGCGAGTAGAGGGGCAGGGCGGCCGGGAGGGAGGCAGGGAGGGGAGGCCAGGGCCTGACTGCAGAGTCACGGGCCCCGAAATTAACACTCGGCTTCAGTTACAACCTTTATTGTTGTCCATTATTGAGGAATAAAACATAAAAAGCAATCAAAACCTGTATTATTTTCTAAAAGTAGTTTTCCATCCTGAAGACTCGAGGCTCCAGCTTCCAGCTCCTCAGCCCAGAGAGTCTCTCGCTGGCTACAGCAGCCCAAGCGAACTCCTTGCCTCTTAACACAAACAGGCAAAAAGCCTCTTGGGAAGCCCACAGGCCCTTCTCCCCGGCCAACCCTGAGGTTTCAGAGCATCCCAGGGGCTGCAGGAGACGGGGAGGGGGAAAGGCGAGCAGGCCCTCGAGAAAGGCCCGGCCGCCCCTCGCTCCATCCACCTCCGGTCAGCGCACACTCCCAGGGACGGTGTTCGCTTGGAAAAGCAGCGAGAAGGCAGTGTTTCAGTAGTAGCCAAGGCACACCTTGTCCATGGACGATTTTATTCTGCAAGAAACAGGAAGAAGTTGGTGAAGCAGGTCAACTCTGGAGACACAGAGACCACGTAGCCCAGCACGGAGCAGGCAGTCACTTGTGACGGGCCCGCCTCACGACGGCCACGGGGAATGCAGCTATTTCTGCTGCTTCCACGGGTCACGTGTGGCTACAGGTGGAGGCAGAAGCCCAGCTGCCCACTGGCAGGAAGAACGGCGCCCCTCCCTTCTGCTCTGAGCGACAATGACCTTTAAGCGCCACGCGCTGGCTCACCTGTCGATCGGGTAGGGTTTCTCACAGAGGTTGACCAGCACGTACAGATGTCTCAGAGCGTACTCGTACTGGAGGGAAACAGACCAAAGACACAATCAGACATCCCTGCACCAAGCAATCAGCTCTTCACTTGGGCACATCCCACTTTCATGGTGACAGAGGTAAATCATCTTGAACAGCGATTCTTGACCTTTTTGGGGTCATGGACCCCCTCCCCACCTTTTGATAAGCTGGTAAGATTTATGAACCATCCCCCCAAGGCACCTGTGTGGGTGGGCAGGCCCCCGAGAGCACGCGGCCCAGGTGAGGACTCCTAGTGGAGAGCCCTCAGGCCCTGCTCCCTCTGGCACCCAGCACCTCCCCTGGCCACCAGCTTCTGTTGCTTGGAACCTCGTTCTGGGAGGGACACGCGGATGAGGGAGACGGATGGTAAGTGAATGCCAAGCTGGACTCTAACAGGCTAAGACCCGAATACCCGGGGATGCTCATCCTGAAGAAAACTTCAGGGGAATCGGAGAACTCTCACGAGGAAAAGGAGAAGATTCACTGTGTGTAATTCCAGAGGCAAAAAGCATTGCAAAGAATATTCATTCGATACATGGGAAGTTTTAAATTGTTAAATAAATAAGGAGAGTACTGTGTTAAATAAGTGAAAAAAACAAACAAAAGCTTCCTACTACCAGAGAGCTACCTCCCGTCAGGACCCCCTCCTTGGGAGCCCACGTGACCACGGTGTGCGCGTCACAGCCCGACGGAGCCTTCAGCCACGATGGGAATGTGCTGCAGGGTCCGCCATGCGGGAGCCGCTGCTCACGTGTGGCTACTGGACACATGAAATGTGGCTGGTGCGTCTAAGGAACTGGGCTTCACATGTTACTTCATCTGAACTATTTTAAATCTAAATTTGAGTAGCCACAAGAGGCTAGTGACTACCATACTGAAGGACACAGCTCCAGCAGGAGGGGCAGGGTCTCTCTGTGAAGGGCCAGATGAGCGGGTATTGTGGTCTGCGGGCTGTATGACCACTCAGCTCTCCTGCAGTGCAATGTGACCACCAAATGAAGCTGAGTCCCAATAAAACTTTGTTTATAAAAACAGGGGGGTGGAGGGGACCCACAGGCTGCGGGCAGGCCTTGACCTGTGGGCCAGGTTGCTGACCCCTCCCCGGAAGGATCAAGCACCACGTGGTCCTGATCGGAGAGGCTTGCTGGGACCTTCCACCCTCGGCACCCCTCCGCCTCCATGGCCAGGGCCTGGCTTCGACAGTATTTCTTGGGGAGCAGCCAGAGCAGATCCAAAAGGGAGAAAAACCTGTGTGGCTGGTGTGGAGGGCAGGGGTGAGGGGAGGGTGTGGCAGGGACAGAGGTATGAAGAGAAGGGGAGTTGAGACATCTACGGCTGGGGAACTCCTACCCACGGGGCCAGCACTTATGGTCAGCGAGTCTGACAACCTTCTTCCTCTCACCCCTGCGGAAGGCCTCTGAATGAGCCCATTGTTCTCAGCCTGGGTGGACCCTGCGACAAGGTTCCATGGACAGCAGTGCTGTAGCTTTGGGTCAGGATGCAGGGCAAGGCCCTGCTGGCCCAGGGGAGCCTGGGCGCAGCTGCAGCGGCCCGGCCCGGCCCGGCTTACCGTGGGGGAGTGCCAGTTGAAGCAGTGCATGCGGAAGTGGGACACGGCGGCCTGGTAGCAGTCGTGCGCCGTGAGCGGGGCCCTCTCGGACAGGAGCCTCTCCGCCTCGTCATCGGACCTCGTGAGCAAGGAGACGATCTTTCGCACCGACTTCTCCATGATATGCCTGCTCTGTGAAGAAACGCATCTTTTTGAAATGTATTGTACTTCCGGAGGCCTCTCTCGGGACCCTGGGTGGGTCAGGAGCTTCTCTTCCCACAGCCCCCACCCCCGTCTGTTAAAACAGACGCCAACAGGTGCACCCTGCAGGCGGCGGAAGATGTGGCACCTGTGACAGCCGGAGACCTTGAGAATCCCGTGCCTTTTAGGGGTTTCCTGGCACGACGGACACATGGCATCTAAATAGCTTGGGAGGAGGCATGGGGCCCACTCCATGGAAAAAGGAAAAGGCTCAACTCCCAAATAGACTGATGTCCAAAGGGTCAAGGGCTGATTCCCGATCAAAGACATGTACCTGGATTGCAGGCTCGATCCCTGATTCTGGTCAGGGATCAAGCAGGAGGCAACCAATGGATGTGTCTCTCTCACATACTCTCTTTCCCTTTCCCCACCTTCTTTCCCTCCCTTCCACTCTCTCTAAAAATCAATTGAAAAATATCCTTGGGTAAGGATTAACAACAAAAATTATTTTCATTTCTAAATGATTTAATACTTTTTAAATCTCAGTGTTCATTTCTAATGCAGGAAATATTGATACAACCCACATTAATATTAGCTCTTTGGGGTGAATAATTTTAAGAGTGTAAACAGGTCTAAGACTAAAGAAGTATGACAATGCTGATCACACTGTGGCACGGACAAAATGCATTATGTCCTGGTTATTATAGCACAATAGTGCGAGAGACCAACCGTAGGGATTATTAGATACAGGGTGAGGAAAAGTAGGCTTAGTTTGTTCCTATGGGAAATTACACAATAGTTACTAAATAACAGCACAAGAATAAACTGTGTTTTGTGCACTCACAACTCTAAGCCAACTGTAGCCCCACCCTGTATATGAATTTAAAACACATCACAGATGTTTATCTTCCCTGGAAAACTCAGGCCACGCTCCACCCAGCACGTCAATCCCCGTGCTTGCCGACAGGGGACAGCGTGAACTCGGAGCTGGCTCTGCTGCAGGGACCGCCAACCCCACCCAGCCTGGGGGTGCCCGCCTGGGGGTGCTCACCACACAGCTGTGTTTGCCAAGCAATTCTGCCAGCTCCAAGCAAGCGGACGAGCTACTGAGAACAAACTCCGTGACCATAAAGGACAGCCCAAGTATTTTAAGGATTTTAGGCTCTGACTAGGGTTTCCTAAGGCAGTAGAAATTTTTAGTAGAATGGATTTAAAATATATAAATATGATTAATAACTCACCAAGCAGCAAAATGAAAATGTCTTCTCTAAGCAACCAGGTATGAAAGGGAAAAAAATGGGCTCTGGGCAGGACACAGCAAAAGGCCCTACCCCTTTGCTCCCTGCACCTGGAGGTCACGGTCATCTACCAATGAAGAATGAAGACCACGTCTGCCCTGCTCAGGGCCTTCTATCTATATAGAAACCAAGGCCAGGGTCCTTTCCCACCAACTCCCACGTGCAGGAGGAGGGGTGGCCCCGGAGCTCCGTCCCCCGACTCCGGGCAGCACTGGGGAAAGCTCGGGAGGCAGACCCAGCGCGCGAGGCCGAGAGCACACCAGTCCCAGGACTCACCTCCAGGTGCCTGTGGATCTGCTCGACAAGACGCCTGGACTCCTGCAGGTCGTTGGTGAGCATCAGCTTCCTCTTCATGATCATGAGGGGCACCTCGGGGCTCGGAGTGAGGTCCAGGTGTTGGACGGGAGGCAGGGAGATGGGAGCACTGGCTTTGTGTTTCACACCCTGGAACTGCATCAGTTTCATGGTAGAGATGGACTGCGGGGGGGAGTGGGGGGATGGGGAGAGAGAGAGAGAGAGAGAAACTGGTTGGAATGCGAAGAGCAGATGGGCCAGCCTTACCCTGGTCCTGGAGGCCCACAGTTCACGCCGCATGGTTCCAGGACCACTGAAGGGCCACCGTCGCAGCCTGAAAACTGGCTGCGACCTTGTCCAGACAGCCCTGGTGAACCTATTTCATGACCTAGGACCCTCTGGACAGAGTTGGAAGGGGAACATCTCTAACTTACAGCCAAAGGGTCAAGGTAACGCCTGCAACCTGCAGAGCGAGGCAGGACCCGGGCCGTCCGAGGCGGGGTTCTGTGGGCCAGGGAAACTGGAGCAGCTGCCACAGAGGGACCTCCCCGTGTGCCTGGCCCGTGTTTAGTGTTTTTGATGCATGACCTTCTTGAGTGCCCCTAACTACCCCACAGGCGAGGGCTCTGACCATGGAGGAAATGGAGACCCAGGTTAGGTAGCTTGCCCCTAAGTCTCACGACTTTGCCCGTTTGACCCTAGCAAGGTCCGATTCCAAACCCTAAACAGGTTCCCAGGATGGAGTGCCCATGAGAGGCGAAGCCACTCCTACCCCAGCCATCTCTCCCCGGGGCCCCGCTCCTTCACCAAGACTTAACGTCCCAGGCGCGGCGGCCGGGGCTGGGAACCGACAAGACTCACCTTGTTCCCATACTGCATGACGTGGCTGGTGTTGGTGTGGGTCTTTACCAGCTGGTACTGCTTGTGGAGAGTCTCCTTGGTCAAGTCCTCCTGCAAAAACGTGAACAGTAAGTCCCTCGACCCTCCGAGCCTGAAGGCTAAGCCTCAGCCGGACAGCCTGCCCCTGCAGGGCTCACCACGTCCGAGTCCTCCATCCAGTTGACGCTGTACCAGTCCCCCAGGTACGTGGACCTCTGCTCATCGTAGTAACAGGCGTAGGATGACTCGTCGGGATTGGCGGCAGTCGTTGCATAAACTGCGAGGGATTAAAGACACCTTTTATTCTCTGCTGTGGATTCCACGTGAAGCTGAGTCTTTCCTCCTCTGGTGCAAAGTGCCACCCTCGGTCAGCGCAGGGAGGGTGGGGAGACGCCGTGCACCCTGCGCTGTTCGCTCAGTTACGATTACGCGACTCAAATGACACGTGGAAGAAGGAGAAGCCAGCTGATGGGCACCTGGTACAGCAATAAGCAGGCACGCGGGCTTGTTAGGACATGGAGCTGTTCTGGAATAATGCTGCAAGATTTTAACAGCTCCGGCAACTGAAGAACACGCACCTCACTTAGTTTCTGGAGAGAGTTAACATTTATGGACGGAACAGGCTGGCTCAACCTCTGCAATAGCGACCATTTCCTATCTATCTACCATGAGCTCAAAACTGTGCCTGACAAATGTTATCACATAAAATGATAAATAAACAGGCGTTATCGTTATACCCATTTTACAGGTGGAATACCTGAGGGTCAAGAGGGTAGGTCACCTGGCCAAGACCAGAGCCAGCAAGCACCACGCCGCAGAGGACCGGGCCAGTCCCAAGACGGCGATGGTGGATCTACGGAGCTTTACAAACCCTGGACGAGCACCGTGACACTCACGTGCTGATTCCTTCTTCTCTGGCCACTAATCCCCAAGGACTAGAGGGAGCCCAGCGCTGCCCACACCTATCTCCCCACTTCGACAGCTGCCCTAGGCCCCGCTTATGTGGACGTCTTGGTTCTTCACAGTAGCAGAATCAGAGATTGAACAACTGCACCCGCGAGCCACGGGCTCACCCGGCCTGGCTCAGAGGCCAGGGCTCCCACCACCTACCATTGATGTCGGTGGGCAGGTGTCTCATCATGGACCCAGACTCGCAGGCTTCAATGTAGAACACCATCTGCGAGGTGAACGAGACAGGTGGCTCACCCCTCGGCCAGGCAGACGCTCCCCAAAGCTCCTTTGGCTCTGCCCGCTCTGACCCACCCTAAGAGTCTTTCGCTTTTGCTTTGGGAGACATCTCTGCTGCCAGAGGCTGCAGAAGCTGCTGCCACACAGACCAGAAGGACTCGAATTTATTCGTCACTAATAGAATAAACGGTCTATTAGCTGAAAGAATGCAGGGAAAATGGAGCCACAGACGATGCAAAGGACACTTTTACCGTCCAGCACGGGGAGATGGGGCGGCAGGCTGTCTTTCTACGGTGCTACCACGTCCGGGCCTGAGCTGTGCAGTTTCTATTAAGGGTGCTACAGGCGAGCGAGGGCCAAGGTGAAAATAACATGGCGATATGTCCCTCCCAACTGCCCCACATTGCTCACAGTCCTAGGAACAGTACTCCTCAAAGTACGGTCCCAAGCCCAGCAGCTCAGCGTCAACTCGAAGGCAAATTCTCAGGCCTCTCCCCAGACCTGAGTCAAACTCTGGGGTGGGACCCACACTGTTGCAACAAGATGCCAGTGATTCTGGTCTACTAGCTAAAGCCCTAGGAGCAGAAAAGGTCCATCCTGGGAAACTGACCGCCCAGAGTCAGAGGCACGTCCCGGAGGTGGGCGCTGCGTCCGCTGCCTTCCTCGTACCGCCCCACCCCCCTCCCCGCCCCCCC
>NW_005369964.1:27785-53565 GCF_000412655.1 Myotis brandtii
GCCAACCTTACCTTTTGGTACTTTTTGTGTTTGTACATGTACTTGATGGTCTCATTCAGGTCCTTCACATGAAGCTAAAAGGTAAGAATACTGGCATTCAGATCAAGACCTCAAGGTAACCCACAATGAAGTCCTAATGTGCTTTGGAATTCGTATTTACCAATCCCCAGAAACGATCCTAGTGAGCAGCAGCATCCAGACGTCAGTCACCCAAGGGTTTATTCACAGATTTAAAAAGGGCAGGAGAACATGCTTCAGCACTCCTCACTCTGCCCAGAGCGTTCAGGGACAGGGGTCTATTACTGTGTCCTATGCAAGGCTCCCAGGTGCTGAGACAGCCCCTGATGCAGTGATATGTGGAGAAATGTCGGGAAAAGTGGCCGGACGGGGTGCCCCGGGTAGATTTCAAGCTGCTAAATGTGTGCCCCACACACCACCCTGGTGGGATGCCAGGAACCCACATCGCGGGTTTAACGGCACCACTGCAGTTCTGTTCCCCATCCTCGTGTGTTGAGGAAAACTCACATCATCGTTAGGAAAGGCCAGTAGTCCAGTAGCTCCGTGATCAGTGAAGTAAACAAACACGTGATCCTGGGGGCCACTGCCACGAGAGAACGAGAGTCAGAGTCCACCGTTTCCTGTTCTACTTCTCTGAAAGGTTGCCCTTGCCCCCCCCCCCCAAAAAAAAACAACAACACAAAAAACTAAGAAGTTTGAGGACTACAGTCCCCCACCCTGGTACAAAGAGCAACACAAGGCCCGCCGCCCTCTGACCAGCTGAGTGTTATTCTGAGCACAAGGCATATCCTAGGGCCTGGGACTGAGTCAGGCCTGGGAGGAGACCCGTGCTGGGCAGATCACCAGACAGACCAGGTGTGATTTGCAGAGCAGGGTCCTTTGGCAATTGGGCCTCATCCCAAGCAGTCACATGCTCTAACCAGATGTCCCCCAAATGAGTAAGGGAGCCAGGACACACATCCAAACGTGTCCTGCAGCTCCAGCTCCCTCCGGGCCCCGGGCCTGCACAGTCAGGGACCCCACCTGCCCACCCTCACCAGGGCTTCCACTAGGGGCGCTGCTTCGAGGCTGCAGAAATGTGCTAACTTCCTTGGAACCAATTTGGTGCATCCCACACAACTGACCGTCTCTGCTCTAACGCACATGAGCTTACTGTGCCCAGGCCTCCTTAGAGTGAGAGAAACAGTGATGTTTGCCAAGTATCTGGGACTCTCTGAGGGCATGCTTCTAAAGGCCCTGACATCACGTAAAAACGCTACAGAAAGAGAAGCTAAGGAGGACACATCTCTCGACCACAGGCGGCGGGGCAAGCACTGGTGTGAGCTTTCCCACCACGAAGCTTAGCTCCGGACTCATGAGTGTGCTCCCCCCACTGCGCTGCCCTGTGGTGAGAGCACAGGGCTGGCGGCAGGTGTGGCCCTGTGACCCGACAGCTGCGGGGCTTCACACCAGGCTCGGGATGTGCCACTGGCCGTGGAATGTACAGCACTAGGATCCGTGACGGGGACCCTGGGTCACAGGGTTAACGTGGTGCAGCGATGGGCTGCCAAAGGAGCCATCCAACCTGCACGGCCAGTCTTAACTCAGGACAGAGCTCCCCGCTCTGCCGTTTCCCAAGTGGGAGCCAAGACCAACTGGATTCTGGGCTGCCAGGTCATTCAGAAAAGTGTGATGGCGTAAAGCGAGCAGGAGTTACCTCTTCAAGACCTTTCCGGACCCTATGCCCTTCACTGCTTCTTCATCGCCTCGCAGCACAGCAAGGAAATTTTTCGGTGTGACATCCTACAAGGAAGTGGGAGTTGAAGTCAGGTGTGTCATTCCAAATCAGAGGTTTGCTGAGTCTGTGCAGACCCGGGCCACCAGCCCACACATCTCCAAGGCCCGAGGTTTAAGAGCAAACGCTTTGGAACCAAGGAAGACCCAGATAAGGTTGATGTCTCCGGGGCATGTGCATGGCCTCTCCTCAAAGGACATCTCGTCTTTGGCTGACGCACTGAGCAAGCCTACGTTCCTTCTCGGCCGTTAGAAAGGCCGTGCGGAGAGACCCGAAGGTGCCAGGCAGTAGGGTAGGAGGCAGAGGAAGAGCATACCACCCGGGAGAAGGCAAAGAGGCAGCAGGAACGCCTGCACTGGGCCCCCCTTGCCCAGCTTGTCGCCTAAAAGGCCAAATCCTGAGGACATAGGATGTCCCTAAAGGAGATTTTCTAAACTGATACTCGCTCATTAAAAACAAAGCAACACAGGAAAGCACCAAGGGGAACAAAAATCCCACCACCTCGATTCCAGACATTTCCTTACACGGGGTGGGGCCAAAGTAGGTTTACAGTTGTAAGTACGTGCAAGTTTATTCTTTATTAATTATTGTATTTTTTCCCATACAAACAATTGTGAACCTGTAAACCTACTTTGGCCCCACCCTGTAAAATTATGCAGAAACAATTTCATAAAGAAGGGATCGTCCATATTACATGTAAATTAAATTTAACTGTACTTGAATTTAAGAGAGAACACTGAAACTGAAAGGACTGCTCAACTTCAGAGAAACACTTATCACCAGGAATATCAGTTCCTGAAAGACCCCTCTCATAGTAAGAAAAGAAGATGATGAAGCCCGGCCAGAGTGGCTCAGTGGTTGAGCGTCAACCTATGAACCAGGAGGTCACTGTTTTATTCCTGGTCAGGCCACATGCCCGAGTTGGGGGCTGGATCCCCAGTGTGAGGAGTGCAGGAGGCAGATGATCCATGTATGTCTCTCACCGATGTTTCTCTCTCTCTCCATCTCTCTCTTCCTCTCTAAAAATCAATAAATATATATAAAGACTGGAAACTAAAGATTGGTAGACTACAACTTATTTCTTACTTTTTTCTTTCCTTTTTTCTTCTACTTTCTATCAAAGCTCTCAAAAATTACTCAAGCATGAATCCTAATACAAACATGAACCACCAATCAGAAATCAGTTTAGTGAGGTTCTGATGCCAGAAATACACAAAACAGGAAAATCATCACAAAAATGAGAATAAATGCTGCCGGCCTCACCTCCCCGGTGTAGTCCTTCAGGACCCCCTTGTACACGTCCGAGCCGTTGGGCCTGTTGATCACAACTCCTGGAGTGGGGTTGCTGAAAATCAAAGGACACAAACTGTCTCTGAAACCTCTCTCTTCAAAACTACGCCCGTTACACAGAAAGACAGTAACTGTCTGTCTGTCAAAGACACTGCTCATCGCCCGACGGTCACCAAGTGCAGTGATTTTAGCAGCTTGGGGATCCCGGTCATCCCGCAAGTCAAGCTCTTGGCAGGAGCAGTGAAGGCCGAGTTCTGACACTCAGGACAGGGACCAAAGCCTAGGTGTGCCTGGGCTCCCTCCCGCTGGAAACCACACAGCATCTCGGGGCCATGTCTCACAGAGATCTCTCAGAGCAAAGCAACGTGTAGGAAAAGACGGGACACGTCTGGTAGGCGTGGCACGCATCTGCCTGGCAGACAAGGACGTTAACAAGAGAGTTTAGGCGTTAAAGCTCAGAGTGGAATCTGAGCTGCCCTGTGATCTCGGGACGGGGCAGTGGCCTTCGTGGGGGCCACAGCGGGTGACCAGGAGCAGAGGAGACTCGCACGGCCTAGGTTTCGTGCCCAGACTTGCTGTTCCTCCTCTCCTCCAGAAGTCAGATAAGCAGGCGCGACATAACTATTTGTAAACGTGAATTAAATGAGTAATAGTAAAACAGGCACGTAAAGGTGGTGGGATCCACCCTGCAAACGAGCCTTCTGCGTACAGGTTGCGGAGGGGCCCCCCCATGCTGTCCACCTGCTCGGAGGTTAGGGACAAGCACCTCAGGACCCAGTGACCAGGTCTCCAGGCGGAGGAGGAACGTATTGTGCTTTCAACACTTTGAAAGCGCCAGCCCCAAACCCCCTTCGGCACCCACTGCCCATGTCCCTGCCACTGCCAGGGTGCCCCAAGCTATGTGCAAAGCTCTACGTGAATCAGCCCTGTGAAATTCCACCTGCGAGTCTGTTTCATCCCAATGTGAGGCCACTGGTGTAAGGACGCCACCCGCGAGAACGCTGCGTACTTACTCTTCAGAGTTGGCGATGTCATCGTACATCATCACCACGATCTGCTCGTCGGGAATCCCGTTGCGGTGGACGATCTGGTAGGCGTGGCACGCATCTGCCTGGGAGACAAGATTTCAGCAAGCCTTAGATTTTGCCCAGGAGGAGGCCAGGTTTGGGGTTCAAATGAGCAGCACGTTCTTTCTCCAGGAAGGCATGCTGGGAGTCGCTCCCTGTTGGCCAGGTCTTTAAATTATTTTAGAAAATTATTTTAGAACATAGACATTTGTATTTTTGCACTCAATTGTTTAAAATCTCATTCCGCCTCCATTATCCAAGCTCTTATTCATCAGGCAGTTAACATATATGTGGACTACACGCACACACACACGGACATACAAACCACCACCACTGCATCCACAGGTAACAAGAGCCTTTAAAAGAAAACCAGTATTATGTCAGATTTAACTCACCCTTACAATGGTGGTGGAAGTGAGCAGACACACCCACCAACTCACCTATTATTTATTACTCTTATTTGAACACAGGCTCATTAAAAAACAAAAACTTAAAGAGTAAATCTAACAAAATCAGTGCTCACACACTGCAAATTACAAGATATTGCTGAGGGAAATTAAAGATCTAGACCAGTGGTCCTCAACCTGTGGGTCGTGACCCCTTTGGTGGTTGAACGACCCTTTCACAGGGGTCGCCTAAGACCATCCTGCATATCAGATATTTACATTATGACTCATAACAGTAGCAACGTTACAGTTATGAAGTAGCAACGAAAATAATTTTATGGTTGGGTCACAACATGAGGAACTGTATTTAAAGGGCCAGAAGGTTGAGAACCACTGATCTAGACAAACAGAGGCATCTTATATTCATGGATCAGAAGTCTTAGCACTAGTAAATTTTCAAAAAAAGATCAGCAGGTTTTTGCAGAAATTGACAAGGATGATCCTGAAATTTATATAAAATTGCAAAAGACCTAGAATAGACAAATTTTGAAAAAGAACAGAGTTGGAGGACTTTCACTTCCTGATTTCAAAACTACTCCAGGGAAAGAAGTCTTTCAACAAATGGGGCTGAGACCGACTATTTGGATATCCACATGCAAAGAGATGAACTTAGGCCCTCACTTCACTCTCAACACGAAAATTAGGTCAAAGTGGATCATAGACTTAACTGTAAAGGCTAAAACAAAGCTGTTGGAAGACAACAGAAAATCTTTGGAACCTTGAGTTATAACTGCAAAGATGTTACAGACATATCACCAAAAGTCTGGTCTATAAAAGAAAAAATTTGATAAATTGGACATCATCAAAATGAAAAACCTGAGCACTTCAAAAGACACCATTAAGAAAATGAAAAGACAAGCAACCCAGTAAGAGAAAATATTTGCAAAACACATGATCTAACAGGACTTGTCAGAATTTGCAAAGAATTCTTGTACCTCAACAAGATAATCAACCTAGAAGAAAAAAAAAAAGATTTGAGTAAAGATCTTAAGAAGATATACAACACACACACACCCAGGCCCGGTAGAGGCAGCCAAAAACAGCGGATTATGTGGTAGCTCCACACGGGTAGCCCAAGGCTGGTTACAGGCAGCATCTGACACCAACCTGCACTGGAATCCCACCCAAGTGGACCCAGAACCAGCACAACCAGTGGTGGGCTTCAGACCACAACAGAAGTTGGCCCAACTAACCACACAGGCGGCACACCCAAAGGGAGGTCCTGGCAGGCTCCAGACCTTGCTGGAAACAACTCCACCTAGGGCGGCAGCCCTACACAGTGGCTCATAAAACATGATCGAGGTCTGTCCTTACAGTCAGCCAGACTGACGGTTAACCCCACCCACGAATAAGCCAACAGCATTCAAGACTCAACTACAACAGGAGGGAGCACATAACCCACAAGAGACATTCCTGGGGCACGGAGCTCAGGTGATCTGGAAAATTGCGCCACTGAGCCCCACAAGACACCTGGAACATAAAACCACCATAACAAGTTTGAGAGTTGTAGATCTACCCAATACGCAGAGACAAACACACACACACACACACACAAAACAGACAAAACGGGGAGACAAAGAAACACAGCCCAAATGAAAAAAACAAAACAGGAGAAATCCCCAGAAAAAGAATTAAATGAAATGGAAGCAAACAAGGTATCAGATGCAAAGTTCAAAACAATGGTTATTAGGATGCTCAAGGACTTAGAAGAATGAATGATCTCAGTGAGAACTTAAACAGATAGTAAACATGAAGAAGGACATAGAAACCATAAAAAAAATGGCAGAAATAAAGAACACAATATCTGAAATGAGGAATAAAGAATGAACAGCAGGTTAGTTATATGAAACAGAGGATTGAATCAGCAATTTAGAGGACAAGATAACAGAAAACACCTAAGCCAGCAAAAAAAAAAAAAAAAAAAAAAAAAAAAGAAATTTTAAAAATGAGGAAAGTCTAAGGAACAACATCAAGCGTAACAACATCCATGTCATAGAAGTATTGGAAGAGAAAGAGAGCAAGGGATCAAGAATATGTTTGAAGAAATAATGGCTGAAAACTTCCCTAACCTGGTGAAGGAAAAAGACACACAAGTCCAGGAGGCCCAGAGAGTCTCAAACAAGATGAATCCAGAGGCCCACACCAAGACACATCATCATTAAAATGGCAAAGGTTAAAGATAAAGAGAGAATCTTAAGAGCAGCAAGAGGAAGACAGTTACTTATAAGGGAACTCCCATAAGGCTGTCAACTGATTTCCCAACAGAAACACTTTAGGCCAGAAGGGATTGGTGTGAAATATTCAAAATAATTTTATTAACCAATGTAACTCCAATAAATTCAATTAAAAAAAAAGAAGATCATGAATGGCTAATAAGCATACAAAAAGATCCCAATATCATTAGTTATTAGGGAAATGCAAATTAAAACTACATTGTGCCCTTGCCAGTGTGTCTCAGTTGGTTGAAGAGGTTGTCCCATGCACCAGAAAGTTGTGGGTTCGATTCCCAGTCAGGGAACATGCCTAGGTTGTGGGTTCGATCCCTAGTCAGGGCTCTGTGTGGGAGGCAACTGATCAATGTATATCTCTGCCACATCAATGTTTTTTTCTCTCTCTCTTCCCCTCCACCCCTCTCTAAGATCAATTAAAATCCTATATAAAAGCTTAATATGCTAAGTGTCCAGTCATCCAGTCGTCCGTTCAACCAATCAAAGCGTAATATGCTAATGATATGCTAAGGCTGCACAACCACTTGTTATGACATGCACTAACCACAGGGGGCAGATGCTCTGACAAATAGGTTAGCTTACTGCTGGGGTCCGGCCAATCGAGCCCTCCCATGGTCTCTTCCCGGCTGGCTAACCTCCCGCGTCCCTCCCTGGCCCTGATTCTGCACCGGTGGGGTGGCCTGCGCTCTCTTGCAATCCAGGACCCCTCGGGGATGTCAGAGAGCCGGTTTCAGCCCCGATCCTGTGGGCCAGGCCAAGGGACCCCACTGGTGCATGAATTTGTGCACCGGGCCTCTAATTTATTTATATATATATATACATACACACACACACACACACACACACACACACACACACACCTATGTCAGGGGCCATCACATCCGAAACAATCGAACAGATGACCAAATAGGCTGAGTGGGGTGACAAGGCTGGCAGGAGGGTTAGTGAGGGAGAATGAAACGACTGAGCAGCAGGCTGTGTGGGGCAACCAGGCCGGCAGGGGTCAGTGAGGGGTGACCAGGTTGGCAGAGGGGAGCAGTGAGGGATGACCAGGCTGGTGGGGGGGGGGGTAGTTGGGAGGGATCAGGCCAGCAGGGGAGGGGAGTTGGGGCCAACAGGCCAACAGGGGAGGGAAATTGGGGGCGATCGGGCAAGCAGGGGAACAGTTAGGCTTTGATCAGGCTGGCAGGGGAGTGGTTAGGGGGTGATCAGGCTGGCAGGCAGAAGCGATTATGGCCAATCAGGCAGGCAGGCAGGCAGGCGAGCAGTTGGGAAGGATATTCAACTGCCGGTTTAGTGAGGGGTGACCACTTAAGTGAGGTTTAGTGAGGGGATCAGGCCTAAACCGGCAGTTGGACATCCCCCGAGGGGTCCCATATTGGAGAGGGTGCAGGCTGGGCTGAGGGGACACCCCCCCCTCCCCGCACGAATTTCGTGCACTGGGCCTCTAGTGTATGTATACACACACACACACACACACACACACACAAACACACACACATATATGCCACAATGAGATACCACTTCACAGCTAGACAGACAAAACAAGTGTTAGAGAGAATGTGGAGAAACTAGAACTTCCATTCACTGTTGAGGGAATGTAAAATGATGCAGCCACTTTGGAAAACAGTTTAACGGCATCTTAAAAAGTTAAACATAAATTTGCCGTATGACCCAGCAAATCTACTCTACTGTATCTGCCCAAAAGCAACAAAAACATTAATCCACACAAATGTTCTTGGCAGTGTTCTTCATAACAGGCAAGAAATGGAAACAACCCCAATGTCCAACAACTGGTACATGGACTGACAGAATGTGGTCTATCCATACGCTTTAACACTCTCTGGCAATGAAAACAAAGTCCTGACACACACTTCAACACAGATAGACCTCACAAACATCACGCTAACAGAAGCCAGACACAAAAGACCACATGTTGTATAGCTCATTTACATGCAATGTTCATAAATGGCAAATCAGTGGAGACAGAAAGTGGGTTAGTGGTAGCCGGGGGTAGGGACTGCCAATAGGTGTGAGGGGCCTTATTGGGAAGATGGAGATGTTCTAAAACTAATTTACGATGATGTTTGCACAACTTGGTAAATGTACTTAAAAAATCATGAGTGTGCACCGGGAATGAATGACTTACATGTGATATGTGAAACATGTTTCTATAGAGCTGTATCTTTTAGAAAGGGCAGGTTCGGCATGTCCCGGTTAGCGCTCTCCCACGCTGCTTGGACTCCTCACACCGCCTTGACAGGAAGCTGCCCGCCCCCCGCCCCCCGCCCCCCAATTTCACGGATGGAAACAAGCTCAGAAGGGCTCAGTGCTTCAAACCCAGGTTCCAATCCCGCCGTGCCTGGTGCCATCGTCCACTCCACACAGTGGTCTCAAAGGCACGTCTCGATTCTCTCATGGGTCCTTGGAGGCACCTGATTGCCTCTAACTTGAACTCACAGGGGTTCTCTGTATGAGTCAAGTATCCACTGGCACGCAAAAGAAGTAAAAGTAGGGTGAAACCAAGTCAAAAAAATTTGGAAATAGTGAAGGCTACTTGACTCACTTCCCTTGATCATATCTGTCCTGTATGAGTTTTTCCTCTTAAAAACGGAAGGGCCATATGAGGTAACCTTTGAGGGGAGGGCATTGAGTAAGACTTCACCCTCAGGACTACTGAGCAGAGATCTCCGCGGCTCAGCATGTTTCAGCGCTAGCGCCGGGAGTTCCGCTGGGCGTGCTAATGCATCCCGTGACTGCCGGCTACAGCCCCCGGCCTGCGGCTATCTGCTCCTGCTGCCTCCAGGCCAACTGTCAGCTAAATGGACAACCTGCTTGGAACAAAGGCCAATACGGGTGACACACTCTGGCCTCAGTCACTGGGAAGGGGTCCACCTCCGAGCCAGGAAGGAGTTGGGACGGGTTCTCACGGTCTGCTCATCCCACAGGTGTACACCGAACATCACCTCCTGCCATTGCTCTGAGCACTGGCCCGGGTGTGGGCTTTGTGGGGTTGCCCCCCTGAGCCCACCACCACCTCACATCGTCCAGAGGGAACCAGAGGTTCAAAGGGAGATTGCGTAATATGCTCAAACTCATGCGGCAGGGAGCGGAGCGCAGGACTGACGCCTGAGCTCTGTGCAAGTCCAAAGCCCTCGCTCTTTCACGATCCTGCGCTGCCTCTGGCCTGGACAAGGACAGCCTCCTGTGCTAACTGCATTCCCCTAACTCAGTCCTGCGCTGCCCTCTTCCCTGGTCCCTTCCCGCCGTGCCCTCTTTAAAAGCCTGCTTCTCTTTTTAAACACAAAACTGCAACAACATGGATTAACTGCAAAAACATTATGCTAAGTGAAAAGCCAGACACAAAAGACTACATATCATCTGATTCCATTTATAAGAAGTGCCCAGAGAAGGCAAAACAATAGAGACAGAGCAGATCCATGGTTACCAGGGGCTGGGAAGAAACAGGGAGGACTAACTGCCAAGGGCACCAGGGAACTTTCTAGAATGATGGATGTGTCCTAAAACTGGGCTGTGACGAGGCTTGCACCGCTGTATGACTTTACTAAAAACCACTTGGCTGTACAATGATCATCGGTGAATTACGACTTGTACTAGGAAACGTACGCCTCAGTTGAGCTGTTTTTAAAAGGTGATAAGGGGGCACATTTTTAAAACATAAAAGCAAAGGTGGTCTTTCAGATACATGGCTCTGCCACCTGACCCTCCGTCGTCGCATCTTCAACCTCCCACAGGTACAAGCTCGACTTCCCCTATCCCTCTGGGCCTCAGCTGGAACCCACACTCCCACCTGCCTCCTCGGGGTCTCAGGACACACTCTCTCTCACAGCCTCCCCTCCACTCCAACCACAAACTCCAGACCAGCAGAGGGGGGTGAGTGGGGGAGCAATCTCAGGGCTTCTCCTCCTGCCAACACACCACCAAACAGCTTTCTCCTGCAGAGCCCACTGCCCTGCAAGGACCTCCACCCCCCGACCAACCCTCTTTCTTCTGGCTCTCCTCCCAACTCCTGATAACAATGAACTTCACCTTCAACCTACATCAACCACCACCCCCACCGCCATTCCCAGGCCTTAGATCTTCCTTCTCCACAGGCTAAAACCTCAGTCCTGAAAGAAACCCACCTCCAGCCCCACTGCTCCAAGGCCCTAGTCTTTTCCCTTCACAAGCCTGTCGGAGGACGACTGTACAGCTGTCACCATGGGCTGCCTGCACTCACCGGAGCCTGGCTTATGCCCCCGCCACTGCGGGCATCCGCCAACCCCAAGCCTTCCCCTCCCCACACTCAGAATGTCACTCATGAATCCCAGCCAAAAATGGAAACCCAATTCCGTCAAGACAGAGCACAGAAAAGCACTTAGCGATGACTTAATTGTGCCTGGTGTACAATTAAGAAATTTGTGATCATGAGTGCTGTCTTAATCCAAGGAAAATGTAAGCCTTTATAAAAATGTGTTCAAAAGTCTATGTAGGTTCTACAGGGAAAGTTCTTTCATATGCTTTTTTTAAAAAAAAAAATACAAAGAGGAACGGAGAGAGAGGGGGAGATAGAAACATCAATGACAAGAGAGAATAACTGATCAGCTGCCTCCTGCACACCCCACACTGAGGATCGAGCTCACAACCCGGGCATGTGCCCCGACCTTCTGGTTCATAGGTCGATGCTCAACCACTGAGCCGTGCCGGCCGGGCTCAAATGCTTTTAATGATTAGCCTCCAGAGTCAAGAAAGCAAATGTTGGCAGCTGGCTGGGACGGTATCAGGCCAGCAGGGACAGGCTGAGGTCAGCAATGACTCAGCACATGTGTTTCCTCTCTGCTGGGCCTCTGTGGCTTCCGCACTGTCGTCCTCCCTCCTTCAGGAACAAATATTTCAGTCTGCGGCCACTTCTTCTGCCTTGCTTCCCTTTATTTCAATGATAAGTATTTTACCCAGGGAAACTAGCAACATCTAAGAAGAAAAAAAAGGTTTTCTGGTTGCAAGGTTCATGGGATACCTACACTTAATAATGTTTAACCAATATTTTTTTAAGTTGGTTGTATAAAAACCAGGGTGGCTGATGAATCAGCCTGTTCACTATCGGTGATCCATACTGAATACCTCATCTTTCTAACTCGTGGGGAGGGGGAGGAGGAGGAGGAGGAGCTTGGGAGCCGAGCTCTGCGGACTCGGGTTGCTCCTCTGGAAATGGGTCAGGCCTGTTGTTAAGTATTAAAAGGAAAAAGGGTCATTTTGCTATAACAAATGTCCTATTCAGCTAGCATACAAATGTCATTCAATAATCTTAAGTTTTAGAGCTCGCAAGAGCTTATCTAAACCACCCCCTACCCAACAGATAAGAAACTGACACCCAGGTGCGGAGACACTGCCCAGCCATCAGGAACACAGACGAGAGGCCTGCGCTGGCCCATACAGCAGCCACTGACCACGCACAGCGATTAGCACTTCAAACGCGCCCGTCTGAACCGCACGCACCGTGAATATAAAGGCACACTAGATTCCAATGACTTAGTACCAAATAAAAAATGTAAGGCATCTTGTTATCAATTTTTTATGTCGATTACAAGTAAAATAATAGTTTGGATATATTGAGTTAAATAAGAGGTTAATTTCACCTATTTTTTTTTTACTTTTTAAAACTGTAGCTACTAGAAAATTCACGACGACACATGTGGCTGTCCTACCGACAGTGCTGCTCCGGAGCTCATGGGCCTGGGTTTGAATCCAGGCTCTGCACTTGCCCTCTGACCACCACACTGGGTCAGGTGATGACCTTTTCCCTGCCTCAGCCCACTCCCTCGCAAAGAGGAAATAAGAACTGGAACGACAGCATATAACCCACGGCAGGCACTAAATGAGTTCACTGTGTGAAAGGCTCTAGGACAGTTCAGCACATACTGTGAGGGTCTATGCTCCCAGTTTCTGAGAATTACAAAATGAAATGGCTTTTTAATTACAACTGTATTTATTTACTTACTTACTTATTTATTTTTATTGATTTCAGAGAGGAAGGGAGAGGGAGAGAGAGAAGCGTCAATGATGAGAGAGAACCACTGATTGGCTGCCTTCTGCACGCCCCCTACTGGGGATTGAGCCCGAAACCCAGGCATGTGCCCTTGACTGGAATCAAACCCAGGACCCTTCAGTCCACAGGCCAATGCTCTATCCATTGAGCCAAACCAGGTAGGGCTAAATTACAACTTTATTGAGATATAATTCACATATCATAAAAGTTAGGCTTTTAAAATATACAACCCTGTGGTTTCTCGTATATTCACAAAGTCATGCAACCATAACCACTATCTAATTCTAGAATATTTTCATCATCCCAAAGGGAGATCCCATACCCATTAGCAGCCATTCCCCACTGTCACCTCCCTCCAGACCTTGGCAACCACTAAACAATATTCTATCTCTGTAGATTTCCCTATTCTGGACATTTGATGTCAATGGGACCTTACAATACATGGTCCTGTGCAACTGGCTTCTTTTATTTAGCGTGTTCTTAAGGCCATCCATGTTGAGGTATCGGTACCGTATTCCTTTTCATGACCAATAACATCCCCTTGTGTGGACAGACCACATTGTTTATCCGTTCATCAGCGGATGGACACTTGGATTGTTTCTACTTTCTGGCTATGATGAATAATACTCCTACGATCATTCAAGTACAGGTTTTTGTGAGAACATAATGTGTTCATTTCTCTTGGGTGCGTGCCTAGCAGTGGAATCGCTGGGTCATATGGTAACTCTCTGTTTAACCTTTTGAGGAACTGCCAGACTGTTTCCCAAAGTGGCCGCACCATCTTTTCGCTCTAACTCCTGCCAGGCTGATTTGTTGGAAATGCCAGGAAAGATGGGGAGAAGGGTGTGGAGAGCAGCAGGCAGAGGCCTGGAGGGCAAAGAGGCTTGTGAGGCTTCGACCAGACCCCCGAGCTTCAGTCCTATCTGTACCTCAACTTCTGTGTGGTCTCGGGAAGTCACTTCCTCTTTTAGTCTCAGTTTCCTTTTCTATATCAGGAAGGTGATGACCAGTGGGTCTCAAATAGGGACATTTGGTAAAGACTGGGGTGGGTGATGCTCCTGGTTTCTAGTGGGTAGAGGCCCATGATGCTGCTAAACGTCCTACAGGACAGACTCCCAAAGAATAACCTGGCCCCACATGTCAACAGCTCCAAGGTTAAAAAGCTCGGTTAGACTGAGGTGACGCCACAGGGGCCTTTTTGAGGAAATGCAAACTGCTTTCCAAAACAGATGTCCCATTTTACAATCCCCCAGGAACATAAGGGTTCCCATTTCTCCCCAGCCTCGCTAACACGTCTCTTTTAACGACGTCCAGGGCTATTTACAGAATGCCCGTGCCATAAAGAAAGAGATGAGCCATTTTCCTACCTGGTGCCTATAGTTATACCAGCCATTGGAGCCTGCGACGATGACCACCCAGTGCTTGCCTCCATCCTCGGGATCGTCCTCGGGAGTGGCCCCAGTTCCCAGGACCAAGCTGAGCAGCACGGCTACTTCCCAAATCATTCTGTGCCTTGGCATCATGTGCAGAAACCTGGGAAGAGAAAAGCCAAGTCAAGCCAAAAAGGAAGGACAAGAACAGAAGAATATTGCTGGCCCCTAAGAAAGTACAGTGGGGCCTTGACTTACGAGTGTCCCGACTAACGAGTTTTTCGAGATACGAGCCGTCTCTCAGCCGATTTTTTGCTTTGAGTTGCGAGCTAAAATTTGGGTTACGAGCCAGCTTCAGATACCCCACCGCTAGTTGGCGCAGCGAACGTCACAGTGAACGCCACAACATCAGCCCAGCATCATGTGTCTCACTCGTTCACTGTTGATTTGACATACGAGTAATTTGAGTTATGAGCTCCGTCACGGAACGAATTAAACTCGTAAGTCAAGGCCCCACTGTATCATAGTAGCTTTGGCCGGTTTGCTCAATGGTTAGAGTGTTGGCCCTCAAACTAAAGCAGGGGCCACCAACCTTTCGGAACTCACGGACCACCAGTAGCCTGAGGACCACCGGTTGGCGACTTCTGGACTAAAGGGTCACAGATTCGATTCTGATTGACGGCATGAACCTCCACTGCAGGCTACATCCCCGGCCCTGGTCAGGGCAAGGGTGAGGGGCAACCAGTCGATGTATGTGTGTCTCTCTCTGTCTCTCCCCCTCCCTTCCAGTCTCTCTAAAAATCAATGGAAAATATATCTTTGGGTGAAGATTAACCAAAAAAAGAGAAAGTATCATAGTAAGTGGGTCAAATGATAAGACCACTTAGTCATCAGACAGAACATGCTGACAGAGCAGAACTTTGTTTTTAGCTCTGCTGCCCTTTCCCTAGATGAGGGGGCTGCCCCTGTCTCCCAACCTTTACTACAAGTTGCAGTTATGAGTATAAACTAAAGAATATCAAGAAAGCTCTCTGAGCAACCTTTAAAGTTTTGGCACAACTTGGTATAGAGCAGATAGAGTTCATCAACAACATTCACTGCATTAGAAAAATGTCTACCACATGCTTTGAACTGTTTGCAAGAAAAGAATATACATGTAATGGATGCATGGGGAAATGTGGAAGGCAAACTTAAAAACCTAACAGTAGTTACGACTGGTGGTAGGTAGAATTAAGGATGATTTTCCTTTTCATATTTGTCCTTTTTTATTACAATTAATGTGTATTATATAATAAAGTTTGTCAAAGTTCAATACACATTCAATGTCAACACTGAGTAACTATTTATTAGCTGGTGAGCAAGCAAACTGGGTAAGGAACAAACATTGGCAGCCCAACACGTAAACCCATTTACATGCATTCTGTACAACAGGCAGGGCAAGTATTTAATCCTTGTTTTAGAAAAGGGGGAGGTTGAAGCAAGAGAGAAGTAACCTGCCCGGATCCCCAGCCTGGCCCAGCCCAGGAGCCAGGCCTTCTGAATTCCTGGCCCAGCCTTCTGCTATGTGCTTCTGCATCTCAAGATTATTCTTTGTTGTTGTTGTTAATCCTCACTGGAGGGTGTTTTTCCATTGTTTCTGTGTTTTTTTAAAGAGAGAATGAAGAGATGGGGAGAGACAGAGAGAAGGAGAGAAACATCGATGTGAGACACACATCAGTTGGTTGCCTCCCCACTGCCCTACCAGGCCCGGGGATCGAGCCTGCAACCGAGATACGTGCCCTTGAAAGAATCAAACAAGGATCCTTCCGTGCGGGGTCTGATGCTCCATCCACTGAGCCAAACCGGCTAGGGCCCAAGATTACTCTTAATGAAGCACGTGCCCAGTTTTATACTCCGTGGCCGAGACCTGAAATAACCTTTTAAAGCACCGAAGGCGGGACTAAGGCCGAGTCCTGGCCACTTGCTCTCCTCACCTCAGACCCGCCTGTGCCCTGAGTGTGCTGTTCTAAAACCAGCCTTCCTGTGACGGAAGCCAGGCCTGCCATTCTGAGATAAGAGGAAAAACAGTGACATGTAGGGACTCAGAACAGAGAGTCGGTGAGGCTGACCTCTGCCTCCGATGCCATGGCATCGCTGACTCATTCATCGCCTGCTGGGCCAGTCTCCTGAACACCCACCCGTCAGACAAAGTGCTGGGTCCTAGGAGGGCAGCAGAGACAGGACAAGGCCTCTGTCCTCACAGAACATGCAGCCAGCTGAGATATGAACCACCTCTACGCCTAAGAAGTTCTGTGCCTAACCCAGGCCTAGAACTCAAAACAGTGGGTTTTCCCCCATAAGTGAAGAAACAGGAAGCGTGAGGCTGGTGAAAGTTTAAAAACCTAAGAAGGCCTCCAGCCTGTGCTTCTCCAACTGGACTGTCCATCCATACCTCCCGGGGGTCTTGTTAGGGTGCAGATTCTGACTGGGTAGGCTTGGGGTAGGGCCCAAGCCTCTGCACTTCTGACCAGCTTCAGTGCCGCGCAGGACTCCTGGAGCAGGGCTCCTCATCAACCCTGGCCGGCGCCAGTCCACGTCTGCCCGGAAGCCCAGCATCCCGACCCTGCCCTATCCCTCCATGGTCCCCTCTCCAGAACTCCATTCCCAATCTGTAAACTGAGTTGGTGCCACATTCAGGTTTCTTTCGCTCCACTGCAGGGCCAGGGATGGATGGTCACTACAGTAGGGTGTCCCGGGTTTGTTTTAAAGATTATCCTTAAGTGGTGAATGGAGTGGATCGGAGACATGGAAGCATGGAACAGAGGGTGGAATCTCGGAGGGAAGGTGGGGGTGGATGGATGGGTGGGAGGTAATCAACCAAAGACCTTGCAGGTATATATGCATAACCCATGGACACAGACAGTGGGGTGGTGAGGGCAGGAATGGGGGGGGCTGGAGTGGGTTGATGACAGAAAAAAAGGGGGTATATGTAATACTTTCAACAATAAAGATTTTTAAAAAAAAGATTATCCTTAAATGGCCAAGAGTTCTTGTCTGTTGGTTTTTGTTTTTAGTATGGCAGGTAGCAAACATCAAAGAACAGAGAGATGAGGGCATAGACAGGCGCAGAACCCCCGGCCTGTTCACGTGACCCACGCACCGACGGAAGCTCTCCCAAGCCCACTATACCTGCCCAGGGCTCATTGTGGGCCTCGGAGGGAACAACAGAAGGTACAATTATACAAACAACAAAAAAAGAAGCATCGGTAAGGTCAGCCAAGAGAGCCAAGAAGCAAAAGCACACCCCTGCCCCCAGAGGTCCCCAGGAGCCCCCACAGGGAGGGGGGTGTGACAGTGGCTACTGAGGTGACTCATTCAGCAGCAGCTCTTCGATTCTGAGCTCATCCTTAATTGCTGGTTGCAACTAAGCCTCCCTGGGAAGCCTTCCCCAGGACAGGAGTTGGCAAATGCTTTCAATAAAAAGCTGGACAGCCGATATTTTCAGCCTTGCGGGTCATGCCATCTCCTGCCACAACTATTCCACTCTCCCACTGTGTCACGAAAGCCACCAGAGACGTGGCTATTGTTGTAATAAAACCAGCGGCCCCTTTGGTCTGTCCTAGGGAGGGAGCAGGTGTCCTCTGCCCACATGACCGGTTGAGCGTGGCTGGCTTTATCATCTTTCCTCCACAATCGTTAAGTGGCTCCCTGGTTTGCACACCAGTCTCTCTGAGTCTGGCTCATGTGACTTAATCCCGAGAAGGCTCATTCCTCTGGAGGCACTCCCTGGTGCGACTTCTTCCCTTCAGAGTTAGGGCCAAAAAGGATAAATAAAATACTCGAATCAAACGGTTGGCCTGACTGTGAACAACAGAATGGGCGCTGGCAGCTAAACTGCCTAAATTAGCAAATAAAGCAACAGCTACTGAAAGTACCGCCAGGTTATTTTTTGAGATTCAAGTTTTCCTTTCATCCTGCTACTAATATACTAGCAAGTTACTTCTCAGTGAGGGAAAGTGCCTTATAAACACACGTGATACTTTTATAGCTAACATTTGGCAATGGTTCTCCTCTATCATTTTCTTTCTTATAAACAGAATGTGGTTCCTTGAACGTAAGGGCAAGTTAAAAGCCTCACAGTATGACACTGATTGGAAAATGTCACTTTAGAAAGACACATGTACTAACACTATTTGGGGAAACATATAGGGGCCTGGGGTGAAGATGGAAAGTGGAAGTACTACAATCATTCCATTACCCTCAGCCCCTCAGCAGTGAACACTTCTCAAAGCAGCCGGCCTCGGGCGGCAATTTCCTCCTGATCAGCAACATTCCTGACAAAGTCACAATCTTGCAGCAAAGTGAAAAAAGTCACGAAGAAAGTGCAATGGTCCCTGCTAAACTAGTTCTTTGTGACTGCTGCTTTCAATCTTCCTACTCACAGGCACCAAAGAGGGAACCAAAGGAACCAAACCCTTCTAGGAGCTGACATTCTTGTGGGAAGAGACGGACCATTGAAATACAAAGGTGATGATGAGCGCCCAGGAGAAATCTAAGGCAGGAGAGGGAGTCCCAGTAGGAGTATCATTTTCAAAGAGAGAAAATTTTAAGGAGGTGCAGGAGCCCACCCTACAGCTAAACATAAACATTCATCTACAGCAGTGGTTCTCAACCTTCCTAATGCCGAGACCCTTTAATACAGTTCCTCATGTTGTGGTGACCCCCAATTTCATTGTTACAAATTGAACATAATTAAAGCATAGTGATTAATCACAAAAACAATATGTAATTATATATGTGTTTTCCGATGGTCTTAGGCAACCCCTGTGAAAGGGTCATTCGACCCCAAAGGGGTCGCGACCCACAGGTTGAGAACCGCTGATCTACAGGGACTGTCTAGTTAAATCATTATGGTACATGCTTTATAAGGGGGTACTGTGAAGCCTTTAAAAAGATTAAGGCAGACCTCAATGTGCCAAGAGCGGAAAGATCTCCAAGGTGTACTGTTAGGGGATATGCGTTTAGTCTGCTTGACATCTGTGGGGAGAAAAGGAACAGACAATTGATACTCTAACCAGGGAGGAGGAGCAAGTGCCCCCAAGCACAGGCTGGGAGAGTGGGATACCGTGGCTGTCTGCTCTGAGCGTGTAATGTGCAAGGCACTTCACACAAGCCTCGCAGCAGCCGTGGGCCAATCTCACTACTCCCTTCAGACGTTGGAGGAAACAGGCTCAGAGGTAGAGAAACTTACTGGCAAGTGGCGCTGCTGGTAAGTGATGAAGATCTGACTCCAAAGACTGCTTTTTCCACTACATCACCTGACGTGTCATAAAAGTTGTTTATGTAAATGTCTGGGAGGCCCTGTAACCAAGATGGGGACACTACACCCCACACCTGGAGCCCAAGCACAGAGCGGGCCTCCGTGCTTCCCCCAGGAGGACACCCACCGTGCTCTTCACCCTGCTATTCTAAGGCACGCGTGGGCGATCAAAGACACCCTGATCCACACAAGGCTAAGGTCAACGCACAAGCCTTTACGAAGGATTTCACAAGCCTCCAGGGACGAAACCTCTGCTCTTCGCACTTGGTCCTGGGAACCCCTTCAGTTACCAGGCTACACTAGGTCAGCGATTCAACGGAAGGATTCTGCTTGACTTCATGCTTGACTTCAAGAAGCCGACCATCAAGTGGGGTTCGATCCATTTGGGAGGTTTGGGGCAGAGTGCCCCTTTGAGATAAATTATCAACAACAATATAAGAAATAAGGCCATGGTCACATGACCATCTATATAGCAGAGTCAAGTTCAAACCCAGGTCTGACACCAAAGCCCACACCTTAACCACCATGATTGTCTGTATCCTCTCACTGCCAGATGTGATTTGCTACTGGCTCTGGGTTAGAAACAGCGAACCATCAAAGCCAAGCTAGACAAGGACATCTGAAAAGAGCCTTCCAACCTGAAGGTCTTTGATCTACTCTCTGCTCTCCTGAAGTTTACAATGAAATCACGGAAGTGGTACCGGCTGACAACATGCAAGAGACACAAAACCTCCCCCTTGACCAAACTTGAGTCAAGCTCCTCTCAGCCCTCTTCCCAGCTAAGCCTTGGCCTGCTGAGCTGTTTTAGCAAAAATCCTGTGAGAATCTCCCACCTTTGATAACTAATCAAGTTTCCTCTTAGTAATTTTCCTCCACTGACCCTCTCACCCTTAAGTCCCAGCTGTCCTCTCTGTCTTCAGAGTTAAGCTCAGTTCTATACCAGAGTCTCTCTCCCCTAATGAAACAGCTGAAATATAGTAAAAACCCATCTTGCCAAGCCCTAACTGGTTTGGCTCAGTGGATAAAGCATCGGCCTGCAGACTCAAGGGTGCCAGGTGCGATTCCAGCCAAGGGCATGTACCTTGGTTGCGGGCACATCCCCAGTAGGGGGTGTGCAGGAGGCAGCTGATCGATGTTTCTAACTCTCTATCCCTCTCTGTAAAATATCAATACAATAAATTTTTTTAAAAACCGTCTTGCTGTTTTTAACAAGTGTCCGATGCAATTTCTCTTTAACACAGGACTTATAACTACTAACTCAGGAGAGATCTGAGGGCCTCTCTGGTCCTTTATTATCCATCTATGAAATGAGATGGTAGAACTGAATTAGGAAGAGACTATTCAGTTCTCAGATCCTTTTATTTCCTGTTTAAAGACTTGGGTTAAAATCCAACTAGATCTCATCTGAACTCTCAAATGAAAAAAGTATTTTGTTCAGGTTAATCATTTATTTTCCCTACAGGGAAAATTTCTGATCCAGGGGCAAATTAGATTCTATCAGAGCATGTCCTTCTAGGGCAGTGGTTCTCAACCTTCCTAATGCTGCGACTCTTTAATACAGTTCCTCATGCTGTGGTAACCCCCAACCATAAAATTATTTTCGTTGCTACTTCATAACTGTAATTTTGCTACTGTTATGAATCGTAATGTAAATATCTGATATGCAGGATGTATTTTCATTGTTACAAATTGAACATAATTAAAGCATAGTGATTACTCACAAAAACAATATGTAATTATATATGTGTTTTCCGATGGTCTTAGGCGAACCCTGTGAAAGGGTCATTTGACTCCCAAAGGGGTCTCGACCCACAGGTTGAGAACCGCTGTTCTAGGGTATCTAATCTAATATCTAAAAATTCTACTGGAGTTTTTCTTACACCTCTATAAACTTTGGATAACAATGCAAATAATTCCTATCCAAAGACATTCAAATTAATTCTATCAAGTGGAGGATCGACTGACTTCTCCCACTGTAGAAATAAGCCAGTTTTGCCTCCATCTGCACAGTCATTTCACTATTTTCTGACCTACAAGTTTCCTCATGAATGAGTTAAATATAATCTTTAACTCACTTGCTCATTTTTATATTTTATGGAGTGATGGACTTTACCTTTTTCTTGATAAATTATATTTTAACATTACAAAGGTATAAGCAACTAATCGTACATCAGAATAGTAAAAAATTCATTTTTTTAATCCTCACCTACGGTTATGTTTGTATTGATTTTTAGAGAGGGAGGAAGGGAGAAGGAGAGAGAAACATGGATATGAGAGCGAAAACACTGATCCTTGCCACCCATACCAGCCAGCAAGGGACTGAACCCACAACCTAGGCATGTGCCCTGCCCAGGAATTGAACCTGCAACCTTTTGATGTACAGGAAGACACTGACCAACTAAACCACCCAAATAGGGCAAAATTCATTTTAAATCTACTAATGGTAAGAAAAATTTAGAAATCTAGCAAAGTAATATTGGCCAATGGTTAATGGTTTTTCCAAATTTTTATTTTCTCTGCTTATTTAACACTTGAATTTCCATTTTTGAAACCTGGTTATCATTGTAGTTTAGTCTTTTCCCCAAATGACTTTTATAGCTACATATTAAGTTAAAATTTGTTCCAATTTATGTTGCAGGAAATTGAAGGGTAGATACTGAACCTGAGAAATAAACAAAATATAACACAAAACATCTTATTACCTATCAAAGGCCATCAACAGCTAATATTTTGTAAATCTATTAAGTCTCTTTCCCCATAAAACAAACAAAACATTAAAGATGAAATTTTCCCCATGTGCTGTCCCATTCTCTCCACACCACAAGGTAACCACTATAGGAAGCTAGCATTTTCTTTCCAATCAATATATTATACTTTTAGAAAAATATATATCCACTTTATAAACAGTCCCCTACTAATGGACATTTAGTCTATTTCGATCTTTTTTTACCATTATAAATATTCCCATAAACATCCTAATACTCCTCTTCTTGTATACAAATGTCTGTTTCTCTAGGCTACTTTCTAGAAGAACCATTGAGTCTTAAGATATACCCATTTTGCTAGTAGCTATAGTGTTTGAAGGTACAGTTCCACTCGTAGTGAATCCTTTCTTCAAATACCTAACATCTCTTGATAGTACCAAACTTTATCATTTTTTTAAAATGGTTTTTATTTTATATCAATGCTGGTAAATACTAGGTTTGCTTCTAGCCTCTCTTCTGGTCTATCCATTTTGTACCATCCAGGGCTGCACGTGCAGGACGGAACAATGACCTCCCCACCTTCACAAAGACAGGCTTTCCACAGGACAGAACTGGGAACTGCCTGGGGAATGGAGTGAATCCATGGGTCAGTCTTCGTCTGAGTCACGGGGACCCACGTACTCGCAGACAGCATCATAGTGCAGCTCCACCAGCCGGTTCTCTCTCTGCAGGTGAACCACGGCCTGGCTCTGCTCTCTGTCCCAGCGCAGCAGATGGCCCACCCTTCCAGCCTGTGGCCCCAGCACCACCATCACTCGGCTGCCCTGGACCTTGGGGACAAGGGTCTCCAGCATGTCTTCCCTGACGCCTTCCAGGACCTGGCCTTCATCTGTCTGACATATACAAGTATCTGGACTGAAGACATCTTCAATTGTCATCTTGGTGTTATAATACTTGTGCAGTTTGTCCACGAACCGCACACGCAGGTCCCTGTGCAACCAGTGCTGCCTCCTGGAAGCTGCTTTCACCCTCTTGGATGTCAGCTCCTCTTGCAGGCCTGGAAGGTGTTTCCTCTTCCTCTCTTCCGCTCCCCACTGGGCGGGGAGGTCTGGATCCTGGAAGGCCTTCCGGGACAAGGCTGTTCCCCCTGGAGAAGTTTTGCTCACCTGGCTGAGATCCAAGGAGTTCTTGTCAAATTCCTGCTGGGAAACAGTCCTGAGGAAGTACTCCTGCACAGTCACCATGCGGTTCCCCACGGCCAAACGAACGATGGCCTGGACATTGTCAGGATCGACGCCTTCCACCTTACCATAGAGGCCTCGGTGAGGGCCAGCAAGCACCACCACAGCTCTTCCAGGTGCCAGTCCTTGAGGCTGGTCTTCCTTATCTTTCTCGTGTTCCTCATCTGGCCTCAGCAGGCGGAGGGGGCTGGTGGGGGCCAGGGCCTGGAGCTCAATCAGGCTGGTGCCTAGCCCTAACCCTTTCGGCCTCGGTGTGTTGACACGGGGCTTCACCACTTCATTGAAGGTGCAGCCGATGCCCTGGCCAGGTTTCCAGCCCATGCCCTGCAACATGGCCAGCCCATAAGCCTCCACAGGGACTGCCTCATAATCTGCCTCTTTGGGTACTGTCTCGGGCCAGGGCTCGCTGTCTGCCCCTTCCTCGCTGGGTATGCATCTGTTCTGGATCATGGAGAGAGGGAGTATGGGGTCAACACCCTCATTCTCTTTCTCCTCCAGAGACTTCTCGGATTCCTCCATGAGCTCCTTCACAGCCTGGGACAGCACCCCATCCACCATGGCCTCAGCAGATGGGCCAGGAGCCTGGGTTGGTGGCAGTCTTCCAGGGCCATTTTGAATCAAAGGGACGACAAGTTCCCTGGGGGCTTCTGAGGGATTAACACTCTGCAATTTCCTTCCTTCCACAATCAAGAAACCGTTCTCTTTGAGAGCCGCACCCAGGCCATCTCCCGGGTCTGCCAGCCGTCTCCGGGCAGCCGTGCGAATGAAGCTGAACGAAATTGGGGCAGTGGAGGGTCCTGCCTGCCGAAAAGCACCCTCTTCAGCGTCTCCCATCTTGCTCCTCCTCAAACTTTATTATTTCTAATCTGATGGATAGAAAGTGATCTAAGTATGGGTTTAATTTGCATCTACTGGGTTACAAGAGTCCAGTATGTTTAATCATCCTGATCTCAACACCTTTGATACATGTGACCATTTCCCCACCATAAACTGGGATTCGATTACCATCTACAAAGCAACATCTGCAGTTTAAAAAAAAAAAATGCTGGGCCTTTCCTTAACAGATAGTCATAGGTTGGAAAATTCCAGGAACAGAGTCCTCTTCAATACATTCTTACTGAACAATACTGGGTATGGTGTATTCCATCTCCATACCAATTCACAACTCAACTCCCCTCCCCTGCCCTCCCCTCCTCTCTTCTCTCCTCTCCTCTCCTCTCCCACTGCCAGCCACTCTTTAAAACCCTCAGCAATTCTCCTGGGAATTACTGCAATGAGCTCCCGAGGGTGGTTGCTCACTGTCCAACGCTTTTTTCTACACGACAGGGTATCTAAGATACGCATCTACCGAATTCAGCTTTCAGAACAAAATCCAAATCTCTCGGAGCAGCACAGGAGGCCCTGCTAGATGTACTTCTCTCCTCTCGTGGCTCAAGAAACCCACCGCCCACAGGAAACCCCTTGCTCCGTCAGGCTCCAGGACTCCACCTCCCAAATCGGTGCTCTTTCCACGCCTTCCCCATGCTGTTTTCCAGGTGAAAACAAGTCTTTTCCTCCATCCCACCAGCTCCTGCCCCTTCCTCAAACTCCACCCAAGCACCCCTTCTCAGCAAAGTTCTACGCTTCCCCTGGGGTTAATGCTGCCCCTGTAACACTGGGTTGGTTCCCCTTTACCATATAATCCCAGCTCGAAAAGCTCAGTAAGGCTCAACACCTGTTGGCTGACTAATGCAGCCTCACAGTAAAGAAAGTTGGGCTCCTCCACTCACTACATACCACAGGGAAAGTCTCAAACCCGTGGACATTTCTTTTTCACCCGTAAAAAGAAACCCCTGACACAAAGTTCCTTCTCCCAGCCCCCAGATTCTACAGTGCTCACCATGGAACCCGTGTAGGAGGTATAACCTCAATCCTGCTAGGGGCAGGGGACCACGTCCAGCTAACTTTCAGTTCCGTGGTTGACGTGAATCTCCCTGCAATTCCCACCAGGTCAGGCCTCAGAGAGCCAGAGCTTCCCGGGAGCTTTGGGCATTTCTGTTGTCCTTAGCAGCCCTTCCCCTTAGGCTACAGAGAACTGGCTGGGAACGGGTGCAATCCTCCACATTAAAAGCACCAGCAGCCTGCACTGTCCCTGGATGGTAAAGGTCGGAACCGAGCCCCAGACCCTGCCCAGCCTTCGCGGGCTGTGGAACCTCAGCAAACGCCCTCTCCTCTCCCCCAGCCGGTCCCTCCCGGCTCTTGGAGGTGGAGCCTGGGCTCAGGCTGAGCACGCGCAACAGAGAGCCCACCACGCCCA
>NW_005369964.1:53788-56897 GCF_000412655.1 Myotis brandtii
TCACGGGGTTTTCCCCAGGGATTCCTCGTTTCCAGAAATTCTCCTTCGCAGGGTGAGAAGCGATTACTCTGAAAGGGCCGAGGGAGGGGTAGGGAGGGGGCTGAAAATCCCAGCCGGGAGGCACAGAGCCTCGGCAGACGCGCGGCCCTGGCCTCGGCCCCGGAAGTTACCGGCGGCGGCGGACCGCAGCGGCGACGGCGGTAGCAACAGCAGGACCGTGGGAACCTCTCGTGACGCGCAGCCTCAGACCAGCAACCTCCGGAGGTTCGCCTTGCAGTGATTGCAGTGCTGTGACCTCCGTCTCCTTTTTGAGGGCCGACTGCGCCACGCTGATAGGTGGAACTTCGGGGCGGGGCTTCAGGGAAAGCCAATGGGAGGTGGGGGCAAGGCCTGTGGGCTAGAGGGACGGGACTACAAGTCCCAGCATGCACCGGGCCTAAGTGCCCAGGGGTCCAGGAGCTAGTGGAGGTGAGTGCCAGATAAGCTAGGTTACCTGAAGTCCAGGGGTTTGGAAGAACCGGAGGCTTAGTGGTTCCAGACATCAAAACTAGCACGCAGAGCATTTTAACCCGTTCCTCTTCTCTTCCCACAGAGAAAAGATGCTCCGGCCCAACATTACTCCTTTGTTTTCTTTCACTATAGTGCCCTTGCCCCAACCTGCTTCCTGTAAAAACCTCCCATTTTGTTCAGCCCCTCAGAGAGCCCTTCTAGTTGCTGGATGGGATGTTTCTCCAGTCATGAATCGCTTTAAAAGCCTACTAGATCTTTACATCTAAACGGCTGAATTTTTTTTTAAACATGTTATACTTCAATTGCAGTATTTGTTTAAAAACAAGTCCAGTTTGCTTGTGGTGGGGACAATTGACTAAGGACCCTCGCGGCTTAGGCTAGTACCCTGGAGCCTGTTCTTACTTGTTTCATTTCATGAATTAATTCATTTGATCTCTACAACAATCCTAAAGAGACAGGCTAGTACAGTGGGGCCTTGACTTACGAGTGTCCCAACTAACGAGTTTTTTGAGATACGAGCTGTCTCTCGGCTGATTTTTTGCTTTGAGTTGCGAGCTAAAATTCGGGTTACGAGCCAGCTTCAGATACCCCACCGCTAGTTGGCGCAGCGAACGCCACAACATCAGCCCAGCATTCAATTCATTGTAATGGTGAAAATTAATTTGACATACGAGTAATTTGAGTTACGAGCTCCGTCACGGAACGAATTAAACTCGTAAGTCAAGGCCCCACTGTATTCCAGGACAAGTGGAAGAGGGAAATAGACAGTTAAACACCAGTTTGTAGCCATCTAGTAAATCCTATATTCCCTAAACCAAGGACACTTAAGAGTAAATGGTTTGGCCATGGCGGGTGTGGCTCAGTAGGTTGGAATATCTTCTGGTGCACCCTGAAGGTTCTATTCCTGGTTAGGGCATATATCCAGGTTGCAGGTGGGATCCCTAGTCGGGGTGTGTAAAGGAGGTAACCGAGCAATGCTTGTCTCTGACATTGATGTTTCTCTCTCTCTCTAAAATCAATAGAAACATATCCTCAGGTGAGAATTAAAAAAAGAATAAATGGTTTGCACTTCTCCCTAACCAGAGGGTAAATAGCTTAAAGTGCCCTATTCAGGGAGACAGATAGCAGAAATCCAATTAGTGCCATTTGCCAACCACACCCAAGGACAGATGAAGTTAAGAGAATCTACACTAATAAAAGAGAAACATGTAAATTGGTGTCACTCTGCTACGCCTACCAGCCAATCAGGATGAGTATGCAAATTGACCCAACAAAGATGGCGGTTAATTTGCATATGCAGGCGCAAAGCAAAGACTGAAGACTGAAGACGCTTGGCTTCTCCGCTGTGGTCAGAGTGGAGAAGCCTCCAGGCTTGGCTTCTCCGCTGTGGCCAGAGCAAAGGCCTGGGTCCCAGGTGCCAGAGGAAAACTGGTGCTGGCAGCCAGGGGAAGGAAGGCCTATTGCACGAATCTCTTCCTGCAACGGGCCTCTAGTAAATCTAATAAATCTCATTGTGGTATATCAGCATAAAGCTGACAAATAGTCTATTGAGATCCTCCCCTAAGACCTACCCTAAATGCCTAGCCTTTGAAAACCCTTAAAATCAAGGTTCCAGGGTATGCTCTCCCTAAGCCCTAGGGAAACTGCGGCTTTCGAGCCACATGCAGCTCTTTGGCCCCTTGAGTGTGGCTCTTCCTAAGCCTTAGGAGTGCCCTAATTAAGTTAATAACAATGTACCTACCTATATAGTTTAAGTTTAAAAAATTTCGCTCTCAAAAGAAATTTCAATCGTTGTACTGTTGATATTTGGCTCTGTTGACTAATGAGTTTGCCGACCACTGCCCTAGGGGATGCCTTCACCTTCCCCCTCCCTCTCTCCTTCCCCAAAGGCATGCATCTCCTAAACTCTAAGGGACCCCATGAGGCTTACAACCAGGACAGCAATGGGCAGTTCGTCCCAGGCAAACTCCCTGAACCTGTCCCCAAGGCCCTCAGAGGGAAGGCAGGGAAGGGTGTGCAGGTGGGAAGAGATCAACCAATGAACGTGTATGCATATATGCATAACCCATGGACACAGACAATAGGGTGGTGAAGGCCTGGGGTAGGAGGTGGGGGCCAGCAGGGAGAGGTCAATGGGGGAAAAGGAGATATATGTAATACTTTCAACAATAAAGATTTAAAAAATTAAAATATTATTTTATATTTCTAAAATTTAGCAACAATACTTGGGGAGAGTGTGGAAAAAAATAGGTGAGGTTTCTCAACCTCAGCAATCCGGACATTTGGGGCCTGGTAATTCTTTGTTGTCTGTGAAAGGATGTCTCCACAGTGTGGACAAAAGGGGCCACATGCTGACCTGACAAGCTCAGGGAAGGCCTGCATGGTGGTCTTGCAAACTCAGAGACCTAAAGTAACCACAAGGACGGTCTGAAATTAAACTTTCACTAAAAGCAGTTATGGTGGGTAGTTACATCCTAAGCCGGTATCTTCACTGACAAGGTCAACCTTTACCTTAACTGAGCCTATCTGTCTTTTTGCATCTATAATAACATACCTTTGAAATGTCTGGGTAACTTGTAACTTCCCTTTTTCTGGACCC
>NW_005369964.1:57753-75146 GCF_000412655.1 Myotis brandtii
CCTGGGCTCCAGGACAGATACCACAAATTCCTTCATTGTTATGTTAATTGTTCCTACACCCACCTAAGTATGTGTCTATCATTTTACTTTTTATCCAATCCCAGGGGTTTCCCTGCTTTGCTTTCTCCCGCCTCTCTAGTCTATCACCAATGGATTTCATGTAACCCACCTATGCCCCTTTCCTTTGATTGCAATGTATAAATACAGATGTAACCCGCCATTCTCTGGAGCATTATCTCAATTCATTGAGGTTCTGCTTCCTGGTATATGTTGACAGTTTGGCTCGAATAAACTCACAAAAATTCTTTACAGGTTTCAATGGGTGTTTTTCTTTCGTTAACCACAGATTGATCGGTGCCTGGGCAAGGGTCATTAGTTATCACAGCTGGTCCTGATGTCAGCCTGGCCTTGTTGCTTTTCTGGGCCTGGAGCTGAAACAACTCAGGCCTAGATCTTATCTCTAGGGCTTACAATGCTTAACGGAGTGGTTGTGCAAGGGCTTGTATGAGGTTATTCTCTGACCGCCTTGTTGCTCCCTTAAGGGGGTATAAACCACATGAATAATGATATGCCAGCGGATGAAAGGTCAGGGGAGGGTCCAAACCCCATGACTAGTGATATAAAAGGTCAGGGGTCTAAACCGCATGATCACCCATATGCTAGGGGCTGAAAGGTTACCCTGGGGGTGAGGTCCCACCCTACAGTTTTCCATTGCTAGGCACGCAGGGCTTTCTGCCCTGGTGACCTTCTGTACCTGGCCTATGGTTCAGGCTCTGCTTATGCCTGCCTATCTGCCTACTCCAACTTCAGCTCTCTGTGCTTCATAGTGTTACCAGAAAGGGGGCCTGGCCACTGGTGGGTCTGCCTAAGGCTGGCCGATAGTGTGTGAATTCTTGACTTCCTGCAGGAAAAATTTCACAACATGAGTTCGGGTGAATTTTAGAGTATGTTTATTAAAGCTAGGGACAGTGAAGCAAGGAAGCGCCTAGGACAGTGGTCGGCAAACCGCGGCTCGCGAGCCACATGCGGCTCTTTGGCCCCTTGAGTGTGGCTCTTCCACAAAATACCACGTGCGGGCGAGCACGTACAGTACAATTGAAACTTCGTGGCCCATGCGCAGAAGTCGGTTTTCGGAAAGGAGATAGACAAAACAAGTATACAAGACGAGTGTGGATGGGAGAGTTGGAAGGGGCGACCTCAGCGAACATACCTTAATCAGATTGAGGACGTTTTTAGTCAAGGCCAGCTTAGGAGTACCCTAATTAAGTTAATAACAATGTACCTACCTATATAGTTTAAGTTTTAAAAATTTCGCTCTCAAAAGAAATTTCAATCGTTGTACTGTTGATATTTGGCTCTGTTGACTAATGAGTTTGCCAACCACTGGCCTAAGATAACAGGAGAAGAACGAGGTGGAGAAATGAGCCCAGGCTGGGCTGCTTTGGCTCACTAAGAAGTCAGAGGAGCCCTAGCCAGTTTGGCTCAGTGGATAGAGCATCAGCCTGCGGACTGAAGGGTCCCGGGTTCGATTCCGGTCAAGGGCATGTACCTCGTTTGCAGGGACCATGCGGGAGGCAACCAATCGATGTGTCTCTCTTACTTCGGTGTTTCTCTCTGTCTCTCCCTCTCCCTTCCACTCTCTAAAAATCAATGGAAAACATGTACTCGAGTGAGGATTAAAAAAAAACAAACAAACTGTGTAAAAAAGAACATCTTAAAAAAAAAAAAAGAAGTCAGAGGAAAGGGGGCCTTGGGGGCAGATTCAGGGAGTTTGCCTGCAATGAACTGCCCATTGCTGTCCTGGTTGTAAGCCTCATGGGGTCCCTTAGAGTTTAGGAGCTGCATGCCTTTGGGGAGGGAGAGGGGGAGGGGGAAGGTGCAGGCATCTATGGAAAGCATACACTGGAACCTTCATTTTAAGGGGTTTCAAAGGCTAGGCATTAAGGGTAGGTCTTAGGGGAGGACCTCAATTGAATATTTGTCAGCTTTATGTTGATATACCACAATGAGATTTATTCTCTTAACTTCATCTGTCCTTGGGCGTGGCTGGCAAATGGTACTAATTGGATTTCTGCTATCTGTCTCCCTGAGTAGGGCACTTTAAGCTATTTGCCCTCTGGTTAGGGAGGAGAAGTGCAAACCATTTATTTATTTATTTTTTCAATTCTCACCTGAGGATATGTTTCTATTGATTTTAGAGAGAGAGAGAGAAAAACATCAATGTGAGAGACAAACATTGCTGGTTACCTCCCTTACACACCCCCACTAGGGATCCCACCTGCAACCTGGGTATGTGCCCTAACCAGGAATCGAACCTTCAGGGTGCACCGGAAGATATTCCAACCTACTGAGCCACACCCGCCATGGCCAAACCATTTACTCTTAAGTGTCCTTGGTTTAGGGAATATAAGATTTACTAGATGGCTACAAACTGGTGTTTAACCGTCTATTTCCCTCTTTCGCTTGTCCTGGAATACTAGCCTGTCTCATTCGGATTGTTGTAGAGATCAAATGAATTAATTCATGAAATGAAACAACTAAGAACAGGCTCCAATCAAGTGTCAGCTATTGACTGAGTGCATGGTAAGTGTTGGGTACTAGCCCAAGCCCGAGGGTCCTTGCAGTCAATTCTCCCCACAAGCAAATTGGACTTGTTTTTAGACAAGTACTGCAATTGAAGTAAAACATGTCTTTAAAAAATTCAATGGCATAAATTTAAAGATCTAATTGGCTTTTTTTTTAATGACAAGACTGCCTTTATTTATTTATTTTTTTATTCATTCCAGAGAGGGAAAGGGAGAGGTAGAAACATCAATGATGAGAGAATCATTGATTGGCTGCCTCCTGCACACCCCACACTGGGGACCGAGCCTGCTACCCAGGCATGTGCCCTGATGACCAGGAATCGAACCTGAACTATGACCTCCTAGTTCATAGGTCGATGCTCAACCACACTGGTCGTGCTCTAATGGGCTTTTTAAAGCAATTCATGACTGGAGAAACATCCCATCCAGCAACTAGAAGGGCTCTCTGAGGAGCTGTACAAAATGAAAGATTTTTTTAGGTAGCAGGTTGGGGCAAGGAAAGTATTAGTGAAATAAAACAAAGGATTAATTTGGGGCAAGAGCATCTTTTCATTTTTTATAATATTGTTATTGATTTCAGAGAGGAAGGGAGAGGGAGAGATAGAAACATCAATGGTGAGAGAGAATCATTGATTGGCTGCCTCCTGCACACCCCTGACCTGGGATTGAGCCCCTGCAACCTGGGCATGGGCATATGCCCTTGACCGGAATCGAACCTGGGACCCTTCAGTCCGCAGGCCGACGCTCTATCTGCTGAGCCAAATCGGCCAGGGCAGAGCATCTTTTCTTTATTGGAAGAGAAGAGGAAGGGTTTTCATGATGTTGGTTGCCTTTTCTTTCTGTGGGGGACAGAGAGGGCCTGTGTGACAGTAATGGTGCTTGACCAGAAACTTCCAGGCTGGTTCATTCAAATTATGTTTTTGGAAGAAGTTTAAACTCCAATTAGATCAGGTATTAAATCTATGCTTGGTATCCTGGGCTTTTAACCTGAGTGCCGCTCATTTGGGCCTGTGTTTTTCTCTTAACACATGTACAGAGAAATATTCACAAATTACAAATGCACAAGCATAGATAAATTCTCAACAAATTCTCACAAAGTGAACACACCCAGGTTATCAGCACCGAGATTTAAAAAAAAAAAAAAGAAGACTGGGCCTGGCCAGCATCCCAGCAGCTTCCCGTAGGCCTCCTGCAGATGATTTTTTTTAAATGTCTCGTAATAAAAATAAGTAAATAAATAAAAATAAAATGTCTCATAACCTCCCTTCCCCTGGACATTTAATGATGCTGTTCCCTCTGGCCCCCAACACCTTTGTTTTTATTCTGACCAAGCACTACTTGTTCTTTTTTCTCTTTTTAATTGTTTTTTATTATAGTAAAATATATCCAACATAAAATTTGCCATTTTAACCATTTTGATGTGGGTAGTTCAAGGGACATTAATTGCATTCACATTCTTGTATGACCATCACCACTGTCTATTTCCAAAACTTTTCATGATGGCTTCCAGCTCAAAAAGCACTCCATTCTTCCCAGAGTAAAATTCTACCCAGCTCACATCACCCGACTCCTGCCGATGCCCATCCCCATCACCTCTTTTCCTGCCACATGACTCACTCCACTCCAGCCAACGGCATCCGGGCGCTGACATGTGCAGTTTCCTCTTCCTGGAATGCCCTCTCCCTTCCAGTCACGCAGCTGGCTCCTGGCCACATGACTCTCCTCCTCAGAGAACACAAGAGAGCCCACACCCCATCACACTCTCGCCTTTCCCTGGCTTTGCTATCTCACTTTATACACTTGCTTGTTCACGATTCCTCAAAGTCACTGTTTTGTTTTTAAATGATCAGAATCCCTTTTTATTTCACTGCAATCTGTGGCTTGTTCATTTAAAATTTTTCAGGAAATTCCTTTCATGGAATACAGTGCATCTTGAAACAAGACTTAGAAGCTTACTGTTAATTTTTTACATCAACTGATGAAATTTTGGATAATTAATTTTCTTACCATCTGTGGGAGGCAGTTAGACAGACATGAGCCAAGCAAGGACAATGGGCCAGGTACCCAAGGGCATCAAAGTGAAAAGTCCCGGGCGCCTAGCAACGGACAATTGTACGGTGGGACCTTGTCCCCAGGGTGACCTTTCCTCCCTAGAGGTAACATTTAGGCCTCAGTTGTATTTCAGCTCCAGGCCCAGAAAAGCAACAAAACCAGCCACAGCTGACCTCAGGACCAGCTGCATCGGATAATGACCCCCTGCCCTGGTGCGGGCCATGCAACCAGTGCTGACGCTGACCCTGAAAGGACACATCTGGAAAACTGCTGAGTATTCTATTACGATCTTCCCCTAGGACAGCGGTTCTCAACCTTGGCTGCACATTAGAATCACCTGGGAATCTTTTTAAAATCCTGATTTCTGGGCCTCATCCTCCGGAAATTCTGTTTCTTTGTTATGGGGTGGGAGAAATACATATATATTACATATGTATATACATATATGTAAACACATATATGTATATATTACATATGTATGTATACGAATATACATATGTGTATTTGTGTATATATGTATTGCATATGTATATATGTATATAAATATGTAATATGTATATATTACATATGTATATGTGTGTATATATGTATATTAGTATATATATATGTAAATATATACATATACATTTTTTAATTTTTTTATTGATTTCAGAGAGGAAGGAAGAGGGAGAGAGAGATGGAAACATCAATGATGATGCCCCTACTGAGGATTAAGCTTGCAACCTGGGCATGTGCCCTGCCGGCGATTGAACTGTGACCTCCTGGTTCATAGGTCAACACTCAACCACTGAGCCACTGGGGTCAGGCTATTTACCTTTTTTTATTAGACTATATTTTCTAGAGCAGTGTTAGGTTCACAGCAAAATTGAGCAGAAAGTACAGCCCTAACTGGTTTGGCTCAGTGGATAGAGCGTCGGCCTGCGGACTGAAAGGTCCCAGGTTCGATTCCGGCCAAGGGCATGTACGTTGGTTGCGGGCACATCCCGGATGGGAGGTGGCACACAGCCTCAACATCTTGCACTAGAGTGGTGCATTTATTATAATGAATGAGCCTACATTGACACATCATCATCACCCAATGTCCATAGTTTACAAGGGTTCACTCTTGGTGTTGTACATTTTATGGATTTGGACCAATGTATAATGACATGTATCCATCATTAAGTATCATACCGAGTAGTTTCGCTGCCCAAAAAATCCTCCGTACTCCACCTATTCACCCCTTCCTACCCCACCCAGCCCCTGGCAACCACTGATCTTTTTACTGTCTCCATAGTTTTGCCTTTTCCAGAAAGTCATATAACTGTAGTTGGAATCCTACAGTATACAGCCTTTTCAGATTGGCTTCTTTCACTTAGTAATATGCATTTAAGTTTCTCCCATGTCTTTTCATGACTTGATAATTCATATCTTTTTTGCCCTGAATCATATTCCATTGTCTGGATGTATTGCAATTTATTTATCCAACCATCTACTGAAGGACATCTTCAAGTTTCCAAGTTTTGGCAATTATGAATAAAACTACTATAAACATCCATGTACAGATTTTGTATGGACATAGTTTTCAACTCACTTGGGTAAATACCAAGGAGCATAGTTGCTGTATCATATGGTAAGAGTATGTTTACTTTTGTAAGAAAGTGCCAAACTATCTTCCAAAGTGGTTATACCTGTACCATTTTGCATTCTCTCCAGCAATGAACGAGGGTTATTATTCTACATCTTTGCCAGCATTTGGTGTCATCAGTGTTTTGGATTTGGACCCTTCTAAGAGGTGTGTAGTGGTCTCATTGTTGTTTTAATTTGCCATTGTCTAATGACATACGATGTTGGACATCTTTTCATAGGCTTACTTGCCATCTCTGTATCTTCTCGGATGCGATGTCTGTTCAGGTCTTTTGCTCATTTAAAAAAAAATTTTTAATCCTCACCTAGGATATTTTTTATTGATTTTAGAAAGAGAGGAAGGGAGAGAGAGAAACACATTGATGTGAGAGGGAAACATTGATCGGTTGCCTTCTGTATGCTCCCGGGCTGTGGATCAAACCCACAACGTATGTATGTGCCCTGTATTTTTTAGTTTTAAGGATTCTCTGTATATTTTGGATAACAATTTTTTATCAGATCTATCTCTTGCAAATATTTTTTTTTCCCCAGTCGTGGCGTGTCTTCTCAGTCTCTTGATTTATTTATATTTTTAAAAAGTGTTTTACTCAACATGGATGAACCTTGAAAATATTATGATAAGTGAAAGGAGTTATTACAAAGGTCATATTTGTATCATTCCATTTACATGAAATGTCCATTAGGCAAATTCATAAAAAAGTGGTTAGTGATTGCCAGAGACTGAGACAGAATGACTGCTGACAGATACAGTTCCTTTTTGGGGGGAGGGAGGGGGAATGGTGGTGATGAAAATATCCTAAAATTACATAGTGGTGATGGATGCACAACTATGAATATACTAAAACCACTCAACTGTACACTTTTAAAGAGTGAATTTTATGTTATATGAATTATATTTCAATAAAGTTATTTTTGTACTAAAGAGCTAAGAAGTATAAAAAATGTAGTTGAATATTTTCTATAGACATTTTAAATAAAAGTTGGGTTTAGGATCAGAACATGACTTCCGTATTTAGATAACTTCATTATCATTCTCTCAACGCTTCTGGATCAAGACTGGGTGTGAATAAGTAAAGACAGACACGCCTAATTAATCTTTGCATTCCCCGAGTTCCTTGACCCTTGGGGGACAAGGCACTTTAACTAACATGGTGTATCTTCAGCAGCCAGAGTGAAACCGAGAATGCAAGGTTGGAGTCCAGCCCCAGGGTTACAAATCACATGTCCCGTTGCTGAGTCTGGGGAAGAAGCCTTAGTTACCAACACAGTCAACATCTCTTCCTTTAGGCCAGTAAGCACTTCTTAGTCACTTGACAGATGCACTGCATAGCCTTTGACTGTCATGTGAAGGTGTGGGCGGGTCAAAGTCAGTGACTTAACCAGATTACTCAGCTCAGGAGAACTAAGCATTTCCCTAGAACTGTGTCGGGAGTGAAGCCTCTTAACATTTTAAAAAATATATTTTTATTGATTTCAGAGAAGGGGAGAGGGAGAGAGAAAAGCATCAATGATGAGAGAGAATCTTTGATTGGCTGCTTCCTGCATGGCCCCAACAGGATCGAGTCCTCAGTCTGGACAAGTGCCCTGACGGGTCGATACTTAACCACTGAGCCATGTGGGCCAGGCAAAGCCTCTTAACATTTTGACCTGCCCAGAATGTCATACCTTAGTGTGCACAGTTAGGTAGATAAAGAGTCCTTAGATTCCTGGAATCAGAAGGCACCTTGGAGGCAGCAGTGAGGATGGGAACAGAATGAACTACCCAGAATCTCCACTTTTTCTCATCCTGAAAACGAGAGGGTTGAGCTCATTGATCCCTAAGACCTCTTCCTAGTTGAACAGATCAGCTGGTCTATGGCTTCCCAACTCTTGGACTTCACAGATCAGTACAGTTTTCACAAATGTTCAAGAACTGGCACAGGATGTTTGCTTTTTACTCACTGGAGAAGAACGATTTTTTAAAAAATTACTATTGCTTCCATTTTCTGTCACTTGATTTCCAGAAGAAAAGGACGTATTAACTGGGGAAAGAAAAAATAGTAGGAATTAAATATTCTCAGAATAAAAGATGGCCCTTGTTAAGGAAAGGGGTTAGCAACTTTACTTCAACATAATGTGCAGTGGCTCTTTCTCATTTTAAAAAACAGCTTTATTGAGATACAATCTATTTAGCATACAATTCATTCATTTGAAGTATACAATTATAGTCAGTGTGCAGAGTTGAACAACCATCCCCACAATCTAATCTTAGAACATTTCCACCAAACCCCAAAGATCTCTTATACCCACTTGCTATCACTATTGGTTCCCACCCATCAGGCCCAGGCAACCACAAATCTACTTTCCATCTCTATAGATCTGCTTTTCCTGGACATTTCATATACTGTATATAATCATGCATTATGGGCCTTTGTGTCTGGCTTCTTTCATTTAACATATTTTCAAGGTTATCCATGTTGTATCATGTATCAGTACTTCATTCTTTTTTATGGCCCAGTAATGTTTTATTGTTAGAATGTACCACATTTTATTTATTCATTGTTGAAGCAGGTAATCAAGAGCACATGACTACCAGTGGGCCCTCAAGCTGGACCTGGGCCATTGAAGCTTCCTCACCCTCTCCCTGTCCTTAAGACCAGGTTTCCCCTGGAGCTCAAGCTAAAGATTTCAAGAAAGTCCCCTACCTGGAGAATTACCTTCAAGAAAAGGGCTTTGCCCAAGTGCCTACTGAGGAAAACCCTGGCGCTCCACCAAAATGCTCTTGACAGACCTGGGTCTCTCCATCACATTTTGCTCAGTAGTCACTGCTTAGTACATTAACAACCTCCACGATGTGTAAGCACTTTGCAAATGTTGGCTCAATACCAAATGAATGCATGAGAGTTGACCAGAGACCCTCTTGTTCCAACTTCTGGGAAGCTTCTTTCTAGATTTAATGAAGTCCCTTTCTAACTTTGGATGCAGAATTTTAGAACTGGAATAACTTTGTCAATAAAGAAGTCAAGATACTGAAGGAAACATGACTTGTGAATCATACAGCAAGTTCGCCACCAAGCAGGACTTGAATACAGCTCATCTGATTTCCAGCCCCAGGGCGTCTCTAGATGTTGCTACAGGTGAAAGAATCTAAGACTTTGGGCTGAGTCTGGCTAATCTCAGGTCATTCCCTGAAAAATCACTTGCCGAATCATTTTCTTATACTCCTTCTCCCAAATAAAACTTATTTTTCAATTTCGGGTTCAGCAAATCAAAGAAATACCATCAGTATTATCTCTTGTCACATCTTCTATCTTCAGCCCTCAATGAGCATGAAAATATGTTGCCAAAAGCCATTATTATCTTTGGCTGATATCCCGGAACCCATGACTTCCCCAAACCAAAGCTGAATTGCAGAGTAAAGCTGGCTTGTGACGTTCAGGAAAACACATGGACATGGATTTCATTTCAAAAGAAAAATAGTTAACATGAGAAAGAGTTCCTCTTTTTCATTCTTTCTCTACAACAAAGCACTTGGTTCAAAGTGAGACTGCTGACTTAGGAAATAAAAGAATCAAAACAGGAAGCAGTAAATTGGCTAACGAAGCATATATATGTATATATATTATGCAAAGTGTCCCCTTGGGAGTTTGACATACCAGGAGTTCAATTGCTCGCTATGACGTGTGCTGACCGCCAGGGGGCGGCGCAGAATGAATGAAGGCTCTGGCTGGCAGCTGCTAAGGACCCTACCTGTGCATGAATTTCATGCACTGGGCCTCTACTTGTATTCAATAAAAGGTTCCCAAACAACGTCATACTTTTATACATGAGGCCCCGAATCAATGGAAAGTTATGCAGAGTGTATGAATGAATCTAATACTCATCCTCCTAAGTTTATACTATTAAACTTTCAGGGCCTCTTACCTTCCCGTATATCATTCAAGAAAGGAGCTCTGGTGTCTTCTTCATATTATTCCTACCCTTGAACAAATGCTCTTATGTTATTAAAAAAAAAAAAAAAAAGAGTGCCAAAAGAAATTTAATTTAAAAAAAAAGATCCTTTATCTAAGTCCCCTTAAAGATCTCTTATTTCAGGCACTGTGGCAGTGATTGAATCATTTGCCAATTAAAATTTTTTTCTTGTTTTATTACATCGGTTGAGACTTTTAGTACAAGGTTGAATAGCAGTAGGTATTCTTGCTTTTTTAGATATAATTTACAATTATGAAATATTACTTTTTTGGTTTTTATTTTATTTTTTTAAATTATGAAATATTTTAAACATAAGACTATAGAATAACAAATGCCCATATACCAACCATCCAGCTTTATCATATTTGTTTCTGACCCTTAAAAAACAGCTTATATATTGCTCTAGCCAGTTTGGCTCAGTGGCCAGAGCATCCGCCTGCAGATTGAAGGGTCCCAGGTTCAATTCCAACCAAGGGCACATGCCCAGGTTGCAGGCTCGATCCCCAGTAGGGGGCATGTAGGAGGCAGCCGATCAATGATTCTCTCTCATCATTGATGTTTCTCTCTCTCCCTTCCTCTCTGAAATAAAAAATATATATATATTTAAAACAAACAAACAAATAAAAACAAGTTATATATGAGGGCTCCTCTGACCCTACATCCTCCACTCAGAAGTAACCACTGTTATAAATTAATGTTTATTATTACTGCAAACCTTTATACTCTCAATATGCAATTATACATCTATAAAAATTACATGGTACAATGAAAAGAATGAAAGACATTTTCACTTATTACTAAGTGAAAGAAGCCCATTTGAAAAGCCTGGATACTGTAGGATTCCAACTATGTAACATTCTGAAAAAGGCAAAAGTCTCAGTGTTTGCCAGGGGTGAGGATGAGGTGATGAATAAGCAGGGTACAGAGGGTTTTAGGGCAGTAAAAACACTCTGTGTGACATTGTTATGATGGATATGTCATATGCACTTGTGCCTAAACTCATAGAATGTACAGCACCAAGAGTGAGCCCTAGGTAAACTATGGACTTTGGGTGATTATGATGTGTCAATGTAGGTTCTTCCATGGTTAAAAAAAAAAAAAAAAGGTACTGTTCTGGTGTATGATATTGAGGGAGGCTATATGTGTGTGGGGGCAGGGAGTATAGGGGAAATCTCTATACCTTCCTCTCAATTTTGTTGCAAACCTAAAACTTACCTTAAAAAAATAAACTATTGCCCTGCCAGTGTAGCTCAGTGGTTGAGAGTCAATCTATGAACCAGGAGGTCACAGTTCCATTCTTGGTCATGGCACATGCCCCAGTTGCAGGCTTGGTCCCTGGTTGGGGGAGTGCAGGAGACAGCGATCAATGATTATCTCTCCTCATTGATGTTTCTATCTCTCTCTCCCTCTCTCTTCCTCTCTGAAATCAATAAAAATATATATTTAAAAAATAATAAGAAAGTATTGCCCAGCTGGTGTGGCTCAGTGATTGAGCATCAACCTATGAACCAAGAGGTCACTGGTTGGATTCCTGGTCAGGGCACATGCCCAGGTTTCGGGCTCAATCCACGGTGTGGGTATGCAGGAGGTAGCTGCTTGATGATGTTTCTCTCTCATCAATGTTTCTATCTCTCTATCTCTCTCCCTTCCTTTCTCTCTCTTAAAAAAAAATCAATAAAAATCCCCTCATGTTTCCCTTAAAAAAATAATAAAATATTTTTTTAAATTTTATTTTACTTTTCCATCACTATCCCCTCTATGACCTGTTCCATCTCCACCCATGCAAAAATTAAGTATTTTAAAATTACATAATATTGTTTTACAGCTGTAAATTTTTATAATAAATGTTATTATTCCATATAGATACTTCTGCAAGAGTGAGCCGTAGGTAAACTATGGACTTTGGGGGACTATTTTTCCTTTCAAATTATTTTTGATAAAAGTTATTATGTTAGCTTTCAGCTAATTCTGACCAACGAGGCAACTGGTCACCAAATACCCTGTGAGGCATCAGGAAAAAGGTGAACTTGGGTTGGGACCAGCAGTTGCTCCACTCTGGCTGAGCAGGAAAACTGCTGCCTATATCATATCTTTTTTGTTTTAACTTTTTATTGTGGAAAATCTCAAACATTTGCTAGAGCAGACAGCACAGTGTAATGGACCTCCATGTACCGATCAACCACACTCAACATTGATCAGCTGGTGGTCAGTCTGGTTTGATTTGCACTCTCACAAAGTCCCCCCAGTCCTGATTACTACTTCATAGCAAATTCCAGACATTATTGCATCTCATCTCTGGTACTCACAGTCTTTGTGTATTCTTCTCCCACATTGAATTGGTGGAAGTGGTGACTTCTGGCTTCCAGGGTGACCCAGAAAAGATATCATGGCTTCCTCATTGGTCTCTTGCATTGCTTGCTGTGGGGGACAAGGCTGAGACTACCAGCCGTGGGCAAACTATGGCCTGGGGGCTGGATCCGGCCTGTTTGAAATGAATAAAACTAAAAAAAAAAAAAAGACCGTACCCTTTTATGTAATGATGTTTACTTTGAATTTATATTAGTTCACACAAACACTCCATCCATGCTTTTGTTCCGGCCCTCCGGTCCAGTTTAAGAACCCATTGTGGCCCTCGAGTCAAAAAGTTTGCCCAACCCCTGGACTAGACTGAGGTAGGCAGGGCATCAATGACACAGAATTTAGGGCGACATTTAATCGCAGGTGCTGACTGTGAGGTTCACGGCGCAGGAAACTGAGTCAGAGAGTCAGGCAGATTGAAGGAGGAGAATTTATTCTGCGCTTCGCTCTCCGGCGAGGTCCACAGGTCCTGGGGTTGGACCAGTGGAGTCGCGCCGCCGAGAGGGAGTAGGGGCATTTTTTTATACAGCTGTTCAGTGAGGGCGGGGGAACATGAGCTGTGGGAGTTCCTGCCGCGGGGGTCATCACGGTTTCCAGGTATCCTCATCTGTCTGGTAGCTGACCTGTTAGGAATTCCAGGGCGGGACCGGTATCTGCGTCACCATTTACCTGGTGCACTGGCCTGTTACGGATTCTAGGAAGGGCCCAGGATCTATGTCACCATCTGCCTGGCGCAGGCATGCATCAGCTCCCGGACCCCCTTTCAACCTAACACTGACCTTGCATTTGTACAACTGAGCATGAGGGCTTCCTTCAGGTTTGCTCTCCAGGTGACTCACCTAGGCCTGGGGGGAAGCCAGCTGCCATGCCACTAGGACACAATGGCCTCCTTGTTCATAGGTTGACTCTCAATCACTGCGCCATGCTGGCCGGGCAGCTGGGTTCTTTCATATTAAAGCAGCACGACACCAAAAAGGAAGTTGAGAGAGCCCCCCGCTCTTTACTACCCAAGCCACACTCCAGCCTTCCTGACACCGGGTAACTGTGTGCCTTGCACCAAGTGGACGATAAAGAAGCAGTCAGACTAAAAAAAACAAAAACAAAAACAAAAACATAAAAAAACAGCTCATCAGAGGCCCTCATGAGAGAAGCTGAACCAGAACTGCCTAGGCAAACTGTTCCTGGTAAGAGAAAGTTTATTTAGAAGGTTACCAAGGTAATAGAAATTATAACAACAAATTAACATTCCAATTAAGTGATAAAAAGATTATGAATTCTGTTCGTTTTAAGGCTGCAGCCAACCTCTGATATCTTAAGAATGTGTAATTAAAACCCTGTGTTATTCTTTCTTATCTAGCTTCTTTTTTACAGCTTAAAAGAAAGCTGCTTTGGGGAGAAGGGAATGCCTGGCACATCTGTGAAGATCCACAGGTGTCCGTGGTAAAACTACAAATTCAGCAAAAGGGGAAGAGGAATCCTCGAGAAGCAACACTCCCTCAGTCTCTCCTCCCCCCACCCCCCTTCTTTCTACTTCCAGGAAAGATCGATTGCCCACATCCCTCCCCCTGGTCTCTGTTCTGTTTTCACTCTCCTCCTTGATAAAAACCCTGGCCTGCTCTGCAAAGGGGAGATGGGTTTTTGAGGATTGGGAAGAGTGCCCCATCTCTTTGGGATGCCAGCACTCCAATAAACCTCTTTCCTTTTGCCAGCACTGTTGGGGAGCACAAAAGACTTGGTTGGAAAGTTTGTAAGGAGGACATTCTCATGAAAGGGAAGTGTGTGGAAGGCCACCTGCCCTGTTTATCGGAATTCTGACTTAGGGGAGTGTCTGAAGGCGGCGCCCTTCATTATTCCTTGGCCTTTCCAAACAAGTCTGTGCATGTGCAGACCCCCGGGTGTTTACTAGAATCCTTATGCTTAATCCCTCAACGCCCTTGCCTAGAGGACAATGTAAACATGTGTCCTCCCAAGATTACTCACCCCACTGATTGTCTCTAAAGATAAAAATTCCAATAAAAGCCTAATGAGGCAGGCAATCGAGGCTGCTTGGACCCTGGAGTCTGGTAAGCCCCTTAGCCCTCTCCCCCACAGTGAAACTGTGTCGGAGTAATCTGTTCATCATCCGATGTTCGGGGGCTGCTGGTCCGCCCCGCACAGCACCTGTCTCCGGAGTTTGGCTGCACTGCAGCAGGCAGCAGAATCCGGCTTCGGTTACACAGTGAGCCAGCTGGGCTTCGTAGGCTCAGGAAACAAGTTACAGAAGCAAAAGGAGGGCCCTTGGAGCTTAGGAGAAAGGAAGGCAAAGGTAATGTGTCTGGTGGAACAAGCGGTGCCAGGGAAAGGCACCGCTGTGCTGCCCAGAGGGAGAGCATGCAGAAACCGGAAGGACTTTGAGGAGTGTGCTAACCAAAGCCTGAAGGGCCTCCAGGAGATAAAAGAAGCTTAAGGGAGGCTGACCATGAACGTTTGAAGGAAAATGAAAATACCATTAGAAATAGGAAGAAAGGGGATTCTTAACATTTAATGGCCAAAGTCCCTAGGTCTTCAGATAAAGAATAACTGTACTTGTGCTGTCTGTGGCGAGAAACCTGCCAGATTTGAAACTGGCCAGCGGGGTGAGCCCAGACCTGGGTTCAGCAACCTCAGTACTTGAGTTCTGGCTAGGAAAGAATTCAGACCCAAGACTCAAACTATAAGAAATGTTTATTTAGAAAGTCACAGAGGAAGAAGAAGTAACTTGTAGAAGAAATGGGCTGAGGAAACAAGTTATAGAGGCAAAGGAAGGCCCTTGGAGCTTAGAAGTGAGGCAGGTAAAGGTGACACAACTGGAGGGAAGTGTGAGGGGGACGGAAAGGCAAGGCATACTCCCAGGAGGGAGAGCACCCTGGTCCTCCATCCTGAGGGTGTTAAGGGAGGAGATTTTAGGGGAGGTCCCAGGGGGAGATCTCAATAGAATATCCAGCAGCTTTCCAGGGGTGTCCTTTCGGGGTCCGGGCCTCCACTGATTGGTCGGTGCCAGGGCAGGGGGTCATTATTCAGTGCAGCTGGTCCCGAGGTCAGCCTTGGCAGTGCTTGTCCGGTTTTGCTGCTTTTCTGGGCCTGGAGCTGAAACACAACTGAGGCCTGGATGTTCTCTCTCTAAGGGGGAAAGGTCAGGGGGTCTAAAACCACATGACCAGCGATATGGCAGGGAGGAAAGGTCACCCTAGGGGTGCGGTCCCACCCTACAGCTGTCCAAATGCTAGGAAACAACCCTGGCGAGGTAAAGCAGAGCACGGAGTCCCTGCTCCGCTGCCTCGGGAGGAATACAGACTGAAGCAAGCACACGTTTATTTGGCACCTGCTATGTGGGAGTACAGGCCCTTCAGCTACCCCACTTGCAGTCACTGTATCCCCAAACCACAATTAGCAGTCAAAATACAGGGCAATGACTTTGGCAGTGCCCCTTCTGGAACCCTGTCACATGACTCAGACATCTGTCCTCTCCGCCCTTTTCCCCCTGGAACCAGGGAGAACCCACTCACCATCCCTCATTCCTGAGACTCTTACTTCCTTCTCAGCTTCCTGGCTCCTGAGGCCACGGGCTGCTCTAGCCCTGCCCCTTGGCCACTCCACCGAAGTCACACCCAACCGCAAAGATGAAATCTCCTCTGAGGGGCGATGGAGACTCCCTCTCCTCTCAGGCGGGAGGAACTCCACCAGTAATCTGACTGCGTGCAGGCCAGGCATGCCTCCAGAATTTCCGAGGAATAGAATGGCCCACCTCCATGGTCCTGGGGTCCTTGAAAGCCAAGTAGGGAAGCTTCTTGAGATGACTTTGGGGAGGAAAGCAGCAGATTGGCCTTGCGGGACAGGCAGGTTGGATGGGAGGGCCCAGAGGCCCATGCATGCATTTCGGATGGAGCTAGGACTTTGGATGTGGACTTTGGATGGAGAAGAATGAGCAGAAGGACATGCAGGGGAAAACTCAGAGGGACACAAAAATCATGCCTGCCATTTATGAAGCACCTGTGTGCTAGGTTTCGTGCTGGATGCTTACATATGCAATAGATTCTTCCTGAGGTATCTACCTATTTCAGTGATGGCGAACCTTTTGAGCTCGGTGTGTCAGCATTTTGAAAAACCCTAACTTAACTCTGGTGCCATGTCACATATAGAAATTTTTTAATATTTGCCACCATAGTAAAACAAAGGCTTATATTTCTGATATTTATTTTATATATTTAAATGCCATTTAACAAAGAAAAATCAACCAAAAAAATGAGTTTGCGTGTCACCTCTGACACGCGTGTCATAGGTTCGTCATCACTGACCTATTTCATGGGACTAGCAGCTCTTATCCACAGGGTGGGCCCACTGCATGTATTCATTGAACAACTAGGTAAGCACCTGGCATGTAGAAGGCCCTGTCCTAGGTGAGAAGTATGAAATAGGGAAACAGAGACAGATGTGGTCCATGCATTTGTGGAGGGGAGGTGGACACTGAGTACATGAATAACAATATATACTCGCCATGCAAATTATCATAAATTTGCATAATTATAAAATTATAATTGTACAAAATTAAATTATATTGAGTGGGGTACCATGTGGAGAAGGACAGAACCTAGTTTACTCAGGGTGGCCAGGGAAGGCCTTGGAGGGGAGACTTTTATACTACATATACTCGCCATGCAAATTATCATAAATTTCCATAATTATAATTATACAAAATAAAACTGTATTGAGTGGGGTACCATGAGGAGAAGGATAGAACCTAGTTTATTCAGGATGGCCAGGGAAGGCCTTGGAGGGGAGACTTTTATACTGAGACCTTAAGGA
>NW_005369964.1:75229-99515 GCF_000412655.1 Myotis brandtii
AAGGGAAATTTCCAGGCAGTGGGAACATCCCAATGTTCCCAAGGTTGGGATGGCTGGAATGTTTGCATACGAGGGAATCTGTTTAAGATGGAACTTGAAAGAGAGACCTGGTCCAGACCCTGCAGGGCCTTGTGAGACAGAGTAAGGAGGCTGGGTTTAATTTTACACATCGTCATTTAATGTATTAATAAACATATATATGGATTATTTAATCACAAAATTTAAAAATATTATATAACCATATTTCAATATCTTTTTAAATATAGTTCCTTTGTCATCCTATGCATATTATTTTATGCATTTAAAAACACAATTCTGCAAAAGGGCATATGTCACAGAAAAGATAAGATATAGGTCCCTTCTCTGCACCAGATCTGGTCCAGCCTTCCAGAGAATCCCAGCATCTCAGAGATGGGAGATTCCTTTTTTTTTTTTTAATATAATTTTATTGATTTCAGAGAGGAAGGGAAAAGGAGAGAGAGAGGTAGAAACATCAATTATGAGAGAGAATCATTGGTCAGCAGCCTCCTGCATGCCCCTCAGTGGGGATTGAGCCCGCAACCCAGGCACGTGCCCTGACCGGGAATTGAACTGGGACCTCCTGGTTCATAGGTCAGCGCTCAACCACTGAGCCACGCCGGCCAGGCTAAGAAGAGACTCTTAAAAAACACCGATGCTGAGTGTAAAGGCATTTAAAACTCTCTGGGTTCCTCAGGAGCTTCTTGGTGGGGGTGGGGAGCAATTGGGTGGGGCTCTGCATACCCTCTTCCAGTCCCCACTCTCTTCATCCTCATTCTTCCAATAGGACTGCTCAACTTTGATTTATTTTATACATGGGATATAGACAGATGTCCTTTAAAGAAAGAATTCTGTGGCATTCACTTACACCTTAAAATTCACTAACAACCCGTTGAACAGATGGGGAAACTGAGGCCCTGAGAGAGAAAGGGAGCTATCCGTTAAGCCCAAGCAAGGCACAGCAGGCTGTTTGCTGATACCAGCATGTGCTGTTTCCAGGCCAGCACAAAGCTTTTCTCCACCCAGCCCAGCTGCCAACATGGGGTCATATGGCGGCTGGAGACTCTTAGCAAAAGCAAAGACAGCCTGAGGACGTGGGGTGGATGGGGGCCTAGGAAGCTTCATCAGGGGCTCAGTGGCAAAGGAACTATTTTCTGGGCACAATTTAGCATTCCAGAAAACATGGGAACCACCAGAATCGGCTTGATGCATTTGTAGGAACTTCCAAACAGGTATGGGAATAGGCATCACCCAGGATCGACTCATGGAAATATTACATTCTGTGCTCTGTAAACAAAAGGATACAGCAATGCTGGTTTTACTTGTCAATTCAGAGATAATAGACATGCATACATGTATTTTTAAGTACTGAGTGCCCCCTGCTGCTGGTAGGTAAAAATGCAGAATGAGGCTCACAATTTCATTCTTCAAATTTGTTCAGCAAGGAAGTGGAATCACAGAACCCAGAGCTGCAGGAACACAGGCATCTTCTAATGAGAATCACAAAATCCCTAGAGGATGCCTGCAGCGGCTGGGCTGGTGACATAAAGGTGGGGTCTCAGGCACCTGAGGGGCAGGGCTGTGAAGACTTGGGAGGGCATTCAGCCTCCCAGGGTGTTTAAAGTTTCAAAAAAATTATGTTACATAAAAAAAACACACCCCACAATAGTTTCTTATGATACAGAGTTCAAAGGGGATATACAAAAAAGGATTCATTAAAGAATGAATCTCCCTCTCACTTCTGCTGCCCAGCCAAGTTCTCCTGCAAAGAAAGCGTCCCTTGAGAAATAGGCTCTACCATAAATGGTATTTGTATGAAAATGATAGCAGACTATAAACACCACCTTTTCTTTGTTTTTAACAACATATATTGTTAAGATTGTGGGGCTCTTTTCAGATCCCTACATAAGAGCTTCTGTTGTCTTTTTTAAGCAGTTCATAGTATTCTGTTGAATGAATACCCCAAGATTTTAAAATCAATGAACATTTAACTTGTTACCAATATATGCTATTATAAGCATCCCGTGATTAATAGCTTTGCATGCATCATTTTGCATATGTGTGAGTACCTCTATAGGATAATTACCTAAAAGTGGAATTGCCTTCTTAGAGGATACGTATGTATATTTTTTAAGAATTGTTTTAATTGAGGTATAATATCTTTGCAATAAAGTTAACAAATAGAGTTTAATGAACTTTTACATATCTACTCATATCTATAATCAATACCAAAGTCCAGACATAGCATATTATCAGCATCCTGGCAGCCTTCATCTTTACCATTCCTAGTCAATATCTACCCTCCCCATCAAAGTAGTTGCCTCTATTATAACTTCTATAAACATAGATTAGCTTCGCCTGGTCTTCGCCTTTGTATAAATAGCTTTACACAGAACATAGTCTTTGAGGACTAGCTTAAAATATATATATTGATTTGCACACCCCACACTGGGGACTGAACCACGATTTCCCAGTTCATAGGCTGACACGCCACCACTGTGCCATGCAGGCTGGGCAAGGACTGGCTTCTTTTAACTCAACACCATATCTTTAACTCAACTATATCTGATTTATTCATGCTGTTGCATGTAGTTATGGTTTCTTGTTTTTCACTGTACATGTCTTTGGGCAGACACTTGCATCCATGTCTCTTGAGTGGCACTGCTAACTCATAGGATAGCCCTACACCAGGTCATAGAGCTGGGCTATACTATTTAGCCTTAATAGATAGAGTCCAAGTTTTCCACTTAGTCCTATCACTTACACTCCTGCTAGAAATGCACAAGCATTCTAGCTGGCTCCATATCCTCATCAGTACTTGATATTCTTCATCTTTTTACATTTTAGCCATTCTAGTGGATATGCTAAAATTTTTCATTGTGATTTTAATTTGCATTTTTCTAATGATTAATGGTATTGAACACTCTTTCATGTGCTATTGGCCAATTTGATATTTTGTCTTGTGAAGTGCTTAATTCTTTCTTTAAAAAAATATTTTTATTGATTTCAGAGAGGAAGGAAGAGGGAGAGAAAGAGATAGAAACATCAATGATGAGAGAGAATCATTGATCAGTGGTTGCCTCCTGCAGGCCCCACCTTGGGGATCTAGCCCGAAACCCTGACTGGGAATGGAACCACGACCTCCTGGTTCATAGGTCAATACTCAACCACCAAGTCACGCTGAAGTGCTTAATTCTTAATCCATTTTTGCTAGGTTGCTTGTCCTTTTTAAAAATGGATTTTTAGGAAAGCTTTATATATCCTGGATACAAATCCTCTTCAGGTATATGCATTGTAAGTAGCTTCTCCCAATTTTGGCTTGCCTCATCACTCTTATTTTTGATAAAAAAGTTTTTAATTTTAGCAAAGTCCAAATTATCAATCTTTTCTTTGTATGTGGCAATTTTTGTCTGTATCTTGTTCAAGGTTTTTTGGTCTATTCAAGGTCATGAAGACGTTCTCCTATGTTTTCTTTTTTTTCTATTTTTATTTATTGATTTTAGAGAGAGAAAGGGAGATAGATAGGGAAACATTGATTTGTTGTTCCACTTATTTATGCAAACATTGGTTGCTTCTTGTATGTGCCATGACTAGGAATCAAACCCACAACCTTGGCATATCAGGACAATGCTCTAACCAATTGAGCTGCCCAGCCAGGGCTCTCCTATGTTTCCTTATAGAACCTTTATTATTTTACATTTCACACTCTCATCTATAATCTATTTGAAATTTTATGTATGGTATAAAGTAAGGGTGTCTTAGTCCATTGGGCTGTTATAACGAAAATAGCATGGACTGGGTAGCTTATAACAACAGAAATATTTCTCACAGTTCTGGAGGCTGGGAAATCCAAGATTAGTACAGAGGCAGATTCAGTATCTGATGAGAATCTGCTGCTGGTCCTCATAGATGGTCATAGATGGCCATCTTCTCAGTATAACCTCACATGGCAGAATGGGTGAGGGAGTTTTCGGGGATCTCTTTAATAAGGGTGATAATCCCTTTATGAGGGTTCCATCCTCATGACCTAATCACCCCCAAAGGCCCCAACTCCAAAAACCATCACTTGGTGATTGGGATTTCAACATGAATTTTGGGGGGATACAAGCATCCAGTCTATAGCAAGAGATAAAGATTTATTTTTTCCATGTCGATATCAAACTCAGCCAGGGGTTTATACATTTTATTTCATTTCATTATTTTTATGCTGGCCGGGCCAGTCCCTTTTTTTTTTCTTTCCCTGATAAAATTGAGGGTCAGAGAGATTAACTCACTTGAAACTAGTTGACAGCCAAATAAGAACCCAGATCATCTGATTTCTGCCTCTTTACCATGCCATCTCAATTCACTGGACATTCTTATTCATTCATTACTTCAACTTCTTTCATTCTCACCCCTTCAGTGGTTAAGAACATTGTTTCTGGAGTCACACTGACCTAGGTTGGAATCCCAGATGTACAACTTACTCCTTGTATGACCCTGGGCAAGTAACTAAAACTCTCTGAAGCTCACTGCCTTCATCTGTAAAATGGGGGTACATATTAATCAGATTTCATTAGGTAAGGCTATATAAGAAATAATCTCAAATCTCAGTAGCATCCAAAAGCAAAGTTTTGCCACTGGTGTGGCTCAGTGGTTGAGCATCAACCTATGAACCAGGAGGTCCCATTTCAAAGCCTGGTCAGGGGCACATGCCTGAGTTTCAGGCTCTATCCCCAATGTGGGGCATGCAGGAGGCAACCGATCAATGATTCTCTCCCATCATTGATGTTTCTATCTCTCCCTCCTTCTCCCTTCCTCTCTGATATCAATAAAAAATATTTTTTTAAAAAAAGAAAGAAAAGCAATGGTTTATTTTTCACTCATGTGACATGTTAGACGTGGGCTGCTTCACATCTTTTTTTCCTTCCAGGACCCAGAGGGAGGGAGGGAGCAGCCCCATCGGGGACAGGCGATTCTCATGAGTCCAGAAAGATCAAGAGAGCTGGTGAAAACACATAATGACTCTTAACACTTCTGCTCAGACGTGAAAGGCACTTCTGTTCACATTCCATTGGTCAAAGGAAGTCATGTGACCCGTGTTGACAGCAGTGAGGCTGGAAAGGACACTTACAGGACACATTGCAGTTATCTGGCAACAGGTGGTGATGTATAATCCTTAACAGAAAGAGTTACTTAGTAGTTGGGGACAATACCACCTACTATGGGACAATAATAGCACCTTCCTGGCAACTTGTGAGAATTAAATGAGGTGAAGCACATCCAAATGCTTAACACAATATTCTGCACTGAATAAGGACACAATCACTGTTAATGCTATTGTTATTATTACCTCCCCATGCTGTTGAAACTTCTTCTGTCCACTGGACTGGGCTAACCCTGACTTGTGAGGAAGAAAACTGTAATTACTCCTGACACGTAATCTTCAGACAATGAATCTAAGGGCACGGATTTTGGAGTAATATGGGTTCCTTATTAGAGCAGATGATCTTAGACAAGTTATTCTCTCTGATCTTTAGTTTCCTCAACATGAAAATGGGGATCCTTGGGACTCTGTTGTAGACTTGCCATTAGGGCTAAATTAGCCCAATCCTGTGCACACAGTACGTGCTGAGTATCTGGTGAATCACTGAATGTGGATTTTAGACTACTTTCAAACATTCAATGAACTGTCACAACATAACTACAATACTGCTGTATGGAAAGCCCTTTACCGTCTTTTGGGTCTCAGCTCAAACGCCACTTCCTCCGAGTCCTGCTCTGATCACACAATTAAAAGTGCCTCCCCCACCTCCAGTCACTTCTCTCCGTTTTCTTGTCGTCACAACTCTGGTAATGCTCTGAAATTGTAAATCAATTCATTCATTGATTTACTTAATATCTGTCTCTGTCGCTAGAAAGGAAGCTCCGTGAAATCGGGGATCTTGTTCTATGCATTCTCACCTCCTGCCCTGGGCTTCAGCATCCTCACCCATCACCTGCGGGACGAAGGAGAAAAAGAGAAAGGTGAATGCTGCCAGGTCCACCTGAGCCTCACGCCCCGCCCAACTCAGGCCTCAGATTCCTTCCCGGCTGGGCGTGGCCCTTGTCACCCAAGTGAGCTGCAGTGGGACTCCGCCCCGCTGGTGGGATGGGCGTGGCCTCCAATGTTGTGTCCGCCGCGTGCAGGCTGTCGTCAGCGGGAGTAGAGTCACGTCACACGCACGCAGGCCTTGCCCCGCCCTGTCTTCTTGCCGCAGGCGGAAGAGGGCGTGGCCAGGCGCGAGGTCCCCGCAGCTGCCGGCGCGGCCGCCTGAATCGCCTCCAGGTGGCTGCTCTCAGCTCTCGGCCGCTCAGGCAGCTCGGAAGCCACTCTGTTTGGGGTCCTCGCTGCCCTTCCACGTCTCCCGGAAGAGTAGCCGGGCCGTGGCCGGGCCGTGGCAGGTGCTGACCAGAGGTGCTCAGCCTGGGCTCTCTCCGGGCGGCTGCTGCGGGGGCGGCCCAGGAGTCTTCAGGTGCAGCGGCTCCGGAATCCTCAGGTGAGGCGGGGGCCCAGTGGGTAGGACGGGTCCGCTTAGGGCGATAATGGCCCGAGACGCGGGGGCGGCGTCCCCTTAGCGAGTCTTTGGTCTCCGCCGGGTGACGGGCTGAGGAAAGGGGCCTCCCCTCTCCTCGCTTCCCCACCCCCAGGCCGGTTGGACCGCTCTTCCCTTCCGGAGGGTCGGCGAGGTGGTGGGAGCGCAGTGGGGATCTGCACTCGCCTCCCTGGGACCCACTGACTGTCCCGCCCTAGGGCCGGCCCGCTGACCCCAGCCTCCCTTCCTCCGTGTGGACACCTGCCCTTGCAGCCGGCCCCATCCACGCCCTCTTGGCCTCCCCTCCCCTCCGCGTGGCCGTTTCCCGGGGCAGTGGCCGCGGAATTCTTGGAGGGGTTTGCACCTCTGAAGTCCGTTCGGGACGTTTGTCCACCGGGCCGGTGCCCAGGGCCCTTCTCAGTATTTGTCTAATTGGGTCATTTTGCAGCCACAGGCCTTTGCTTTAAAGCCCTGTTAGCTTTAAAACGAGGGGTGACACGTAAGGAACTAGTACGTGTTTTGCTTTATTAGGAGAGAGACTTCGCCTCCCACACCACCAGTGTTTACATAGGGACCCTTTACATCCGTAGGGAGTTTTACATGTCACACAGCATTTCAGCTCCATTTTCACTTGATTTCAACCTAAACTCTGTGAAGTACCCAGAGAGTTAGTGGTCCCATTTCTTTCCTAAGGAACAGATTTAGAGGGTTTCTTGAGGTTATTCAGATACTGAGCGACTAGATGGGAAAGGCAGGGGTTAAAAGGCGGGCCTGGCTGATTTAGACTTGAGTATCTGAGCTGCCATTTAAACTCTGGGATCTTTCTAAACCTTTTCCCCACTTGCGGGAAAAAAAGATACATGTATTGCTACAGATCGCATAATGTAGTTGTGAAAATCATGTGATGACATAAAAATTCCATCAGCAATATTTACGGGTGCTTACTGTGTGCTAAATGCGGGGAATTAATTGGTGAGCAAAATAGACAGGGCCTTTACCCACCTACTCCCTTTCCCTGAGAGGGAGAGAAAGAAAAAGAAACATAAAACAAAAAAAGTGCCTATGAGGGAAAAGAGTACGCATGAACACAGAATGGTAAGACCTGATTTAGATGGAAATTAAAAGGTTTGGGGAGCAGATGACAATTCAAGGGGAGATTAAGAACCAGAGTTAAAGTGAGTGTTCCAGGCAAAAGGAACAATGTGCACATTCAAGAAATGTTTGACTTTTAAAAAAAATAATACACACACACACACACACAAATATTTCAGAGAGGAATGGAGAAGGAAAGAGAGATATTTGAATCCACATCCTGCGTGGTTCAGGGTTCGGGATCTGGAGAAGGGCCGCGCGCAAATGACAGAGACGAGACAAGAAATAATAATTTGGAAATATTGGGAGCCAGGAGGAAAGCCCAATGCAAGGGAAAGGACTTCCACTCGTGCCCAGGCCTTGCCAACCTTTTATTCAGTTTTGGATGCACATCTAGCCCTTAGTCTGGCAGGTAATTGCGGTAACAGACAGACTATCTTAAAGGTCAGTAAATATTAGAAAGATTTACTCTGAGACTATTTGGTCAGGAAATTGCTTGAGCCCCCATTGTCTGGACTAAACAATTGGTGCATAGCTCTGGCCCTTGCCAGGGCTCAAGGTTCACCAGCGTTCCGGGCTCCTTGTTTATACTTCTCTAATAGTGAAGACAATGGATGGCTTCCCACAGAGATAGAAATATCAATGATGAGAATCATTGATCAGCTGCCTCCTGCACGCCCCATACTGGGGATTGAGCCTGCAACCCTAGCATGTGCCCTTGACCATAATCGAACCCGGGACCCTTCAGTCCACAGGCTGACACACTATCCACTGAGCCAAACTGGCTAGGGCTGTTTGTTAACTTTTTAATATAGTATTCTTCCTTCTATATCACAAGGATTAATTATTTGTCATTACTCTGATTCATTGTGTCAGGCTGTAAGTACTCAAACATATATCAAATGAATGTCTATGCAGTCTTATTTTTTTAATTCTTAATTTAGCTTAATGTGCACATAGTAGGTACTGAGTATTTAATTTATTTGAAGGTGTGCTTTAGACAGATTATGTGCACACCTTAAGTTATCCATTGTAGTGTTGCATTTTAAGAAAATATATTTTGTATTAATCAGAAGTTTCTTCAAGTTTTAGCACCGTAAAACAAACTTCAGGGCATTTTTATTTGGTTGCACTGAAATTTTGCTGTATTAGATGCTATTTGGATGCTTTTGCTACATTAACATTTATCCTTTGTTGAAACAGGAGTAATAACAATAGTGGTAGTTGTAATTATGGTACTAGGAACTTCTAAAATGAGTGCCTATTGTGTACCAGGCATTCTGCAGAGTGTTTTTATGTATCATTTCATCTTAAAAGTATCCTATAAGTACATTTATTTTACTCACTTTCTAGATAAAGTTTCTCAGTTTCAGTAAAGTAGTTTGCTCAACATTACATAGCTAGTAAGAAGCAGGGCTAGGCATTCAACCCAGACTGACTCCAGGCTCTGCTGTTATACCACACTGATCACTTCGTGTCCTTTTTACAGGTTCACCAATAGGATTATTCCGCTGCCATCATGTCTTGGCTTGCTGACCTTGCTGGAAAGGCAGAAGATCTTTTAAACCGAGTCGATCAAGGGGCTGCAACCGCTCTCAGTAGAAAAGAGAACACCAGCAGCATAGTATACAGCAAAAATACTGACTATCCTGAACCTCACCAGCAAAATGCAGACTTGACTTTCCAGACTGGATCTAAAGCTAATTATATCTCCTCAGCAGCTGGTAACATCAGAAATCAAAGAGCCACCATCCTAGCTGGCACCACAAATGCGAAAGCAGGACCCAGGACCTCAGTGGAGGCCTCCCATTCTGTCGAAAACTCATCTGTTCCTAGGCCTTCGTCCCAGTTTGTTCGGAGAAAAAAGTCAGAACCTGATGATGAGCTGCTGTTTGATTTTCTTAATAGTTCGCAGAAGGAACCTACTGGGAGGGTGGAAATAAAAAAAGAAAGGGGCAAGCCCCCTGTCCTCCAGAGTTCTCAGACAACAAGCGCCAGTGCTGGGAACACCAGCGTAACCGCCATCAAAACCATTGAAGAAAATCCTGGGAGCCAAAGCCATGGTAGCTAATCAGTCCTCTGTTTCTTGTAGAGTTAAGCAGACTGGATGTGTCATCACAGCCTGATACATTCTGGTAGTGTTTCTCGTCCTCGTGTTGTTCCCTGTCCCCACTGGTGGAAGGGCAGGCCCTCTGAAATGTGTGGTACACACAAGAGAGACAGCATGGAATACTGTCAGTCAATATGCAGTTATAGTAGGGACCTTTGAATTTTGTCTGTAGGGTAATTACCCCAGCATCTGAGAAATTACATCCAAAATGATCCTCTAACATATTTTAAGGTACGAAAAAATAATTCTGAAATATGAAAGAAAACATAATTTTGGATTTGGGACTTTCTCACTTCATTTCTTTTTGTCATTGGAATTACAAAAATGACAGGAGGCTGTACTTCATATATATATATTTTTTTCCACATCTATTCTTGACGATCAGTTTTGTGGGTTGTTGTTGTTTTCCTGTATTCCCCCTAGAAGTAAAACTGAGAGACTGAACTGTGATCCAAGTTCATTTAAATTGCTGTGAAATTATCTCTACCTGGACATCTGCTCATCTGCAGAAATGAGGTTAACATGTTAATGTGGCTAATTCGAGTACCTACTAACCATTTTTAAATGGCAATAAACATGATAGGTTCCTGCAGGGATTCCTTATAAAGTTGGTGATTAATGGGAATCTGTTATGTTCTTAAACGTTATAGCTTCTCCCACAGTCTTGGCTGCCAGTGAATAAAATATGCCTTGTATCTGTAAGATAAAAAAAGTGGTAGAGGTGACCATTTAGGGCAGTAGCAGTTGATTAATTATGCACACTTCTAAATTTCTTCTCAGCTATCTTTTCAGTGGTTATACAAACATTGAGAACCTAATGGGTGACAGGATATAGAAGTGAATGAAGTGGTTCAGGATCTAGTCACTAGGGTCGCGACCCCTGAAAATACATCCTGCATATCAGATATTTACATTACAATTCATAACAGTAGCAAAATTACAGTTATGAAGTAGCAATGAAAATAATTTTATGGTTGGGGGTCACCACAGCATGAGGAACTGTATTAAAGGGTCGCGGCATTAGGAAGGTTCAGAACCACTGATAGTGGGTGAGATAGACGTATTAACATAATTTACATATAGTGTCATAAATGCAGTAATTGAGGTATTGTCAGGGTTGTGAAAACATAAAGGAGGAAGCAACTAATTGCCTAAGTTTTCAGGTCAGGGTTCAGAGGGTCTGTAATTGGAGCTTGGTCGTAAAGGATGGACTGGAGACAGCATCCCCTGCAGAGATCCTTTAAGTTTGTTAGTGTTGTTCTGGGAACACTGAGTGCGAGATAGATTCCTATAAATCATATTTTGTTAAAAAGTGGTCCCTGGACTTCTTGTATTAGAATCACTTGTGTGCTTAATAAAAAATGAATTATTGGGTATCTCCCCAGACCTCCTGATTCAGATTTTCTGGGAATGGAGTTAGGCATCTAAATTTTTTTATTTTTTAGGTGGTTGCTAGGCCAGTAAAAATTGAAAGTACCATAGTAATGTGATACTAATAGAGGTCTTTTAAGCTTAAATTTGACTTGAATTATTTTTCTACTTTTAAGGAAAACAGCCTACATTTTAATTGTAAAGGAGGGATCAACCTGATTGACAGGGAAGTTAGAACCAGTTAATACATGGGAGTTACAAAAATAGTTTTGTTTCTCTAAGGCAGGGTCTCTCAATTTTGTGACTATTGACATTTAGGCTGAATAATTCTTTGTTACAGGGACTGTCCTGTCCTTTGTAGGATGTTCAGCAGCGTCCCTGGCCTCTTAACCCATTAGATGACAGTAACACCCTAAGTTGTGACAACCAAATATGCCTTCATACATTACCAAATGTCCTTTGGGGGGCAAAACCACCCCAGGTTGAAAAGCCCACACTCAGCTCCTTAGAAGTGCAATTGCTGGGTTGTCGGATGTGACAATGTTCAACTACACTAGTAGCAAACACCAAGTTGTTTTCTTAAGAGGTTGTACCAATTTATAATTCACCAGCTGTGACTAAGAGTTCCTTTTGCTCTGTGTTCTCACCAAAATTTGATTATTTTCAATGTGATTTTTTATATTTTTCTAATCAGGTGTGAAAATGTCATTATTTTTTACTTCTCTCATTGCTATATGAGGTTAGGCATCTTTTCAAATATTTGACTATTTGGGTTTCATCTTTTGGGAAGTAGCTTTTCAAGTTTTTTGATCATTTTCCCCCCAATGGATTATTGATTTAGCTTCCTTTGTAAAGTCATTATTTTAGTCCATTTTAATCATTAAGTATAGTTCATTTTTTAGCATGTAATTTTTTTGAGTAAGGAAAAAATATATTTGCATCATATTTAGTAGCAAATTAAAAACAGGATGAATCTGAATTCCTGATTCATCTGAGGGTTTCTTTAGGTAAGGCATTTAGATTCCAGTTTGCTATATAACTGACTGCTCTGACCTATTATTAACTCTCCTTGCCTTGAAACCCACAGCTGTTCTTTTGTGCCTTTCTAATATTTTCAGTATTGAGACTTCTTTTTTTCCCCAAAAACAATATGGAGACAAAAGTGAGACCAAGTCTAGTCACCTAAATTATCCCTGATTTTATACTTTCCAGAACTGTATTTTTTTTTTAATAATAGTATTTTAATTGATTTCAGAGAGGAAGGGAAAGGGAGAAAAGGATAGAAACATCAGTGATGAGAGAAAATCATTGATTGGTTGACTTCTGCATGCCCCCTACTGGGGATCGAGCCTGAAACCCAGGCACGTGCCCTGATTGGAAATGGAACCATGACCTCCTGGTTCCTGGTTTGACACTCAGCCACTGAGCCACACCAACTGGGGCAGAACTGTATTCTTATATCTATTCTTTATCACCATTCAGTGTATCCAGGATCCTTATAAGTCTATAGGCTCCATCTATGAGAATGAAATTTCATCAGAGGAAAGTCTATTGAGAATTTAAGTTTATTTTTTATGGTATTTTAGCTATAGCAGTCCACATGAGCCAGCCAAAAGGCATTCTACCAAAGTAGACTACTAATATCTATGCAGTGAGCATTTCAATGTAACAAAAATGTACTCCTTTTTCACAGAAGCTTCTAGTAATTCAGATTCTGGCCATGAAATCCAAGAGGATTCTTCAAAGGAAAATGTATCATCAAATGCTTCCTGCGCTGATCACAACCCATTATCTACTGATGATGGCAAATCACATGAACTGTCTAATCTTCGACTGGAGAATCAACTGCTGAGGAATGAAGTTCAGTCTTTAAATCAAGAAATGGCCTCATTACATCAAAGAGCCAGGGAAACTCAAGAAGGTAGAGCCTTATTCAGATTGCCTAAGATTAGAAATTTAACATTTCAAAAATAAACTAAAACATTGATTACAGCTAAGCTATCAGAAATATGTTAGATGAGCTCAGCTGGTTAGAGCATCATCCTGATACGCCAAGGTTGTGGGTTCAATTCCTGGTCATGACACATACAATAAATATGTTAGATGAGACTTGTAAATAGTGTTTTCATAGAAATACAGGGTCCAGATTTGAAAATGGGACCAATCATCCTCTCACCAACCCAAAAAAGAAAACATGGGCTTGTTTGGTCATTCTTTTTTTTAAAATATATTTTTATTGATTTCAGAGAGGAAAGGGTGTGGGGGAGAGAGAGAGAGAGAAAAACATCAGTGATGAGAGATAATCATTGATGGGCTGCCTCCTGCACATCCCCTACTGGGGATTGAGCCTGCAACGTGGGCATGTGCCCTGAATGGGAATCGAGCTGTGACTTGGTTCATTGGTTGATGCTCAATCACTGAGCCACACCAGCTGGGCAAAGCTTGTGGCCTTTTTTTGTGTGTATGTTAATCCTCACCCGAGGATATTTTTCCATTGATTTTTAGAGAGAGTGGAAGGGAGAGGGAGAGACAGAAACACTGATGTGAGAGAGACACATTGATTGGTTGCCTCCTGCACGCACCCCAACCAAGGCTGGGAACCTGCAACCAAGGTACATGCCCTTGACCGGAATCAAACCAGGAACCCTTCAGTCCGCAGGCCGATTCTCTATCTGTTCTCTAGTCATGGAGCCAAACTGACTAGGGCTCCGTTGCTTTTTAGAGAGTGTGGAAGGGAGAGGGAGAGACAGAAACATTGATGTAAGAGAGACTCATCGATTGGTTGCCTCCCACACATACCCCGACCAGGGCCAGGAATCGAGTCTGCAACCAAGGTATGTTCCCTTGACTGGAATCGAACCCAGGACCTTTTAGTCCATGGGCTGATGCTCTATCCACTGAGCCAAACCAACTAGAGCTGGTCATTCTTTTAGGAGCTATGAAATTTAAGCACTCAGGAGAACAGAACATTAGCAATCATCTGATTCATTTGGCTGATCTGTTTTGGATCTTCTAGGGAATTGTTCATGAACCAAAGGCAGGATTAAACAAGGTAGTGGACACTAGCCGGTGAGGTCACTGTATTGCCCTGCTTTAGGGGACATAAAATGAATATGGAATTTCCTTTGAATAGTACCCTCTGGAATTGTGCAGTGCGGTGGCCCTAGGCTACAAAACCCTCAGATTTCTCAGAAATGGGTAATTAAAAAGTAATCCCATGACAGAGGTAATGATGGGGAAATATGTTAGTGTTATTGTAAGTGTGGCTGAGGAGAAAACAAAGGAAAGGAATCTCTGCCTTGGTTCCTGGGGGTGATGAGAAGAAATGTGGGGAGGGTAGGAAGAGCTTTGCCAAGACATGGATGAAGGCCCGGAAGAGTGCATTAGGAAGATAGTTTAAGTCTTATTAGACTGACTAGAAAGAGCTTCACTTTACCCAGACTAATGTAGACAGAGAGAGAGAGAGAGCTTTTCCTGAGATCCTGTAGAGTTTGCTTCAATATTAAAAACAAAGTTTGTTTTGCTGGCAAACTCAATCATAGGTGGCATATGAGGGTATGGAAATCTGCACTGCATTCCTCTTTCTGAATCAGTTTCCTAGGTTAAAAGAATATCATCCTTTTGCCACAGTAATGGAAAGAAACACATTCTTTTCTGTGCTGCTTTTGTTTTGTTTGTTTGGTCTTGCTGGGGTGTACATTATCTACCCTTCATTTGGGTCTGCATTCTTTGTTGTCTCTAGCAGAACTCTACAAATTCACTGACCTAAAACTTTCTGCTATCTCTGGTTTTTGGCCTCCAAATGCTTTATGATCTATCTCCCAAAAAAACATTTGTAGAAGAGCAGCTGGCATCATGCCCCTTTCCAACCTGTTACCGGTAATACAGATGTGAATATTGGCCTTGAAAAATGAGAGCAAAAATGTTGAAGATATTTGTAAGCTCCTAATTTTGGCAAGAAGTAAAGTTCTAAAGGGACTCAAAGGAGAATTTGTGTGTGCTCTGAAAAAGATATGTTTGGTCGAATACAGAAACTTCTTTTTTTTTTTTTTTAGAATTAAACAAAGCACTTTAAAAAGTTGAAAAGTGGAACGTTGACCATTCAAAGAGTGATCGAATAACTCGAGAACTTCGAGCCCAGGTAGATGACCTGACCGAAGCGGTGGCTGCAAAGGATTCCCAGCTGGCTGTGCTGAAAGTGAGACTCCAGGAAGCTGACCAGCTACTGAAGACTCGCACAGAAGCTTTAGAAGCCTTACAGAGTGAAAAGTCACGGTAGCTAATGCTGTTAACAATGAAAACGAGCTAGAATGATTCTCCCTTCCCAATAAAAGTAATGATAAGCACTTAGTGCATTCTACCTAATGAAAATTTAACTTTTGGAAATTTACAAGAGGGAAAATTCAGTTTTTATTAATGTTGGAAATGTGTGTGATTTAAAGTGGATTTATTATTTGAATCTTGAGATGCATTGTTAGCAAATTCTGAATTTAAAAATATTTGAAGAGCATAGTGTAAAATATAAGTGGTATGTACTTATATTTGGATTCCTAAAAATATAGATGACATTCCATTAGAGCAGTGGTTCTCAACCTTCTGGCCCTTTAAATACAGTTCCTCATGTTGTGACCCAACCATAAAATTATTTTCGTTGCTACTTCATAACTGTAATGTTGCTACTGTTATGAATCGTAATGTAAATATTTGATATGCAGGATGGTCTTAGGCGACCCCTGTGAAAGGGTCGTTCGACCGCCAGAGGGGTCGCGACCCACAGGTTGAGAACCACTGCATTAGAAGGAAAAGATTTCTTTAAGCATGTTTCAATCAAACCACCCTTTTTGTGCTAACAAGCCAACACACTAAAAATTATTCTACCTTGTCACTTGTACCCCGTGGAAATGAGTTATTTCAAGTGATGTATTTTCGTTTAGAATAACACAGGATCACAGCGAAGGTAGTAGCCTGCAGAATCAAGCTCTGCAAACCCTTCAGGAGAGACTGCATGAAGCGGATGCCACTCTGAAGAGAGAGCAGGAGAACTATAAGCAAATGCAGGTTAGAAAAGAACAACAGAGTTCTTTTGTTATTTGACCTTATGCTGTTTCCTAGCACATTTGCTCTTTAATAAAATTCTGCAGTGTATTTCAGAAAATTCTGTTTCTGTGACAGAAACCAAGTATTTGAAAATTTAGCTTGAACCTTGTATTTGAAAATTTAGCTTGAACCTTGCTAAATTTATTTAATTTTATATATTGACATACAATTAAAACAGATTTGTTTATCAAATTATAAGAAAAAGTTTATTTAGAAAATTACAGAGGTAGCTGGGCTATGTGGGCTCAAGAAACAAGTTACAGAGGCAGAAAGAAGGGCCCTTGGAACTTAGGAGAGAGAAAGGCAAAGATAATGCGCCTGCCCTTACACCTCTGTGGGGAAGCAGAGGGGGACGGGAAGGGCACTGGCTTGCTCCCGAGAGGGAGAGTGCCTAAAATAGCTACTATTCACTAGAGGTAGACATCTTTTCATTTAATGTGGTTTGCAACCAACATTACCATTATTTGATTAGAAGCCGACTTAGAGCATCTGGTTTATTCTTTCTGTTTAAGCCTTTAGTGATTCCAGTTTAATCTGATTCATTTATTTTAAGACAAAATTGTACATAATGTTTAGAGTTTTACTCTTAAATTAATTTTTGCATCTAGTTCAGTGATTATCAATCCTGTACATATTAGAATCACCTGAGTAGCTCTTACTACTTTCTGATGCCCACTGTCCACTCCCCGAGAGTGGTCCCATTGTATGAGGTAGGGCATAGGTGTTGGTATTTTGGTCTTACGGATTCACAGATATAGCTAATGGGCAGCCAGGGTCCATTGGTCCCAGTGGTTGGCAAACTGTGGCTCGCGAGCCACATGGTATTGTGGGGAGAGAGATAAAAACATCAATGATGAGAGAGAATCATTGATCGGCTGCCTCCTGCATGCCCCCTCCTGGGGATTGAGCCCATAACCCAGGCATGTGCCCTTGACCAGAATTGAACCCAGGACCCTTCAGTCTGCAGGCTGATGCTAGTCTATCCACTGAGCCAAACCGGCTGGGGCTTCCATTTGTTTTCTAATAGACTTTCTAGTTTTCTGTAAACCCCATTCTTCATTGATTAGCTAATATCAGATCAGATCTGGTATCCAAATGACCAGATTCACCTGGGAAATTCTTAAAAAACAGATTTCCAAGCCCAGTCTTAGAAATTCCAATTCAGTAAACCTGGGGAGACCTTGGATGGCTGTATTTCTAACAAACTCCCTAATTATTTTGATACATTGCTGTGTTTGGGAGCACAGTTTCTAACAAATGAAGAGTGTTTTTGTGTGTGTGTGTGTTTTTTAAAAACATATTTTTATTGATTTCAGAGAGGAAGGGAAAGGGAGAAAGAGACAGAAACATCAATGATGAGAGAGAATCATTGATTGGCTGCCTTCTGTACACCCCACACTGGGGATCGAGCCCGCAACCCAGGCATGTGCCCTGACTGGGAATCAAACCGTGATCTCCGGGTTCACAGGTCAACACTCTACTGAGCCATCCTGGCTGGGCTGAAGAGTGTTGTTGTTTTTTTTACCTACCTGTTATATTATCAGGCTGAGCTACTAATTCCCATAAGATATCTGAATGGATGGTTGTAAAATATATCTCAAAGCAGAATGTTGTAAGGATGATATAAAAATTTTTCAGAGTGAGTTTGCTGCACGCCTGAATAAAATGGAAGTGGAACGTCAGAATTTGGCAGAAGCAGTTACTCTGGCAGAAAGAAAGTATTCAGATGAGAAGAAGAAAGTTGATGAGCTACAGCAGCAAGTCAAGATGAATAAGTCCAACTTGGAGTCCTGTAAGCAGGAATTAATTGACTACAAGCAAAAAGCTGCACGAATACTTCAAGTAAGCATGAAATGTACACGATTGAATGTTAAGTTTTATGCCCATTAACTGGGAGACACTTTGAGACTATAAGTCTGAGATGATTTGTTTGTGATTAGCTAGGTTGGCTAAACATGAACAATATTTCTAAGTACTCTCCTTAGAAATATTATAAAAAGGAAGAAATGTCTCTTATTCGTACCACTTTTTTATTTAAATTCATGCTGCCACTACCTAGTTCAGGTCTTCAACCTGACACCTTAATAATCACTGTGAGAATATTAATGTTTGTTGTTAAACAGCCATTTTATTCTTCCTTGTTAATCCTCTGTTGAATTTTTTAGAACAACTGGTCTAGGCCTCTTCTAACTCTCAGAATTGCCTCATCTACATTTGTTCCCCTTCCTTAGATCTAAGGTGACCTTACCTTCTTTACTAAAAAAGACTGTAGTCAACTAGTATAGTTTTCAATTTCTCTTTCCTTTTCCTCTCATGTCAGAGGGAAAACATGTCCTTTCATTTTATTTTTTCTAGGATAATTTTTCCGCCTGAGCATTCACTTCATCTCCTCCCACCATATTTAAGCCCTTTCTCCACAAGTCTGTCCTGTCGCTCTGTCTTTCTGCTGCTGCCTTTCTGGCTCAGTTTACTCAAGAACACATGCTTTCTTAGTGGAAGAAGAATGAAAAAATAATCCTTTTGGCTTTTGGGCCACTTTGATCCATTTCCCTGTTCTCCTTTCTTTCAATGACAGACTTAGAATTATTGTATACTAGAGGCCTGGTGCACAAAATTTGTGCACTCGGGGGCGGGGGGGTGGTCCCTCAGCCCGGCCTGCACCCCCTCGCAGTCTGGGAGCCCTTGGGGAATGTCCGACTGCTGGCTTAGGCCCGCTCCCCATGGGAAATGGGCCTAAGCCGGCAATCAGACATCCTTAGCACTGCTGCAGAGGCAGGAGAGGCTCCTGCCGCTGCACTCGGCAGCCATGAGCCTGACTTCTGACTAAGTGGCGCTCCCCCTGTGCGAGTGCATTGACTACAAGGGGGTAGCTCCTGCATTGAGCATCTGCCCACTGGTGGTCAGTGCATGTCATAGTGACCGGTCATTGTTCTATTTGGTCAATTTGCATATTAGCCTTTTATTATATAGGATATGCTGTTTTTCATGTTAGAATTATTAACTTCAACTTCCCCATGTAGTTTCTGTCCTCACTACTTTTCTGAAATTGTCTTCTCAAAAGTTTTTACTGACCTAAATGTATATTTTCTGTCCTTTTCTTAATTTCCACCCACTTTGGTTTTGGTAGAGCATTTGATAATGTTAACCCTCCTACCTTCTTGACACTCTTGCCTTCTAATGTGACCTGCACTGCCTTACCTCTCTTTTCTTTCTCTTACTGATGTTTCTGTCTCTGTTGGGCCTTCTTCCCAACCTCCAAAGAGGAAGCGTTCTCTCAAATTCTTAAGCCCCCTTTTGTTATTCTTTCTTACTTTGCATTATCATATACTCACTCTGCTTCTGCCTCAATGTGACTTCAGCATGTGTCCAACCTAACTTTTCTACCCCAGTTTCTAAAAATCTGCCATGCGACATTCCAACCTTCAAACCTGCTTCTCCTTCATTCTCCTATTTCAATAAGTATTGCCATCTTCCTAGGCAATAGAGCTTGCAAGTGCAGTCTCATTTTGACTCCATCTTTTCCTTTATCCCCCACCTCTTATTGGTTACAAGCACCTTTTTGATTCCACGTTCATGAAATATCATGTCCGTCTCCTTCAAACTCTTCTTTCTAATTATTTTTGTTATATCATTCTAATTTATTAATTCATTTAAAACGTACTTATTGAACCCCTAACTATTCCCTAGGCTGAGGTACAAAGCACCTACCACAGATGTGTCCTCTTTCTTAAAAGATTGTTCAGTTTAGTGGAAAGACACTGCAGTAATTGATATGATGGAGTTATTGATGCAATAAGCCCTTAAAATCTGCCTGGGAGTGAGGAGGAACTTGAAGGATGAGTAGCAAGACTTGTGGTAGGGAAGAGATTTCAGATAGAGCAGCCTGTGACACAGCAAGGGGCCCTGGGGAACATGAGATATTTAATGAACCACAGCTAGTTCTCTATTGCTGGTGCATAAGGTATTAGAGATTAAGAGATAGGAGATAAAGCCTGGCTGGTGTTGTGCAGTGGTTGAGCATTGACCCATGAACCAGGAGGTCATGGTTCGATTTCTGGTCAGGTCACATGCCCAGGTTGTGGACTTAGTCCCCAGTAGAGGGCATGCAGGAGGCAGCCAATCCATGTTTCTCTCACATTGATACTTCTCTCTGTCTTTTCCTCTCTCACTCTCTCTAAAAATCAATGGAAAAATATCCTTGGTGAGTATTAAAAAAATAATAATAATAAAATGGCAGTATTTAAAAAAAAAATTGATGTGAAATTGAGGTGAAAATTTCAAGAAGGCAATCAGAAATACAGGCCTGAAGCTCAGCAGAGGCTCTGGGCATTAACCCTGTGGGGATATATATATCTCCTGTATAATAAAAGGATAATATGCAAATTGACCAAATGGCAGAATGACCTGTCACTGTGACGTGCACTGACCAACAGCGGGCAGAGGCTCAATGCAGGAGCTGCCCACTGGTGGTCAGTGTGCTCCCACAGGGGGAGCGCCGCTCAGCCACAAGCTGGGCTGATGGCTGGCCTGGCAAGCACAGTGTCAGTGGCGGTGGGGGGAGCCTCTCCCGCCTCCGTGGCAACACTAAGGATGTCTGACTGATGGCTTAGGCCAGGGGTGGGCAAACTTTTTGACTCAAGGGCCACAATGGGTTCTTAAACTGGACCGGAGGGCCGGAACAAAAGCATGGATGGAGTGTTTGTGTGAACTAATATAAATTCAAAGTAAACATCATTACATAAAAGGGTACGGTCTTTTTTTTTTAGTTTTATTCATTTCAAACGGGCCGGATCCGGCCCGCGGGCCGTAGTTTGCCCATGGCTGGCTTAGGCCCATTCCTCATGGGGAGTGGGCCTAAGCCGTCAGTCGGACATCCCCCAAGGGCTCCTGGACTACTAAAGGGCACAGGCCCGGCTGAGGGACCCCTCTCCCCCGAGTGCACGAATGTCGTACATCAGGCCTCTAGTGTGTGTGTGTGTGTGTGTGTGTGTGTGTGTGTGTGTATTTATTTATTATAGATAATTTGAAAACTACAGAAAATTTTGAAGAAGTCACCCATAATTATACCACATAAAAAGCAACAGTTTTTGATGGAGAGTGGCTTTCGTATACTTATATTTAAGGTGAAAGAGCTGATGGTCTTACTATTGGCCTACAATTATAGCAGTTTTTGAACTGGTCTTCCCATATCAAATCTCTTTTTCCACTGCATCCTTTATACCAGGAGTCCACACACTTTTTCTGTAAGGGAGAAAAATAGTACATATTGCAGACTTGTGGGCTATGTGTGGCGTCTATCATATATTCTTTGTTTTTATCATTTATCTATTTAAAATGTTTTTAATGATTTCACAGAGGAAGGAAGAGGGGGAGAGAAATAGAAACATCAATGATGAGAGAGCCTCATTGGTCGGCTGCCTCCTGCATGCCCCACTGTGGGGATCGAGCCCACAACCCAGGCATGTGCCCTGGTTCATAGGTTGACGCTCAACACTGAGCTATGCCAGCTGGGCTGTTTGTAACTTTTATAATACTTTTAAAATGTAAAAACCATTCTTAGCTTACAGGCTATACATATAGAAATGGGCCACTCTGACCAGAGTTTGTGAACACCTGCTTTATGCCACCACCAAATTAAGCCTCCTAAAATGCATCTCTCATCATAACATTTCCCTGTCTACTTTCTGGTCATTTGTTTTAGCCTACCAAATAAAATTCAAACATTTAGTCTGGTGTCTGAAACCCCCACAAATGGGTCCTAACATACTCTCTGTGTGCATCTCAATGAGATGTTCTTAAAGGCCTTCATGCTTTTGCAGTTTTATGCTTTGCGCTCTGTTTTCTCTCCACCTGTTAAAATCCTAGCCGATTTTCAGGACCAATAATAACAGCTATCTTTCAAGTCAAGTCTTCTCTTCCCCAGAAGTGGTTTCCCCTCCTTGGAACTCTAGAGTGATCTTACCATATCCCTCCTCTGCTTGCATTTATTGCCCTCTACTGGATACTTGTAACCTCCCCTCAAGTTTATAAAGCAGAGGGTACTATCCGAAGTGAGAGACACTATCTTTATTACACAGGACACTTAGCACAATGCCAAGCCCATCATAGGTGCTCCATAAGTATCTGTTGAGTGGATTGTGATAGGAAAAATAAGGGTGAGAAAGAATGAGAAAAATCTTAATGAATTTCAATAACATGGTTCTGGGGACTAAAGTCCAAGGACATTGTATAGCAAGGCTCTGTTGTATTTTTATTCCAGTGGATTTCCTCCATTAATTTCTTCGATGAAGGATATCATTGGAATATTTCCATAGTGCTTTAGTTGGTATATGATAGACGATATTCAATATACAAGCTAATCTCTGCTTTGCTTTAAAATATTTCTTTTTTTAATGTAATAGTCGAAAGAAAAATTAATTAGCAGCTTAAAGGAAGGATCTGGTTTTGAAGGCCTGGACAGCAATACTGCTAATAGCATGGAGCTAGAAGACCTTCGGCATGAAAAGGAGATGCAAAGGGAAGAAATACAGAAACTGATGGGTCAGATACATCAGTTGAGATCTGAGTTACAGGTAAGATTCCTTACAGTTCACTTCAGAGACAGCCATTTACCCCCAGCTGTTAATAGAGGTGCTGGATTCTGTATTTTAGGGGAAGGGTATTGGTGAAATAACATGTGGAACTTCTGGAATAATAGTCACCATATAGAAGTGAACCTAAAGCAATAGGTTTTTTGTGCATTGATTGACTTCAAGTTATGGCAATAATAAATGTAGGTAACCAGATTCGTTAATTCAACAAATGCTTACCAAGTGTCTGCCATGTGCCAGGCATCTTCTAGGCTTGGAGTTGTAACAAGGAACCAGACAGATTTTGGCTTGTCTGTATAACTGGGATGTTTTCTGATATTAAAATGGGACCAGGGATTGTCTTTTAATTATAGTTTCATGCATAATCTTATAATCTTATAGTTTATTTATAATTACTATATTTAAGAGTAAACTGAGCCATTAATTTAAACATAGAGTCTTTGACATAAATATAGGAGGAGTCTCTGAGGATGAGAGAAGATAAAGTACAAGGTAGCAAGCCTCCTTTAAAAACAATTCACAAAGGCTATTCATCCATGCATTAACTCAGAATTATTGATTTGTAAGACATACATAAACCACAAAGGAAAGTGGGGAAGTTGTGAGAATAGTCTAGCTTGTCCAGAGCATAGGCCTGAATGTCAGATCTGGAGATAGATCTCATCCCGGGCCCTTAATCGACGTGTTACCTTGCACAAGGCAGTTTATCTCACTGAGCCTGAGTTTTCTCATTTGTAAAATGCAGATAAAGGTTATTTTGAGAATAAGGATACGTGTAAAAGGCTCTCGGTAAGTAGTAACTGCTATTATTTCTGGATTTTTTTTTCTTATTGGCCAACTAGAAGAGCCAGTAAAGACTTCTGTCCTTGTAGTCTTTAAAGTAGGAATTTTTTTTCCCTGTAAATAATTTTCAATTCCAAACAATTTTAGTCCCATGAACTTAGAAATTAAGTAGATGTTAATTTTATTCATACCTTGCCTTCTTCATACATGTCTTTTGGGTAGAATTGTGAAAAATATGATTTGTTTATTTAATATCACATCCTTCCCCAGCACGTGTGGCTCTCAGTGGTTGAGCATCAACTCATGAAGCAGGAGGTCACCGTTCAATTCCTCATAAGGGCACATTCTCAGGCTTGCTCCCCAGTAGGGGGCATGCAGGAGGCAGCTGATCAAAGATTCTCTCTCATCATTGATGTTTCTGTCTCCCTCCCTTCCTCTCTGAATTAATAAAAATTAATATCCTTACCCCAACCTCATTGATGACATTAACCTATTTTCCTACCCTTTTTCAAGAAGTTTATCAAGTCTATAATAAAGATTATAGTATTAGGTCTAGCAAAATGGGAGAATGGTTAATAATTACAATAGCTATCATTTACTGAGCACTTCCATGATAGGCACTGCACTAAGCCACTAAGCTTGATATAGATATAGATATAGATATAGATATA
>NW_005369964.1:100697-133046 GCF_000412655.1 Myotis brandtii
CACTAAGCCATAGATATAGATATAGATATAGATATAGATATATCTCCTTTCATTTATTCCTTATCATAACCCTGTAAGGGAAATAATATAGTTTCATTTGACAGTTTGAAGAAATATAGGTATGAAGAAGGAAAGTAACTTCCCATGACTTGTAAAGTGGTAGAGCCAGGATGTGATCCCTAGTCTGATTCCAGAACATGTGTTCTTTTTTTTATTATTATATTTTTTATTGATTTCAAATGCTCAACCACTGAGCCACGCCGGCCAGGCAGTTCAGTTCTTTTTGAAACTGCTAGCTTTTGAATACAGATATAAATCTCCCAGTGGGGCACTGTCTTTTCGTACTTCTTTTATTTTTTTAATTCTTTATTGTTTAAAGTATTATATATAGTATTACATAGGTCTCCTTTTCCCCCCATTGACGTCTCCCTGGCTACCGCCACCCCCCATCTTCTCGTACTTCTTAAACCAAATGGTTTATGTGCCATGGCAGCTATGCTATCCTGTTCATTGCTCTCACCATTTGCCATTTATACTAATAAAAGCCTAGGTAGTCCTCTCGCCCTCGTGCGCAACGTCATCACAAGATGGCCACCACAAGATGGCAACATGCACAGGGGAGGTGGGGCATGGCGGCCACTCCGTGCAGTGAGGCCTGGAGGTCCCATGGCTCCGCACAGCGCGGAGGAGGCCGGTTCTGGCGGAGGAGGCGGGTCGCAGCAGGGGAGGGCAGTTGGGGGCGATCAGGCTAGTAGGGGAGGGCAGTTAGGAGCCATCAGGCTGGCAGGGGAGGGCAGTTGGAGGTGATTGGGCTGGCAAGGAAGGGAAGTTGTGGGCGATCAGGCTGGCATGGAAGGGCAGTTGTGGGCTATCGGGCCGGCAGGGGAGCAGTTAGACGTCAATCAGGCTGGTAGGGGAGCGGTTAGGGGGCGATCAGGCTGGCAGGCAGAAGTGATTAGGGGTAAGCAGGCAGGCAGGCAGGTAGTTAGGAGCCAGTGGTCCCGGATTGTGAGAGGGATGTTGGCAGTCGGACATCCCCCAAGGAGTCCCAGATTGGAGAGGGTGCAGGCTGGGCAGTGGGACACCCCCCCTCCCCCGGACCAATTCCGTGTACCGGGCCTCTAGTATTATATAATGAAGTGTCAGTTTATATGCTCCTTTTAGGCTGAGACCATGTCTTTCATCTTTGTCCCTCCCGTGCCTGCTGACTCCAGTTCATGGTGCGTGATGATTGCTCAGTACATATTGAACTGAACAGTTATTGATTACTTTCACATGTAAGATTCATCTTTTTAGGATATGGAGGCTCAGCAGGTCAGTGAAGCAGAATCAACAAGAGAACAGTTGCAAGATCTGCAAGACCAAATAGCTGGGCATAAAGCATCTAAACAAGAACTTGAGGCAGAATTGGACCGACAGAAGCAGGTAAGGATTTTAGATTGATTATTGGAGAAGACTGTCTCCCAGCTGTCACACGAGGACACATCCCAGTAAAGCAGCTTCCTGACATTCTTAGGGGATGTGCTTAGAGAACTAGTGGTAGACAGGCCTGGCTGCCACCACTGTCCCACGCTCTTTAATTGTTTGTTTTAACAGCTGAAAAATAGAGGCACAAAATGGTTATGGGACTTGCCTAATTTTACACAACTAATTACAGAATAGAATAGAATTCAGGATTCCTGTCCTAGAGTTCTTTTTCTACTACTCTGTATTTTTTTTATATTTGTTTGTCAGAGTGTATACATATAGAAAACTTAAAAGCATCAGTTGATTTTTATATTTTACTACATTTGTACTTTCTGGACACAACAGTAATTCCTAGTTAATAGAGATATAACATTAGTACCATATTAGATTACTTTTTCTGATTGAGAAAAAGTGCTTATACAGATTATACTTACAAATCATGGTTAAGATTCTATTTCATTGTTCAGTTAGCAGTTGTCTGCTCCCCAAGTATATTTTACTTTAATATACTTCTATAGTAGTTTTCATATTAACACAGTTAAACATGTTTATAGCCACATTTTCAGAATAAGATTCTTTATCTAATATTAATAACATCTATAATTTACTGAGCAGTGACATTGTTATAGGCACTTAATTTACATTTTCTTATTTCATTTCTCACAATAAAATCACTATCCTGTTTATTTTATAGAAGATAAAACTATTCCAGCTTTGCATATTTATGTCCTTTAAAGATTTTTTTTTTAAATCATCATGTGAGGACATGCTTAGAGAGAGGAAGAGAGGAACAGAGAGAGACAGAGAGAGAGAGAAGCATCGATGTGAAAGAGAAACATTGATTGGTTGTCCTCTGTACGTGCCCCAATTGGGGATCAAAACCGCAGCCCAGGTTTGTGCCCTGACTGGGAATTGAACTGGCAACCTTTCGGAGCACAGGACGGCACTCAATCAACTGAGCCATTCTGGCCTGGCAGATTTTTTTTTCATTAGGATTTATTTTTTCTGAAACTGGTTCAATTCTCAGAGAAATACTTGTTTTTTATTATGAAAATAGCACTTAAATCTGTTTTTTGCATATTAAGAGAAAAACTCACTGAGTAGCAACCTGTAGAGTACATTATGGGCTATATTAATTTAATTACAAGATTAGCTGTCCTTTCAGAAATTGCACTTTAATCTATTTAATGATCTAATATATATTTAAAGGCAAAAATTTTATATTCTTGGTGGTTAGTGAGATAACTTTCATTTTATTATGGCACATGGTTTCAACCACATTCTTTTCCAGTGCCCTTCTATAAAATGAGGGAGGTGAGTAGAAGAAAGTGGAGCTGAATGTAGCTATGGCTGTTTACTTAGTAATCAGATGTTCTAGATGTGAAGTACTTAACATCTAGATTAAATGTCCTGTAGTGCTCTTTATCAGTTTAGATAATTTCAACCTTAAATTTCGTGCTAGCCTGGAGCTTCAGAAATAAGGCGTACCTGTAAATTATTCTTCTACCCTAATTACCTTCCTCATTTTCTCTCTTTTTTAAAAAAATACATTTTTATTGATTTCAGAGAGGAAGAGAGAGGAAGAGAGAGATGGAAACGTCAATGATGAGAAAGAATCACTGATTGGCTCCCTTCTGCTCTCACCCCCTACAGGGGATCGAGCCCACAACCCGGGCATGTGCCCTTGACAGGAATCGAACTCAGGACCCTTTAGTCTACAGTCTGACGCTCTATCCACTGAGCCAAACCAGCTAGGGCCATTTTCTCTCTTTTTTTTTTTTCACTATCTCAGTTTTTACAGTCTGTGAAATGAGCAAATTGAACTAAATGTCTAAAGTATCTCTGGCAGCTTAGTCCATCTCACATGTCTGTCTTCATACAGCTCCTTTTACTGAAGGAGCTATATGAAGCTCCCAGCACAGTGAAGCATAATGCTTTTTTAAATTGTCATACAATATACCATTAGTTTTAGGTGTACATTATAGTGATTCGATATTTATATACATTGCAAAATTACCCCCAGGGTGTTACCATCTGTCACCATGCAAAGTTACTAACAATATAATTGACTATATTCCCTATGCTACATAATGCTTTTGAAGGTACTTAGCCAACTAATTACTCTTTCTTTCCTGGATGTGCTTTGTTCTTAAATTCGACTTGACTCTGAATGATCGTATTTACTGTACAGACTAGCAGTGGTTTAATGCAGTTGATAGTGAACCCAGAGGTATTTCTTTGTTTCTTTCTCTCTTTTATTAATGACAGTGCAAAAAAGGTACAAGATATTGCCTGATACAAATAAGCACATGAATAAGCTGCTCAACATCATTAGTCATTAGGGAAATGCAAAGTGAAACCTCAATGAGACAGCACCACATACCCAGCTAGATTAGCTGCACTTACAGACACTGACACCACCAAGTGTGGGAAGGATGCGGAAGAACTGGCACGCTCTCATATTGCTGTGGGAATGCAAACTGGTACAGGTATTTGGAAAACAATTTTCAGGTTTTCTTCCTTTAAGTTAGACATACATTTATCATATGATGATCCAGTAGCAGTTCCAGAAAAATTTAAAACATATGACCACGTAAAGACTTGTGCTTAAACATTAATCTACAAATTGATACATGATGCTGAAGTATAACTTTTCATCAGACCCATCCAAATCTGTTCATTTATTCATTCAGTATATACTCAGCCCATATTGATGTCTACTATGTGTCAGGCACTGTTTTAGGTTCTGGGGATGGAATAGGGAAGGAACGCTGTTTTTTGTGGGTTTTTTGTTTTTTTAAATAAATTTTTATTGATTTTTTACAGAGAGGAAGGGAGAGGGATAGAGAGTTAGAAACATCAATGAGAGAGAAACATCGATCAGCTGCCTCCTGCACACCCCCTGCTGGGGATGTGCCCGCAACCAAGGTACATGCCCTTGACCGGAATCGAACCTGGGACCCTTCAGTCTGCAGGCCGATGCTCTATCCACTGAGCCAAACCAGTTAGGGCAGGAACGCTGTTTTAACTTTCATTTTGTGCCTCATTTTGTAGGAATTCCATTACATAGAAGAAGATCTTTATCGAACAAAGAACACATTGCAAAGCAGAATTAAAGATCGAGAAGAAGAAATTCAGAAACTTAGGAATCAGGTATGTGTCATTTACAACTTGGGCAAAGATACCATTCATTGTAAAGCCACATTTTTTCCAAAGAATACAGTAAGATCTTCTTTTTCCATACTTTCATCTGAGTTTTCTTGTTGCAGTGGTACAGTGTTATTTTCAACCTGATACAGACTTTTCATCTATGAGTCTGCACTTGCTGTATTCTGTGGCTTGCTTCTTATAAAAGTACTAGAGGCCCGATGCACGAAATTTGTGCCCACGCAGCCGTGGCAGCTGCTCTCAGCCCTCACAGCCCCTTCTTCGTCCGGAAGGTCGTCTGGAAGGACGTCCAGAAGGTCATTCGGCTGTCCGGTCTAATTAGCATATTACACTTTTATTATTATAGATCTTGTAGCCAGAGTCACTCAGGGAGATGTGAATTAGCCCAATACCTTCTAACTTCAGTGAGGATTATGCTGATTGCCAGTTTCATAAATGTGTTTTCTCTTTCCTAAGAAAAATCCAGGGATAAATCTTTCTATTAGCAATTGATAGGTCTTTCATGAAGTCAGCAAGACCTCTTTGTAACTCTGAAAATGTGAAACATGCAGAAAACAGCCTGTGCCTAGCACCCAAGTTTACCAGTCTTGATCATTAACTGCCAAAATCATGCTTTCGCTTACTCTGTAGTTGTAGATTGCCCTTTCCTCCCTTCTCTTCAGGCGATTGACTCAATAAGTAATGGACTCCTTTAAACAGTGTTACCAAAGTGATTGATAAATGCTGAGGCAGTTCATGGGAGTCTAAAAGAAAGCTGAGGTCAGCTCAGGCTAGGGTGGTTGGAAAAGGCTTCAAGGAAGAGGCTCTGAAGGCAGGTAGAGCCTAGATAAGAGAAGGGGACTGAATTTTCCAAGCAGGAAATGTGGACAGCTGAGTGGAGGAGGGAAATGGTGACAGATTAGAACAAATAGAAGATGCAGTGAAGGAAGTTACTAACAACCGTCACCAGACCCTACTAGGAAATTCTCATTTAATATCCCTATATACCACGTGCAACAGGCACTGCTGTCCTCACTTAACACATGAGGAGACAGATAGCAAGCACATTTGTCCTCACTGGAGGAATCAGATTCAGAGAGCTATAGCAGTTTGTCCAAGTCAGATAGCTAGGAAATCGCAGAGCAGGGATGAAAACCACTGGAAGCGAGTGGTCTTTGCACAACCGTTATTATTCAGGTCAAAATGTTTCAACTATGTCCCATGGATCAGTGCTTTCAGATATTTTTGACCATGATGTTACCGTTCTTACAACGTACAAAACTAATACAGAAATTTCACAAAACAATACTCTCACATACTATGTGCTGTACGCTCTGATACGTCCCATTCTCTTCTACTTTTTAATGTGTCGATTGTGAACCAACAAGTTGATTTTGTGACCCACTAATACAGTTTGAAAATTGCTTCTGTAGACAATGAAAGAATCATTACAGAGTTTTGAGAAATCAGTGAATACCACAGTTCACCTGTGCGGATGTGGCAGTGTGGTTTCTGTGTTGTATGACTGGTTTTATGTAATACTTTTATGAATTGTTGCCTTTCAGCTTACCAATAAAACCCTAAGCAATAGCAGCCAGTCCGAGTTGGAGAGTCGACTCCACCAGCTGACAGAGACTCTCATCCAGAAGCAGACCATGCTGGAGAGCCTCAGCACTGAGAAGAACTCGCTGGTCTTCCAGCTGGAGCGCCTCGAGCAGCAGATGAAATTGGCCACTGGAGCTGGGAGCGCTGGGTCTTCCATCAATATGTCTGGAGTTGACAATGGCGAAGGTAATAAAAAGAACGGCCGGTTCAATTCTAGTCAAGGGCACGTACCTTGATTGCAGGCTCCTCCCCGGCCTGGGCCCTGGTCGGGGTGCTTGGGGGAGGCAACCAGTCGATGTGTTTCTCTCACATTGATGTTTCTCTCTGTCTTTCCCTCTCTCTTCCGCTCTCCCTAAAAATCAATGGAAAAATATCTTCAGGTGAGGATTAAAAAACAAAAACAAAAACGTTTTGTTACCTTCATTTCTAATGTTGCTAATTCAAACGCGATTTTGCTAAGTTAAAAAAAGACCATTTTCATTAAGAAAGAGGTTTTATCCAACGAAGCACCCACTTTTCTCCTGATGTGAAGATGGGGCCATGTGCTGTTTGATATGATCATTAGTAAATTGGACTGTGAACTGATTAATATCTCTCACTAGTATGGGACTTGGAGAAAAGAGGCCTGTTTTATTGATTTTTAACTTTTTTCATGTAAATAAGTTTCATAATATAGCTTATACATTGCTTTATAGGAATCTATTGTGTAAATACTGTAATTTGTTTGATCAGTTCCTTATGGTTGGGAATTTAGATTGTTGCCATTTTTGTCGCTAATATAGCAGTTCTGAGGAAAATATTTTCTGTACATCTCTTATTTTCTTGGGATAAATGATTAGAAATGGAATGCTGGGTCAATAGTACACATTTGAAGGCTTTTGATTTTTAGTGGCAAAATCAGCAAATAATTATTAAGTGCCTAGTTTGTACCCAGGTACTATCCTAGACATTGGGCAACAAGAGACCAAAATCTCTGCCCTGCGGATCTTCCATTCTGGTGGTGTGGAGAGGAATGCAGGTGGAGGACATGGCAGTAAAGAACAATGTGAGATGGTGGTATGTGCTGCCGAGGAAGGGAGACGCCGGGTGCTGACTGTGGAGAAGGGATTGCACTTTAGGGTGGTCCAGGAAGACCTCATTGAAAAGGTAGGAGGTAAGATAGTAGACGATGAGGAGATCCACGGGAAGAGTGATCCAGGGAGGGAGAAGAGCAGTGCAAAGGCCCTGAGGCGGGAATGTTGCTGGCATGTTGCAGGAACAGCAGGGAGGCCAGGGCAGCAGGAGTGAGGGGAACGGAGTGTAAGATGAATTCAGAGAACTTGGAGGAGGCTGTTTAAGCCTGTAGGACGACTTCTCTGGAGGAAGGGAAAGCCACTGGAGGGTCTTAAGAAGGGTGGCTGATGTAAACTGTATTTTAACAAGATACCTCTGGCTGCTAAGTCCATAATAGACTACACAAAGAACTGAGTGGAGGCAGGGGACCAGGAGGAGCTGTTGTATTAATCCATGTGAGAAATGATGGTGGTTCAGACCAGAGTGGGGATTGTGAGGATTTATTTTAAAGGTGAGCTGACAGCATTTGCTGGCAGATTGTGACGTTTGATAGGAAGAAAGGAGTCAAGGTGGAGGCCTGAGCAGGTGGAAGGATGGAGTTCTCATGTCTGAGATGGGAGAACTGCAGGAGGAGTGGGTTGGCAGCAGGGGCGAGCAGTCGGTACCATGGTCTTGGCATGCTCAGTTTGGGATGACTGTTAGACATCCAGATGGAAATGGAGCAGGTGATTGGACAAGTCGAGTTGGGAGTGGTCTGGGCTGGAGATGAGATGTGGGAGTCATGGGCTTTGTAGAAAGGCCATTCTTACTAGCACAGGAGCTGTGTCCATTAGTATTGACTATGACAACATTTGGTATTTATAAACTTTAATTTTTGCTAATTTCATAGAGAAATAATTTTTCTAGTTTTTACATTTTGATTTTTTGGATATGGAAGTTCAAACATTTCATATAATCAAATTTACCTGTTTTTTTTTTATGATTTTATCTCTGGATGTAATACTTAGAAAGTTGGCCTTAAGAATTTCTTCCACGTGTAACTTAATGTATATTCACTGTAATCTTGTTAGAAAATTCATTTTGCTGTCTGTACCTCCATTCGTTATTTTCTTCTTTAAACAGGGACACGTCTGCGAAACGTTCCTGTTCTTTTTAATGACACAGAAACTAGTCTGGCAGGAATGTATGGAAGAGTCCGCAAAGCTGCTAGTTCAATTGACCAATTTAGGTAAGTCCTGCCAGTAACGATGAGTGATGGACCATCAAATATTTTTATAACCTTTTCTAGTGGTTTCCATCATTGTGAATCCCATCAGATAGAGCTGATATTTAAGTGGCATTTACCTTATTCCTTTCATGGTATTTCAGTGTCATGAAATTGCTTTAAGAGGTCTGCCAGTACCTTTACTTATTGAAGATGATTAATCCTGACCATTTCTTTCTGTAATAAGCTCTATTTAAAAATTCATTAAATTTTATTGAGAAAGTCTCTATTACATGTAAATGCATCCATTTGAATGCTTTATCTCATTTGTCATGTGATTAGAATAAAAGATGCTACTAATGAACAGTACTCATTGTAATATGTTTTTTATGTTACATAAATAATACATAATTTATGTTATGTATATATTTATAAATAAACTTTTTATACTAGCAGACATCCACCTTACATAGAAAATGTTTTAGAGTTTATCGGGAGTGAAGAGAGGACCCTAGAGAGCTCCGAGCAGCTGCACTGCCACCGCTCTGGCCTAGTTACCATCACACCCTAGGAGGAGCCGCAGCTGCTGCAGACAGCCCCAGTCACCATCACCCCAACCATCAGCAGGGAGGCCTGCCACCCCCACCCTCAGCACTGCCAACACCAAGTCTGGCACCACAGCCAGTGGCACAGGGAGTGCCAGCCCAGGTAGCCTCATATCCTGGGCACCGGCCAGCAGGGACAAAATCATTGCAACGAAGATTTTGGGAGCAGTAAAATGGTTCAGTGTAAGAGACGGATATGGTTTAATCAACAGAAATGACACCAAAGAAGATGTACTTGTATACCAGACTGCCATAAAGAAGGAGAACCCCAGGAAGTACCCTCACAGTGTAGGAGAAGGAAAGGCTATGGGGTTTGATGTAGTTAAAGGAGAAAAGGGTGTGGAGGCAGCAAATGTTACAGGCCCTTGTGGAGTTCCAGTGCAAGGCAGTAAATATGCAGCAGACCATAAGCATTGTAGATGCTCTCCACGTCAGAGGGTCCTCCACACAATTGCCAGCAGGATTATCAGAGACCCAAGGTCAACAGCTACTTCGACATCAGTACTGTTGCAATGTATGCAGATGCCTAGACAACCCTAAACACAAGATGGCACTGAGACTAAAGCAGCTGATCCGCCAGCTGAGAATTCATCTCCCAAAGCTGAGCAAAGCAGGGCTGAGTAAACGCCAGCTTACCATCTCTACTATCCGGTTTAGTCATCCAACAAGAAGAAATGAAGATCAAATTCCAGCAATATTAAATGACCGTGCCTGGCCAGTGTTCCTAAGTGGTTAGAACGTCAGCCTGTGCACCCAAGGGTCTTGGGTTTGATTCCCAGTCAAGGGTACATGTGGGTTTGCTCCCTGTCCCTGGAGGGCACATGCAGGAGGCAACCAGTCGATGTGTGTCTCACATTGATATTTCTCTCTCTCTCTCTTTCTCTCTCTCTCTCTCTATATATATACACACACACACACACACACACACACACACACACACCTCCCACTCTCTCTGAAAAAGCAATGGAAAAAATAGCCTCATGTGAGATTAACAACAACAAAAAAGATTGGAGCTGAAGATCTTAAGTTCTTGCTTTTTGCCCATTGACCAGCTATGCAGCATGGGGATTTTAATATTTTTACCTAAAGATGTCTCTTTTTTGGTAATGACAAACATGTTAAAAAAAAAAAAAAAGCCTAGTTTTTCTTAATACACCTTTAGAGGTTTTTAAATTGTTTTATATCTGGCAAGTTGAGATTTTTTAAGAACCTCATTTTTAATTTGTAATAAAAGTGTACAACTTGATTTTTTTAAAAAAATTCAACAAATGGCAAGCACCTGTTAATAAAGGTCTTAGATAATTGTCAGAAAAGGGTTTTAGGTCTCCCTCTGCCGCAGTGCCACGGCTGCCCTTGGCAGCATCGCCCCCACTGGCGATGCTGGTGTTATGCTGAGTACTCACCTCCCTTGACCACATGGGCAGACTTGGAGATCGACCAAGGATGGCCGGAAGCTTGATGCTGTAGGACTGGGTATTGCAGCTTTTGCATACGCAGGTCACTGTGTATTTCAGGCCTGGAAACCTGTAGAACAAGTAATCACAGAAGATTTCACACCTCGCCTTTCATCCTACTATCCTATAAAGGAGGATTTGAACAGAAAACGAGTCGGCGAGAAGCTATTCTTATTTTGGATGTGAACCCATCTGCTGGCAAGACCGAGATTAGAACAGCTCACAGAGAATCATGATTTTGAATCACCCAGATAAAGGTGGATCTCTGTACTTAGCAACCAAAATAAATGAAGCAAAAGACTTGCTAGAAGAAACCACCAAACATTCATTGATGCTCAGGGACTCCTGCAAATTTAATCTAAACCACCCCCGTTATCATTTTCATACATGTGCTAACCATAAATAACAATTTATTTCGCTGTTAAGTGGTATAATAATAAAAGATTAATAATTTGTCTTTTATTATCTTTTAAAGGGAAAAATGTCTTAACAGTTTATATATAGCATTGATAAAGTTCATGTCTAAATATCCTACTAAACTCTTTTGTCTTATAATTAAACACGGTTTCAATGAGTTATTGCATAAAAGAGCAATCTTTTTTACCTTTATGTATCAGAATATAGCTGTGTTGTTACATATAAGGAGGAGGATTTACTAAGATTCCCAAAGTCATGGACCAAGGATGCCATAGTCATCTCCAAATTAATATGCACATCTATTTCAACTTTCATTTATTCAGCCTACATAATTTTTAGAGAGCCAGTATGCAAGGCATTGTGCTAGTGGCAGTCAGAGAAACAGAAAGGTAGAGAAGGTGTATTTGCTTGTCCCTGTGTCCATCTTGATGGGGGGGAATGGAAAAAGGTGTGAGTGGCAAGGTCTGGACATCATATTGCTCCTCACACTTCATTTGTTTAAGTGTTTACTTGGTTTTCTGTAGTTTTGTGTCTTTGGGAAGCATAGTATCCATACAAAAGCTTTTTGATTAGTAATTTGCAGATTGATTCCAACTAGACTTTCTCCTATTTTTGTTTTCACATTTGCCTTGTGTTTTATAACTTACTTAGTTCCTAAAAGAAAAAATGATTTAGAGAAGGACCAAGTTGTTTAAAAGCTAAACCCAAGTAGTGATAAAAGTATTTGTTTACACTATGGCATTTCTATATGATTATTTCAAATAATTATTTAATCTACTATAAATAAATCTTTATGGTGGCCACAGAACTAGTATAAATGAGTGAAATGTCAAAATGCATTATTAGATATTACCACAGGTAGATCTGTTGTTAGTCTAACTCTCTTCTTTTATCTTCTCTCCTCCCCACTACCGTTTGCACAGTATCCGTCTGGGAATTTTTCTCCGAAGATACCCCATAGCACGAGTTTTTGTAATTATATATATGGTAAGTGAACTTGTTTTAAAAAACAATGCTGCACTTGATTTTTAACTAGGATTTTTTCAGCTGTTGGTCTTTTTATTTAAAATATGTTTTTATTGCCCTAACTGGTTTGGCTCAGTGGATAGAGCGTCGGCCTGCTGACTGAAGGGTCCCAGGTTTGATTCCGGTCAAGGGCATGTACCTTGGTTGTGGGCACATCCCCAGTAGGGGTTGTGCAGGAGGCAGCTGATCAATGTTTCTACCTCTCTATTCCTCTCCCTTCCTCTCTGTAAAAAATCAATAAAATATATTTAAAAAATAAAATATGCTTTTATTGACTTCAGAGAGAGAGGAAGGGAGAGGGAGAGAGAGAGACAGAAACATCAATGATGGGAAAATCATGACTGGCTGCCTCCTGCATGCCCCCTACTGGGGATCGAGCCTGCAAGCCAGGCATGTGCCCTCACCAGGAATTGAACATGACCTCCTGGTTCATGGGTTGAGGCTCAACCACTGAATTATACCAGTCAGGCAGCTGCTGGTCTTTTTGACTGAAAGTTTAGCAGTCAGTTTTGAAAGAGAATTCATTTTTAATAATGCAAGTGAAAATAACAATTTGTTATGTCTAAAATATAAATTGCTCAAAGACTTTTCCTACAATAAAATTAACTTTGGTGCAGTTTAACAGTTAACTCCATTGCTAAGCCCCTCTTATGATAAAAAATACAATACAAAACAATTTTATTTTTATCTTGATGTAAAGTTGCTTTCATGTGTTTTGCTTTGTTTTCTAAAATGGTCTCAAGGTTGATTTATTTTCTTTCAGATTTCTTAGCTCTAATAATGGTTACCAGAGTCAGGCATGCCATTTCACGTGTCCTGTGAGCCTAAAAAACTCACTCACTGTTCTGAATGGGGATGCTAAAAGTAGTTGAGTTGAATTAAAACAGGCATTTTCTTCTTCAAAAGGAATAAAAGCACCCTTAGAAAGAAATTTCTCTCTGATCCACTAGAGGGAAGAGTTACTCCTTTAAAAAAAAAAAGTTTTTAAGAAGTGGGGGTGGAGAGAATGAGAGGAAAAAGATTGGCCTCAGAAAGGATTCAGAACGTGTCCACATCTGGGTTGATTTCCGGTTGGAGATTTTGAAGAACATGTGCTCTGTCAGCATGAGACGTGATGCTTCACGCCAGTGATGCCTGAGCGATGGAGCCTCACGCCGTTGCCCCCCGACCACGAGGGAGCTAGTGGGACTGTCAGTGGAGGTCCTGTGCTGGACCCCAAATCACCTCTGAAACCTGGCACAGCATTCCTGTCGAGCACGTCTTCCCACCCCTCTTCACCAAAGCATGGCCAAGCCCTCTTTCAGAACACCAGCTCTAACTGCTCTTAAAGAGCCTCCCCAGCCACTTCATGGCTCTCCAGCCATTAATCACCTGGTTGTTTGGGGTCCATGTGCTTATCATGAATGAGTTGAGGACTTTTCTCCTCTTGACAGAAATATGCAGGAATTGTAACTACTACCCTCCATCGGTTGTACATCTATTTCTTCATTAGTTACCCAATAAACACGCACTGAGCCCCTGGAATGTTACAGACACAGTGCTGGACAAGAACACACAGACAACCAAGATGTGGTTCCTGCCCTCCATGCACCTCTCACTGGGCCTGTGGTGAAGATGGGATCATTGACTAATCCACAAATTACCTTTTCTTTCTTTAGGCTTTGCTTCACCTCTGGGTCATGATTGTTTTGTTGACTTATACACCGGAAATGCACCATGACCAACCCCATGGCAAATGAACTGAACCCAGTTGTTGCAATGATTGGTTGTCTTTTTCCAGACTTTGGATCTGTAACAGGTCAATGGCTTCAAATTCCTGAGGAGGGTGCCCAAGATTATTTTATCACTACAAGCTTTTAACTTTTTAAGTTATTATACTCTGCTACCTAAATCTTCCTCTAATTTCCCTCAAATGGTAAGAGTTTCTAAAACAGACGGTAATTTAACAAGCTCAGCTCCGCTTTTTCTGAGATTGGTGGTTCCATGTATATATGTACACACAGATGCTGGGTGGTTCACCTCTGTACAGACCAGCCTGTATTTTACTGATACTCATTATGGGTTGTAATCAGGGAAACTAATTGTATTTAGTGACATAAATAAAAGGTTTTCTTTTTGATAATTCTGTCTGCTTTTGTATTTTCCTCTACTTAACTTTGCAAATACACTTTTTTCCCCTTTTGGTATACCTCACCCAAAGAGTGAGGATATTTTTTCCATTATTTTTTTAGAGTGGAAGGGAGGGGCAGAGAGAGAGGAGAACGAAACATCAATGTGAGGGAGATGCATCGATTGGTTGCCTCCTGCATGCATCCCAACCTCAGGGAGGGGGACCAGGCAGGGATATAACCTGCAACCCAGGTACGTGCCCTTGACTGGGAATCGAACCTGAGACCCTCCAGCACACAGGCCAACACTCCAACCACTGAACCATGCCGGCCAGGGCAAACTTTGCAAATTTATTTCAACATGTTAAAGGCCTGATTGATACAAATCTTTTTATAAACATAAAATTTACTGTGCATTTACCTTTTTAAAAATAATAGTTTTTTATCCCCATTAAGCCAGACCCTTCCAGATGGCCAGACGATCGAGCAGATGGCAGCAGCTGGCATCACTCGTGGTTGGTTCTCAGTGGGCTGCCCTTCCCCAGTGTGTGCACTGTTTCCCCTCCCCGACCCCTGCACCAAATTCCTTCCATTCTCAACCATTCATCGCCTTCCTCCGCCCTTTTTCCTTTTCTCATCCTACACCTCCAGCCTCTACCTCAGGACATCCATAGCCCCTGCTTGTGCGTTTAGAAATCGAATCTGTTTCAGCAATCTTTGCATTTTTAAAACACTCCAGTGCAGAGATATTACAGTTATTCTTTGAAGAGAGACTTTTTTTTGCTTTAGGTCCAATATAATGTCTGTTCTTACTTTTCTTTTTTCTTACACATCTCAATTCTTTTTCTGCCCCCCTGGGCTCTTGTGGTCTCTCTTCAAATCCTATATAATAAAGAGGTAATGTGCAAATTGACCCTCACGCCCTCACAAGATGGCTGCCTACAACCAGGCCGGCAGGGGGGTTAGTGAGGGACGACCAAACAACTGAACAGCAGGCTGCATGGAGCGACCAGGATGGCAGGGGGAGCAGTTGGGGGTGACTAGGCCAGCAGGGGGGGCAGTTGGGAGTGACCAAGCTGGCAGGAGGGGACAGTTAGGGGCGACCAGGTAGGCAGGCAGGTGAGCGATTAGGAGCCAGCTGTCCAGGATTGTGAGAGGGATGTCCCGGATTGGAGAGGGTGCAGGCTGGGCACGAATTTCATGCACCAGGCCTCCAGTGTATTTTATATTTTAAGATGGCTAATTAGATTTAAATTGAGTACAGGGAATTTTGCTTTTTTCATGCATAGCAGATGCCTTTAAATGCAACCTGGTTGATGTATTAACTGATTGAGAGGGAATCTGGAAAGTGACTCGGAGGTATGAAGATACAACAAAGCCACTCCAATTTCACATTCAAATTCACAGACTTGCCCACTATCTCCTTTGACAAAAGCCTATTGGATTTGGGGTGACTGGCAGGGGGGCAGTTAGGGGCGACCAGGCCAGCAGGGGGAGTAGTTGTGGGAGACCATGCCAGCAAGGGGAGGGCAGTTGGGGGTGACCAGGCTGGTAGTGGGGGCAGTAGGGGCGACCAGGCCAGCAGTGGGGCAGTTGGGGGCGACCAGGCTGGTGCGGGGGGGCAGTTAGGGGAGACCAGGCCGGCATAGGGGGGCAGTTAGGGGCGATCAGGCAGGCAGGCAGGTGAGTGATTAGGAGCCAGCGGTCCAGGATTATGAGAGGGATATCCGACTGCCCAGGACCAGGCCTAAACCAGCAGTCGGACATCCCCTGAGGGGTCCCGGATTGGAGAGGGTGCAGGCTGGGCTGAGGGGACCCCCCCTCCCCCGCATGAATTTCGTGCACCGGGCCTCTAGTGTAATTAATATGCATGGTGGGGCAAAAGTAGTTTACAGTTCATATGGAAAAAATACAATCATCCATAAATAATGCTCTGCATTTCACATACAACTGTAACCTCCTCTTGCCCCACCCCGTGTGTGGCTCAGGCTGTTCGAGGGAGAGTCTTCCAGTCAGGAGTGTCTGAAGCCTCCTGCCGGTGCCCAGCCGGAAACCTGGCCAGAGTTTCTGTCCTTAATGAGAGCTCTGCTGTGACGTCAGTTGACCTGTGACTTTAATTGTAAATTGTTCAAACGTTTTGGTACACTGCTACATGTACCAGAAAAATCTTAAAGGTCATCCTAGGTGTGTTTGGGTTTTTTTCCAACTTAGCATGAATGAAAAAGGCAGAAAGTACCACGTCATCTAGAAGTGGGTATGAAGTGTTGTGGGTGGGGGTGTCGACTCACAAACCTATAGGACTTGTATCAGTTCTGTTCTCAGGGATGCTAGCCTGTCAGAATCTGAGCTGCGGAGTCAGATCTGGTCTCACACAGAGTAAAGAGTTTAGTCTTCTTAGTATCTATTATTTTTTTTAAAAAAATTTTCTTTTTAAAAAAAACATTTTTTTATTGATTTCAGAGAGGAAGGGAGAGGAAGGGAGAGATAGAAACATCATGATGAGAGAGAAACATTCGTCGGCTGCTTCCTACACACTCCACACGAGGGATGATGCCTGCAACCGGGAATGGAAGCGTGACCTCCAGGTTCGTGGGTCAATGCTCAACCAGTGAGCCAGGCGGGGTTTGTTAATATCTTTTAAAGGTTGCCCCCCTCCCTCTAATTTGGAAACGTTTCTGGAAAATGATTAAAACCAGGTTACATACTTAAAATGGAAAACAGCACATGCTCCATCATCGTGTATTCCAGACTTCCCGTCTCCGCATGTCCTGGCTTTTGTTGGTATGGCTCTAAATCTTTTGTTCAGCTTTTACACATTCTTGGCTTTGGAAATAGTTTGACAAAGTGCTTCCGAGATTATTACTTAAATCTCTCATTGAGTTTCAGTTTCAGTATTCTTGACCACTAAAAGACTTTTCAGGGGGTTTTTAAGGGTTCTCCCTTACCCTCAGAGAACACAAAACCTTCTTTGGCCTAATTAAAAGAATTGCATGAGGGCCGAATTTTTTTCCTTCTTAATACAATGCAGTCATTTAAGGACATCGTATGTATGTGCACATACACACACATATGTTCTCAGAGCTCTTGTACTGCTCTGTATTTATGTGTCGGTGTAAAAATAAGTTTATTATCCTAAGAAGATTTCCCTTTCTCTAGACTTTGTGCTTTCCAAAAACTACCACTTCTATTGCTACAGAACAAACACTTCCAAGGGGTGCAGGGGCTTTGTTAAAATGTATGGAACCAGGCTCACCCTGTCTGTGCTGTTGATGGGGAGTAGGGTGCTGGGCAGGGCAGTCTGGCCTTGACTTAGGAAGGCTTACATCCATCTCGCCCTGTGGGGGAACCACCGGACTACTCAAATGTGCCTCCTCGGCTGCAGCTCCCATTGCGGAGGCCAGCTGTCTTGGAAAAGGCTGGTAGGGGGCATCCTGGTCTGGATGGGATGGAAGGAAAGAACTGGAAAAGCCAAAGAAGATGGTCAGGGGCTAAAGGCCTAAGGCACTTGAGGCTGTAAGTGACAGAGAAGAAAGTCTTAGTGCAGTGGTTCTCAACCTTCTGTTCTGGCCCTTTAAATACAGTTCCTCATGTTGTGACCCAACCATAAAATTATTTTCGTTGCTACTTCATAACTGTAATGTTGCTACTGTTATGAATCATAATGCAAATATCAGATACACAGGATGGTCTTAGGCGACCCCTGTGAAAGGGTCATTCGACCGCCAAAGGGGTCACGACCCACAGGTTGAGAACCACGTCTTAGTGGTTATTCTGAACACGTTAATTCCTATTAACTCCCTAGTAAACATGGAGTAAATGATTCTGCACTCCCACAGACACGGACTCAAGCACCTCACAGTAAGCGACACTGCCTTTTGTAAGAACACGGAGTGTCAAGTGTGTCACATCCAGAAGCCTCATTTGTAGACGATGTCTCAAATAAAAAGTGCCCGGCCGGTGTGGCTGAGTGGCTGAGTGTCAGCCTTTGAATCAGGTCACGGTACGATTCCTGGTCAGGGCGCATGTCAGGGTTTCAGGCTCAATCCCCCGTAGGGGGCATGCAGAAGGCAGCGGATCAATGATTCTCTCTCATCATTGATGTTTCTATCTCTCCCTCTCCCTTCTTCTCTCTGAAATCAATTTTTTTAAAAGTGGTGAGATAACTCTAAGTCATAACAAGACGACCAAGTCGTTCAGATTACGAGGACCTGTGTGCTAGCCCCTTCCAGGACCTGGGAATAGAGTGGTGACAACAGAGGCCCCTGCCCTTGTGAACTTACATTCCGGCGGGGAAGGCAGACCATAGGCATGTCACTTAGTGTTAAGTGCCATGAATACAAACTAAACGAGGTGAAGGTATAAAGAGAGGTGATGGGGAGGAAGGCAGAGGCGACAATTGTGCAAGACCTGGATAAAGGGCCGTGCGACACATGGAGTGGGCTTTCCAGGCAGGAGTTTCAAGAAGTGCAAAGCACCTGAACCGGGGCATGCGTGGGGCATTACAGGAGCAGAGCAGCAAGGCGACTAGCATGGCTGGAGCAGAGTGAGGGCCAAGGGGAGAGGCATGTGGGGCCGATCTGGTAGGGACCTGCTGGCCAAGGTCAGGAGTTTGAGTCTGAAATCCCCTTTTGTTTCTCTTCAGTAACACTTTCTGCCCCGGAACCACTCACCGCCTTGTTTAGGGAAAACCTTTAAAAGCCTATGTTTCAGAATAAATCTAGAGACTACGGTTGTTCCACATGCAAATGCTAAATAGCATAGAAGACATTTGTTGAGGTGAGGACAGGCTGAACCTGAGACGGTAATTTTCCTCTTGGGATTACGAAGAACACCAAATCGATGAACGTGTGCATTCCCCCAGAACTTCTTGGTCTCCACCTCCAGAGCTCTCCTCTGCTCAGGACACTTCCCTTCTTGGCTCCTGTTCCCCCTTGGTGTCAGCTAAGATGCCACGTTCTCTATAAAGTTGGAACACCCCTTCTTCCTCCCCCCGCCCCCCCCAAAAAAGAATATATCAGTATTAGATTAGGTATCTATGGGAGGCAGAAAAATGACCCTTCCAAAGATGTTCCTGAAACCCATGAATAATTGCAGATATGGTTCAATTAAGGATCATAACACAAGATTATCCTGAATTACCTTGCTGTGCCCAAAATAAGGGTCTTTAAAAATGGAAGAAGAAAGCAGCAGAGTCAGAGAAAGAGATGTGATGACAGAGTCAGAAATCAGGATGATTCAACTGCTGGGTTTGGAGATAGATGATGGGGCCGCTGGCCAAGGGATGCATGGGGCCTCTAGAGGCCAGAAAAGACCAAATACAGTGTCCCTCCCTGGTCATGAGCTCCCATAGCTCACAGTGGTTCCCTAGTCATAACACGCTGAACTGAATTGCCTCTTCCCTTTTCATCACTCCAGCCAGACTTTAAGCTTGATGTGTCTATCTCGTCACCATTGTATCTTCAGAGCCTAAACGAGCGCAAGGCCCTTATTATGTAAGTACTCAATGTAAATTCCCGGAATAAACAATTTCAAAACTAGGACTAACAAGGAACAGTGACGTGTGACAACAAAGAAATATAAACTTAAAACTGGCGGCTGTTTTCTGGCTTACTTAACTAGTTGTAGTGCTGGGCAAGTCACTAAACATCTCTGGCCTCAGTTTCCTCATCTTTTTTTTTTTTTTAAAGAAATGTGTCTTTTTTATTTTTAAATATTTTTTATTGATTTTTTACAGAGAGGAAGGGAGAGGGATAGAGAGTTAGAAACATCAATGAGAGAGAAACATCAATCAGCTGCCTCCTGCACGCCCCCCACTGGGGATGTGCCTGCAACCAAGGTACACGCCCTTGACCGGAATCGAACCTGGGACCTTTCAGTCCGGAGGCCGATGCTCTATCCACTGAGCCAAACCGGTCAGGGCAGTTTCCTCATCTTTAAGAGTGGAGAAGCTGAAAAGAGCCACAAAGACTTTCCCCATAGATAAAAAGAGCATTTTCTAAGTTGAACATGTATTCAAATGTCAGTTTTTTATTGGGTGGTATGTTTATTTTAAAGTTGGATGGACTGAGAAAGTGGAAAACAGCCCTGCTGACAACCAACCATGCTCCCAGCAGAACATAAATAATACATTGTCAAGGCCACTCTTGTGAGCACAAAAATTACTAACACCCCCTCTCCCGACAAGCATGGCTTCTTTCTGGGCAATGGCTGCTGTTTCACCAATAACAACGCAAGCCCCCCCGGTAACTCTCCTCCTGGATGAGTCAGTGCGGCACTCAGGCACCACACTGCCCCTGCTTCCCGACAGCATCCGCCCCAGACTGGCCCCTGATTCTTTTTTAAATAGATTTTTATTGCTTTCAGAGAGGAAGGAAGAGGGAGAGAGAGAGAGAGAAACATCAATGATGAGAGAGAATCATTGATTGGCCGCCTCCTGCACACCCCCTACTGGGGATTGAGCCCACACCCCGGGCATGTGTCCTTGACCGGAATCAAATCCGGGATCCTTCAGCCCGCAGGCCTACACTCTATCCACTGAGCCAAACCGGCTAGGGCTGGCCCCTGATTCTTTAATGCCACTCACGATCATCCAACACAACACAAACCCGGTAAGAAGCCCCTCTAGTCTCCCCTACTGAGGTGCCCCTGAGGACACATTCTCCCTTGCTGCAGCAAGCTTGAGAAGCCTCATTTTGGGGGGGGTAGGGGGTCTGGGTCTGAGTTCTGTTTGTTTTGTCTGCAGATGTGGTCTGGTCAATTGGCTTTGATAGAGGTTCGTATTCCCATGATTTTACAGACAAGCAAACAAGTTTAGCGACCCATTAAGGTCCTCCAATTAGCTATAAAAATGAGATCAAACATATCTTTTGTTTGTTTTCAGATAGCCATGGGCTTGAACTGTCTGGTTGCTGAACATGTCTGCTTACCCGATCTGTCTGGTACAGAGTCTTCTATTTCCCATCTTGGCTAGAACCTTCCAATAGCTTTTAGTCACTGGAGAAAACCTGCCATCTTTTTTTCAAAAAACACTTAGTCCTGGGGCAAAGCCAGGTACGTTCTGATGAGAGTTAATTGTTCTCTATCAGTGTGAGGGGAAGCAGGTGTGTGCTCCCTGCTGCCATCTGATTTATTTCGCTGCTCTCTAGGAGCCGACACTCCATCAGCCACCCAAGCAGGAAATTGCCTTTCTGCAGAAAGTAAACAAGAGGGTTTGCTTTATTTTTAGCCATAAAATGAGACCTACAAGAACATTTTAAATCATTTGGGTGTTTTTTTTTAATTATGAAAGTAATATTCCTTAATAAAGCCTCATGCATTGATAGACCAATAGTCCAAACTAATAAGTCTTCACATATGGCCTGTTTCCTTCCAGTCTTTTTTCCTCATTGTGTATGTGTATGTATGTAGGAAGGTCCAGAAGTGGAGAGAAAAGCAGCTTATAGTTGAAGTCACACTGTGTATACAATTTCTTTTAATTTTAATTGTATTTTAAAATTACATAATACATGCTCATTGTAAAAATTCCAAGCATCCCCGTACACAGAGCAAAAGGTTCTAGTGCCCTTTTAGCACCACCCCATCCACGTCCTTCCCAGCGATAACTACTGTTAAGTTAGGAAGAGGTCAGCTTTAGTGCTCACCTGTGATACTCAGTAAATAAGTGTTCAGCAGTGGGTAGGGGTAGGGGTGGCAATTGTTGAATGGGTTCTTTCCATCCGTTTGTGGCAGCCAGACCCTAAGCTGACCGACAATGATTGCCCACCTCCTGGTGTCCCTGCCTCTGTGTAATTCCCTCCTCAGGAGTGCAGTTGGGACCAACAGAATATGGCAGATGTGATGCTATGTCGCTGTCTCGATTTGGTTACATCAGTGGTCGGCAAACTGCGGCTCGCGAGCCACATGCGGCTCTTTGGCCCCTTGAGTGTGGCTCGTCCTAAGCCTTAGGACAGTGATGGCGAATCTATGACACGCGTGTCAGAGGTGACATGCGAACTCATTTTTTTTGGTTGATTTTTCTTTGTTAAGTGGCATTTAAATATATAAAATAAATATCAAAAATATAAGTCTTTGTTTTACTATGGTTGCAAATATCAAAAAATTTCTATATGTGACACGGCACCAGAGTTAAGTTAGGGTTTTTCAAAATGCTGACATGCCGAGCTCAAAAGGTTCGCCATCACTGCCTTAGGAGTACCCTAATTAAGTTAATAACAATGTACCTACTTATATAGTTTAAGTTTAAAAAATTTGGCTCTCAAAAGAAATTTCAATCGTTGTACTGTTGATATTTGGCTCTGTTGACTAATGAGTTTGCTGACTACTGGGTTACATTATAAGGCAAAGGTCCTAGGACGCCAGCCTGGTGACTTCATTACACAGTGCAAGATTCCGTCCCAGCAGGCTGGGTTCTCCTTGTCGGCTTGATGAAGCGAGTGGCCGTGTTGAGGAAGCCTAGCTGTCAGGGGACTGTGGGTAGCATGTAGCACCTTGTGGCAGCCTCCAGCTGATGGGCAACAAGAAGTTTGGGCCCTCAGTAACACAACTGCAGGGAAATGAGTTCTGCTGAGTGAGCTTTGCAGCAGATGTTCCTCCAGTCGAGCTTCCAGAGTAGACCACAGCCCTGGCTGACGTCTTGATTGCAGCCATGTAAGACCCAGAACAGAGGACCCAGCTAAACCGTGCCCAGACTCCTTGACATTTATCATGTCGGAGGACCCACAGTATGGATTTGTCTGATTCCTAACGATTAGATTCAGGTTTAATATTTTGGGGAAGGACACTGTATTGGTGATGTCGGGTTGACATCCATTCAGGAGGCACACAATGCCAGTGATGCTAAGTTTGATCACTTGGTTAAAATGGTTTCTGCCAGATCTTTGCTTATTTGTGAACTGATCAACAAATAATCATCAATAGGGAATGCTGGGAAGCGAGGTAGAGGTCACCCACGTGAGAGCCGCAGTGCTACCATTTTGTGGCTGAACAATTATTACTACACTAGAGGCCCGGTGCACAGGGGGTCCCTCAGCCTGGCTTGTGCCCCCTTGCAATCTGGGACCACTCGCCCCTAACTGCTCGCCTGCCTGCCTGCCTGCCCGCCCCTAACCGCTCACCTGCCTGCCTGCCTGCTCGCCCCTAACCACTCACCTGCCTGCCTGCTCACTCCTAACAACTCACCTGCCTGCTCAGTGCATGTCATAGCGACAGGTCATTCCAGTCATTCTGCCTTAACAGTCGCTTAGACATATATATATATATATATATATATATTTATTTATTCAGTAATGATAGATAGGCCTGCTGCTTTGAACCAAGCATCTACACACAGGAAGTCTTTGATCACATGCAAGCTAGTGGCAGCTTAACACTGCCACTTTCAAAGTCATGAATAAGTGTCAGTAATTCAGGACGTCTGCAACAACTGTAATGTGATAAAGAAATATCTGTGACTTCCATTGGTAGCAAATTCACAGGTAAACTGGTTTGTTGTCTAGACTCATCATTAAAGAAAAATGCTAAATTTTAGTTAGAGAATAAATAAAATAATCATGTATTTTCCCCAATTTAAGTTAATGGGCCCCTGAATTTCATCTCAAGGGTACAATAGTGGATCCTAGGTTTACAACCTCTGCATAGATGGAAGAAGCTTGGGTCCCTGGGCCACTGCTCATGGCAGGCCCCCTGAGGGTCATCCCCTTGCTTTGAGTGAACAAGAAATAAACTCTTATTCTACTAGGCCAGTGATGGCGAACCTATGACATTCGTGTCAGAGGTGACACGCGAACTCATTTTTTGGGTTGATTTTTCTTTGTTAAATGGCATTTAAATATATAAAATAAATATCAAAAATATAAGTCTTTGTTTTACTATGGTTGCAAATATCAAAAAATTTCTATATGTGACACGGCACCAGAGTTAAGTTAGGGTTTTTCAAAATGCTGACACGTCAAGCTCAAAAGATTCACCATCACCATACTAGGCCACTGAGATTTGAAAGTTGCTTGTTGTAGCAGCTAGCAATACTTACTCTAACTAACGTAGAAATCAAGTCTTAGATTCAAGAAGTTTAAGGAACCCCAGAAGGATGAGCCAGGACTAGAACAGGCAATCTGACCCAGGTCCACTGTGGGGCTGTGTGTACATCACCATTTACCTAAGCTTCAGATACTTCAGCTTTTTTCTTAATAAACAAATATGAGACTAAAATGAAATATTGCTTAGAAATGCTTTTGGGGGAAAAACCCACAAGTTCAAGGTCAGAGCATCATTAAGACCATTCCTCCAGCAACGAGTATTGGAAATGTATGGGCCTGCAACTCAGACCGACCTGGTTCTGCCAATTGCCTGGCCAGTCACTGGTCCTCTCCGAGCCTGTGTTTCCTCATCTGTGAAGTAGAGACCGAGCTCTGCCGTGATTGCAAGGATTCGATGCGATGATGTGTGCAGCCATGTCTGGTTCAACTGGATAAATGCAGGCTCCCTTCCCCAGTGTCTCCTGTTCACTGGGAAAACCCCGGGCGCTCGGAAGGAAGATTTGGAGCAGCTTTGCCAGGCCACCCGATGAGAAGAGGGCATCTTTGCAAATTCCATTTCCTCAATCATCCTCTGTCGAGTGCTATTTCCTGCCAAGGCTTAATTAAATTTGGAGCAGCGAGCCCAGATAATTAATGGTGAGGCTCGTTAGGCGGGACTTTGGTTAACGTCTATGACTGCGGAAGATTCTAGTCTCGGGCAATTAGTATTTATTGTGTAATTAGGATGCTCAGTTGGCAGGAAGAGGGTGAACAGCTTGCCTGTCTGAGTGGCAGATGGAGGGCTGGGCCTCAGCTGGGCATCGCAGGCCGGATGTGGGCAGCAGTCCTGGGAGGGGGTGTGGCCTAGCTGCCTTCTGTGCATGGAGGCCACACGACAGCTCGAACCCTGAGCCACTCTGCCTTCAGTGGGCAGCTTTCAGGCCAGAGTCAGCATCAGAAGCCTGGATGGGGCATATTTGAACTTTGAGGTACAATAAAATGGAAAAAGGAATTAGTTAAGTTTTTGAATAGGTAATACTTTCACATGGCTCTAACATCAAAATGTATGAAGAGACAGACTGGAAGTCTTTCTTGTACCCTGACCCCCATATGCCCAGTTCCCACCCCCCCCCCCCCCCGCAGGCAAAATAGGTAACTACGGGCCCTGGGTTTCTCTGGATCCTTTTCAGAAGCCCTGTTATCCTATATAATAAAAGGGTAATATGCAAATTGACCCTAACAGCAGAATGATTGGTCGTTATGATGCTCACTGACAACCTGGGGGCAGACGCTCAACACAGGAGCTGCCCCCTGGTGATCAGTGTGCTTTCATAGGGGGAATGCTGCTCAGCCAGAAGCCAGCTCATGGCTGGCCAGCACAGCAGCAGTGGCGGGAGCCTCTTCCACCTCCGCAGCAGCTCTAAGGATGTCCGACTAACGGCTTAGGCGGGGAGCGGGCCTAAGCTGTTAGTCGGACATCCCCCAAGGGCTCCCGGGCTGCCAGAAGGATGTCTGACTGCCAGCTTAGGCCTTATCCCCCAGGGGAGCAGGCCTAAGCCATCAGTCAGACATCCCCCAAGGCGTCCCGGACTGTGAGGGGGCGCAGGCTGGGCTGAGGGATGCCCCCACTCCCTGAGTGCATGAATTTTCATGCACCGGGCCTCTAGTACATCTATAAACAAATGCAGCCCTGACCGGTTTGGCTCAGTGGATAGAGTGTCGGCCTGCGGACTGAAGGGTCCCAGGTTCGATTCCGGTCAAGGGCATGTACCTTGATTGCGGGCACATCCCCAGTAGGGAGTGTGCAGGAAGCAGCTGAATCGATGTTTCTCTCTCATCGATGTTTCTAACTCTCTATTCCTCTCCTTCTCCCTTCCTCTCTGTAAAAAAATAAATAAATAAAAAATCAATAAACAAATCCAAATACGTACCCTCTCTCCCACTTTCTTTTAAAAACACAAATGTTGCCCAGCTGGTGTGGCTCAGTGGTTGAGCATTGGCCTATGAACTAGGAGGTCACAGTTTTTTTCCCAGTCAGGGCACATGCCCGGGTTGTGGGCTCGATCCCCAGTGTGGGGAGTGCAGGAGGCAGCCGATCAATGATTCTCTCTCATCATGCCCGAGTCACTTCTGGTCCCGTTCCGCTGCTGAGAAATGGTGCCACGGCTGGTGCTGGGAAGTGTGTCCAGCTGGAAGTGTGCCAGGAGGAAGGAGGCAGGGGTCCGGAGGGAGGGACAGTGGCTACGCGGAGCACAGGGGTGTTCAGGGCAGTGGACGCTGCACACACTAGGACTCTGGCTGCGTGTCATTGTACACTTAGCACACACAGTGTGCACCCCCTCAGCGAGCCTTCGCTCGTGTTACGGGTCCAGGGCTTGGGTTTGGGAGTTGGATGGTGGTGACGGTGGCACACAGTGTGAACGTGCCGTAGGCCGCCGAGCTGCACACTCAAAAATGGTTAGAACCGGAAATTTGTCTGAGTTCTGTGTGTTTTACCACAACTAAAAATAAGAGTGAACTCTGTAAACTACAGACCTTAGGTACTAATAGTGGAGCCACACTGGTTCGTTGGCTTTAATGAACGTGGCACACACCGCGAAGTGCCTGGGGAGGGCGCAATACGGGAACTCTGTCCTTTCTGCTCAGTTTTTCTGTCAACTCACAATGGCTCTAAAAGAATAAGGTCCATTCATCTAAAAAACCCTCGCTTTGCTTTTTATTACAAACGAAGCCTGGGTTTTGTCAACCGCCGTCTTGCAATGAGCAAACCACAGGCTGCGTGTCTTCCTGATGGGCCTGGACAGGCTCTTAGCTGGAGAGAGGGGTCGGCTGTGGATCACTCCGTGGGTCAGCGAGGTGACGAGGCCCAGCCAGCACTTGAGAACGGCAGTTTATCACCCTGCCGGGACACTCTGCTCTCTCCAGGGAGCTCACGGGACAGGGGACACGTGTGAGGTCACCTTCCCGGGCAGGGCAGTGTCAGAGCGGGCTCGGGAGGGGCTCCTGAATATGGGCACAGGGGTGGAGGGACCAAAGCCATAAAAATCATCCCTCTGGGGTTCGGATTCCAGCGTCCGGGTCTCAGTCTTCCCGTCTTCAAATGGGACAACCACCTGCTCCCACCCCTGCCAGGTCTCCAGGGGCTTGGGAGGGGCACTGACTGCCCACTCCGTGCTGGTGCCACACGGATCCTCACCCCGCGCCACAGGGGAGGAAGCCTAGACGACGGAGATCCAGGGACGGGCTTCAGGTCACAGCCCCCTCCGTGCCGTGGGCTGGGGGAATACTGATGGGCTTCGAGGACTGGCTGGAGTCATTTCCAGGGGGTTTAAGGTAACCTAGGACCTTTGTTCAGACAGATCCTGTATCGAACGCCCCCTGAGATGAAGGCTGCTTTTTTTTCCCCTGCCTTGTATTCACTGTTTTAAATAATTTACAATTGTTTTAAATAACTCTCAATTGCTTTAAGTACTAGCATTTATTGTTTTTAAATAATTTACTGGAAAACTGGTCAACATTCTAGGTAGAGCATTTACACCATATAGGTAGACAGAGAGAAGAAAAATAAGATCACCTGTATTCACACCTCCTAGGAATATTGCTATGCACAAGTACATCCTCCGGGTCCTTTATACTGTGGTTCTTCATTCACCCCTGAAACAAACTCTTCTACCACTTGCTGGGGGCCAGGCACTGTCCTAGGCACCAGGACTCCAACCGGAAAAAAGAACTGATTTCCGACCTCAAGGCGCTGGAAACGGAGACACAGGTTCACACGCCCACACTCACAGTTTGGCCTGGTTTTGACTGGTGCTCAGCACATGGTCGTCCTGAACAGGATGTCTCAGAGCCTCTTCTTTCTCAGGGTTTTATGAAAACAATCATTTCAATGGGTGCACTGTGTTCCATTCTGCAAACGCACCATCATTCATTTAACCGAGCCGTCGTTGAACATTCAGTGCTTCCGAGACAGTCTTTGTAGCGCAATCTTTGTGCTCATCGCTGGTCCCTTCCTTCGGCTAACGAACTACCTAGAAGTGGAACTGCTGGGTCAGACGTGTAATTTATGCTAATGCTCCTTCAGCACACGTACGCTGGTTTCCTCTCGCTTTGGCCCGACAAGGGCTCTCAGGTCCCTGCTCCCTGCCAGCACTGAGCAGCACTGATTACTTTTTCTTTAAAGTTATCTTTTTAAAAAATATGTTTGTATTGATTTTAGAGAGGGGGAGGGAGAGGGATAGAGAGATAGAAACATCGATGTGAAAGAGAAACATTGATCGGCTGCCTCTTGCACGTTCCCTACTGGGGGTCAAGTCCGCAACCCCGGGCATGTCCCCTAACCAGGAATCCAACCGGCAACTTCTTGGTTCATGGGTCAATGCTCAACCACTGAGCCACACTGGCCCGGCCTTACTTTTCATATAATTTCAAATGTACAGAAAGATTGCAGGAATAGAACCAAGAACTCCCTCTTTACACAGATCTACCAAGCGCTAACATCTCCCCCATTTGCTACCCTCCTCGTCCTCCTCCCTTTTTTTCCTGAACAATTTGAGAGTACGTTGCAGGTATGTGAGTCTTCACCCTCAAATATTTCAGGCTGTGTTTCCCCGCAACCTCGTGTGTAACCACTGAACAGCTACAAAAGTCAGTAATGTAGCCTTGGTTCAATACCACCGCTCTCTAATCCACAATCCGTCTTCAGAATCTGCCGTGTGCTCCAGTAATGTCCCCCGAAGTCGCCCCCTCCCCCTGATCCAAACGCAGGCTGCACGTGGCTAAATTGCCAAGTCCCTCCCGTCCCCTTGAACCGGGCAGACCACATGTTTTCTAAAACGCTGGGCAACTTGACGGCCCCAAATGGCACCAGGGCATTTCCATGTCTGGTGTCTGGTGAAGCTGCAGGGTGATTTGCTCGTTGGTGAGCCTCCTGTTGTGCGCTGCCTGTTGGGGTCCCCGTTTCTTGTGCCCGTCAGGGTGTCCCTCTTTACCCCATGAATTTATACCCGCATTTTAGGAATCCGATGTGACCTTCCGCAAGCGGCCCCCGACCTGGGAACAGAATGACCTGGACCCTCCAGGCGCCGTGTCCCCGATCAGCCTCTTGGCCGGGGTTCTGAAATAGCACAGTTGCCTGTTCGGCGCGAGGACACCCCATCCATCCTCCCCGGCGTTTGGGAGGATGGATGTGATTCCTGTTTGGGTTTGACGTTTCCTGTGGGATCTGACCCTCCGCCAACGCAGCTCTGTTTCCCAGAGGCCGCCTGCTGAGTGTCAGCGGCCCCAAGGTTGCTCTTGATCAATGGGTCCCGGCATCAGAGGCCAGTCTGTCCCGGAAGAGGGGCTGTGCACAGGGAACGCTCCCCAGGGCACTGCAGGGGCAGACGCGCTGCACTGGGCTTCAGCGGCCCAGCTGGCCCAGCCCGGACCCAGCTGATCTCGGTCCCTCTTCTGCAAGGCCCGCTATGCCGGTCCCACGGCCTCCGAGACACCAGCAGGGAAGCTGCTGTCACAGGGCCGTGGCACCACATGAAGGCCTATAATTATGATTTTATATGTAGACTAGTGGCCTGGTGCACAAAATTCGTGCACAGGGGGGTGTCCCTCAGCCTGGCCTGCTCCCTCTCCAATCTGGTACCCCTCAGGGGATGTTCTAAACTGCCGGTTTAGGCCCGATCCAGTCAGACATCCCTTTCACAATCCAGGACTGCTGGCTCCTAACCACTCACCTGCCTGCCTGCCTGATCGCCCCTAACCACTCTGCCTGCTGGCCTGCTCACCCCCAACTGCCCCCCCTGCTGGCCTGATTGCCCCTAACCACCTCTGCTTTGGTCCCACCACCGTGGCTTTGTCCATATGGTCTCCCAGTCTAATTAGTATAGTACCCTTTTATTAGTATAGATTTTATTGAGCCATTTGTCACTCTTTTGTGCAGCCATATAAAGGAAACAAAAACAGAAACTTCTTCAACATTCGCGGTCTGACTCTTCTGAATCACATATTGTTTTCCTTCTTTCATGGGCTACTTTTTTAAATGAGGGAAAATGTAACTACATAAGAGTTAGAAGAAACAGGATAATGAATCTCCAGGTAACTGTCCTCATATCCGGCCTCATGCACACCCCTTGCCACTCCCCACCCCCGGTTAGTGTAGAAGAAACTTCAGACACCAGGTATCGTTTCCTCTAGAAAGACTTCAGTGTGTGTGCAGAAGATAAGGTTTCTTTATTTTTTAAAGCATGGCCCTAATATCGTATCACACCTAAGAATAACAATTTCTCAATACTATGAAAATATCGAGTCAATGTCAAACATCCTTATTTGTCGACGGTTTGGTCAAATCAGGATCCAGGTGAGGCTGTGCTTTGCACAGGGTGATGCGCCTCTGAAGTCTATGTTCCGCTCCCTCATTGTTTCCCTTGCAATTTATTTATGGAAGAAATTGTCCTGAAGAGATTTTGCATTTTGGATTTTTCTTTCTTTTTTCCCCCAAATATATTTTTATTGATTTCAGGGAGGAAGGGAGAGGGAGAGAGAGATAGAAACATCAATGATGAGAGAGAATCATTGACTGGCTGCCTCCTGCATGGCTCCCACCTGGAATGGAGCCCACAACCCAGCATGTGCCCTGGCCGGGACTCAAACCATGACCTCCTGGTTCTTAGGTTGATGCTCAACAACTGAGCTGCACCGGCTGGGCATTTCGGACTTTTCTGATGGCATTTTTATAGGGTCATTTAGTGCTCCTCGGTCCCTATGTTTCCTGCAAATTGGTAGTTGGAGTTGTATGGACAATGGGAAGAGACCCTGTATCCAAGATGCCTCTCTCCATGTGGGTTTCCTTAAAGGGGGCTTGGAAAGAGCTAGGAAAGACTGCACTGATCAGGACAATAGAGATGGGAGTCGACAGCCCAGCCCTGTTCCTGACCCGCTGGGTCAGCGTTTGGGGTGGGACACGTACATCCTTCTCTGGGTCTTGTCTCAGTCGGGGTGCTGGCCATGGGGTTCCAAGGCTCCTCCATGGTGCTGGCTTTTTGGAATCAGTTAGGTAACCCGGCCTCCAGGGGGCATCTCTGGTGGGCAGTGCTGAGCTTGGCCAGCCTCTCCAATCCAGGAACTAAAGGCAGCTGGCTCAGCTGGTGCAGGAGACCCAGCTCCTGTGCAGCCACGGTGAGACCCTTGAGCAGGGCGCCCGGGAGTGGGGCTGGGCAGCCGGCTCTGGTTCCCGCTGGTGTTTAGATGCACCTGCCTCTTGGCCACAAATACTGGGACCTTTCTTCCCAAGGCCCCCAAGGAATGCTGGCTCTTCCATCCCCTTTTTATTGACTTTATTGGGGTGACCTGGTTAACAAAGTTATGCAGGTTTCAGGTGCACAATTCCACAACACACCACCTGCACACAGTACTGTGTGTTCACCACCCCAAGTTCCTTTCTTAACCCCCGAGCCAGCACCAGCAGGAGTCACAGCTCCCAGAACGTTAAAAAGGTCTCTTCTTTTTTCTTTTCTCTTTTTTTTAAAATTTTATTTTATTGCTTAAAGTATTACAAAGAGTAGTACATATGTCTCCTTTTTTTCCCCATTGACCTTCCCCTGGCCTCCCCTATCCCCCAGTGTCTTGTGTCCATTGGTTACGCTTATGTGCATGCTTACAAGTCCTTCGGTTGATCTCTTTTTCTTTCCTTTCTGCTCACTCTATGTTTTCCCTTCTTCAACAGTCAATCCAGGCACTTTCCAGTGCACTAGGGGGAGCTGCTATGTAACAAAACCTGCAGGGACCTTTCGCAACTGAAGAGCAGCCGGGACGCCGGCCTGAGGGGAGGGTGGGTTACGGCAGAGCAGGCAGAGCAGCATAGAGCAGAGCCCACAGGTGAGGGGGCGGGGCATCTGGGGTCAAGTCCCGCTCTGCCCCCACCAGCTGTGGGAGAGCCGTTCCCTCCCTGGCCTCCAGTGGTCAAACACACGTCCCGAATCCCGACCCTGCCCCTACTTACCTGCTGTGTAAGCCTGGGCGAGTTTCCCGCCCTCTCTGAGCCCAGGAAGGCAGCTAGGCCTCCATCACAGGGCTAAGCACAGCGCCCCGTGAGGCCTCCATAGTGTCGTTTATGGAGACAAGGGTGGCCGGGAAGCTCTCCCCGTCAGTCTGAGAGTCTGGAGGATGCTTGTCCATTAATGTTGCAGCCCGTCAGGGTTCGTGGCTTGGGGATGTAGTTTTATTGTGTGTTGAGGTTGTATTTTCCCAATAAAGTGC
>NW_005369964.1:133901-137082 GCF_000412655.1 Myotis brandtii
ACAGTAGCAACATTACGGTTATGAAGTAGCAACGAAAATAATTTTATGGTTGGGTCACAACATGAGGAACTGTATTTAAAGGGCCAGAAGGTTGAGAACCACTGTGCTAGAGGCCCTGCTCCACTCAGCGTCTCCGTGGTGACCTCCCAGGATGACCTTGGCCCTGGTCCACACTGGAGGCCTGGCCTGGTCCTTTCGGCCATGGAGGGAGGATGTGAGCAGACAACGTGGCCCAGTGTGGCCCCCAAGCCCAGGCCCAACCCCAGTGTCTGAGGGAAACGGGGGGTTTCCAGGCCGGCTGCGAGCATTGGATGCGGGCTCTCTTGAGCTTCTCCGGGGGAGGGGAGGGCCCGTGTTGGGGGACAACAGCCGTGACCACACACGAGCCCGAGTGCCCTGACGTGAGCAGGCGACAGGACCCAGTATGTGTGGCCTCGGCCTGTGCTTCCCTCGAGGTCACGGAAATGGGTTCCGGATGTTTTCATTGGTGTCGGTGGCCTTTGTCCTGACACCAGAGAGCTATTTCCCTCAGTCCCCACCGGGGCCGGACCCCTGAGCCCACCCACAGGCCCGGGTTTGAGGCACTTGTAGCGGGCGTCTTATCTCTTGCTTCTGGCATCTTCCCATGATCACCGAGATTTAGCCCAGGAGACCCTGTAGGTGGGAACTTCTGACCTCCAGACCCACGAGAGAATAGAAGTGTGTGGATTTAAGCCACTAAGTCTGCGACAGTTTGTGACAGCGGCCACAGGGGGCGGTGCAGCCGTGACGATGGCAGGCAAGCCCAGGGGGCTGAGAAACAGAGCAGTTTCCTCCCTAAAGACCAGGGTCACCCTGGATCCCGACCTCCAGGTCTCTCTTGCCTGAGAGAAAAATGCCCATCTTGTGTAAGACATTACCTTTCAGGTCTCTAATTCCTAAGCTTAACGCTTGCTACAGGGGTAGCCACCACCTCGTGTGGACCCTGATTTTAATGGGAATTCTTTAGAGTCAAATGTGATGTGAGCACCTAAGTTGAGATACTTCTTTATCGTATTAAGACAATCTCCTTGAGTTTTTCATTGTTAGAGTTTCGAAAAGGAAGAATTTTTTGAATTTTATTGAGTGCTTTTGGAGTGTCCCCTGAGGTCACTGTATGCTTTTTCTGATATGGGCTTATATTATACTTGGTGCACTTTGTAGATACCCACTCCTGGGGTAAATCCTACTTGGTTAGGTCATATCATTGTTGTAATATTCAATGGAACCCTAACTTCTGAGAAATGTCGACTTTTATTCCAGACGCCCACGTGCTCAGCTGAAACCCAGAGCTCTGTTGTTAAGAGGAAGGGAAATGAGTAGTATAGTCATCTGTTTATTTGTTTTTAAATATATTTTATTGACTTTTTACAGAGAGGAAGGGAGAGGGGTAGAGAGTTAGAAACATCGATGAGAGAGAAACATCGATCAGCTGCCTCCTGCACATCCCCCGCTGGGGATGTGCCCGCAACCAAGGTACATGCTCTTGACCGGATTCGAACCTGGGGCCCTTGAGTCCGCAGGCCGACGCTCTATCCATTGAGCCAAACCGGTTAGGGCAATATAGTCGTCTGTTTTCATGACGAGTCTCTAGTTCTTGCTCTAATTCAGATATCACCCGGGGCTGTATTGACTCTGTAAAACAAATTGGGCGGCTCTCTATCCTCTTCTATGCCCCCCAAAGTGTATCTATTCCTTGGGATTATTTATCCTGTGACAGTTTGAAATTCATCCATAAAAACAACTGGGATGGAAGCCCTTTTGTGTTTTGACAACTTCGCTAGCTCCCTCCTTGGCCATTGATGCACTCGGTTTTTCTGCTTCTGGAGTGGAAAGAATTGGGCTTGGAGTTCTAAGTGTGGGTATAGACTTTACCACTTACTGGCTGTGCCTGTTCGTTCGTTCATTCATTCATTCATTCACTCGTTCATTCATTCATTCCTTCCATAACTGCCCGTTAGCGCTAGTGCCAAGCATTGTGCCGAGAGCCGGAGAAAGGACATCAAGGCCCTCATTCTCCAGGAGAGACCACCGACAGGCAAAGGCACAAGAAAATGAGACACAAGTTATTTGTAAACACGGAGCAAGGGGCTGAGATGATGAAGGAGGAGGAAAGGCTCTCTCTGGAGGGGCGGGGAGGTCTCTGGGCAGACATTGTGCCCCGATGGCCTCAGAGCCCTCAACTGGCTCTGCTTCTTCGGGGGCACACTGCTTTCTTCAGAGAACTGCCCTTGGGCCATTGGAGCAGGAGGGGCCTGGGGTACAGGTCCTCCCCCAGGGGATTGGGGCTCAAGGCCACTGACTGATGGGTGCAGGAGCTCAAAGCCCAGACCCCTTACCTGGAGTCAAGGAGAACTCGAAGCTGCTAGTATAGTTGACTCCCCGAGGCTCCCCGTGGGGTCAGACTGGATGGAGATCGCACACTTCCTGCTTCCCCAGCTCCCTTTCCTCCTCCAGTGCGTCCTTAGCCACTCACTCACCGGCCTCGGCTCTCCGGCTCTGCTTTGCATGAACCCGACTTAACATCACCTCTGCGAGGACATGATCCTGAAGCCAAAACCTAAAATGCAAGAAGCAGCTGGTCATGGGAAGAGCAGAGAGGATCAGGATGAGGGGGTGGGTTTAGGGGGAGCGGAAAGCGTGTGTGCAAAGGCCCTGAGGCAGGAAGAGTTTTGAAAGTGCATGTGCTGTTTGGGAAATGTTGTGGGAGGGAAGGCAGGGCAGAGGTGAAGGGTGAAGGGCTTTTTATCTGTACCGTCATCCTTAGATTTTTAAATATATATATATATATTTTATTGATTTTTTTGCAGAGAGGAAGAGAGAGGGATAGAGAGTTAGAAACATCGAGGAGAGAGAAACAACGATCAGCTGTAACCAAGATACATGCCCTTGACCAGAATCGAACCTGGGACCCTTCAGTCCGCAGGTCGATGCTCTATCCACTGAGCCAAACTGGTCAGGGCCATCCTTAGATTTTTTTTAAAATATATTTTATTGATTTCTTACAGAGAGGAAGGGAGAGAGATAGAGAGTGAGAAACATCGATGAGAGAGAAACATCGACCAGTTGCCTCCTGCACATCTCCCACTGGGGATGTGCCCACAACCCAGGCACATGCCCTTGACCAGAATCGAACCCGGGACCCTTCAGTCCGCAGGCCGAC
>NW_005369964.1:138239-140515 GCF_000412655.1 Myotis brandtii
CCTGATCGGCCCTGCTCTGTGCGTGACAGGGGGTGGCATTGCAACCTCCCGATCCGCCCTGCTCTGTGCATGACGGGGCGGCGCCCCTACTCCCCAATCGGCCCTGCTCTGAGCCTGACCAGGGGCTGCACTTAGGGATTGGGCCTGCCCTCTGCCACCCGGGAGCAGGCCTAAGCCAGCAGGTCGTTATCTCCCGAGGGGTCCCAGACTGCGAGAGGGCACAGGCCGGGCTGGGGGACCCCGCCTCCCCCCGCCCCCCGAGTGCACAAATTTTTGTGCACCGGGCCTCTAGTCAAAGATAAGAGAGAATCATTGATCGGCTGCCTCCAGCACGCCCCCTACTGGGGACTTGAGCCCGGAACCCTAGGACATATGCCCTGATCAGGATTCGAACCTTGACCTCCTGGTTCATGGGTGGACGCTCAACCACTGAGCCACAGGGCCAGGCCATCCTTATATTTTTATTTTGCAAGTAGTGGGGGCTGAGGAAGGACCCTGAACAGAAGAGGCGGGATGAGGCCTCTGTGCTACCCTGTGGACCTGGGGCTGAGTTCTAGAGCAAATCTGACGGGAAGACAGGCCCGGTGCCTCCCTGGTCACTGTCGCTCCTCTGCCCTTGGAGGCTCCTGGGAAGGGCCCAGAGCTAATGGGTGACAGAGTCACTGGGGTTGTCAGCAGGGGAGAGACTTGGCCAGACTTGCTTTTGAGAAAGAGCCTCCAGGCAGTTTCGCAGCAGAAAAGTAAAGGACATCAAGATTGGGGACCCGGAGGCCATAGGGGCAGAGTGGGCGAGGCAGGGACTCTGGCACCAAGTTATGTGGGCCTGAACCTGGTGGCCGGGGGTGGGAGGGTGCAGGGTGAAGGGGAGCAAATTACAGAGAGAGATTAGGAGATAAAATGGAGAAGACTCAGGAGGCTGGTTAGTATAATGGAAAAAATGTTAATTACAGAAGTCATATGTGAAGATACGGTTATGTAGAAATGATTCAAACGAATCAGAGCAAAGGCTTGGGCATCAGACCTTCTGGACTGGAACTCAGGTGAGCAAGTTCACTGCTCTGAGTGGCAGTGCAGCCTCTGTGCCAAGCCCGTGAGCCTGTGCCCGGGGGATGGTTGGGAGGAATAGATGAGAAACAGAACTCATCAGGTTCCCGCTCTCTCGTGGCTGCGGCTGCGAGAGGACAGGCTTGGCCGTCCAGACCCTCCTGGAGCTGAGCTGCCGGTCAGCTCTGATACTCTGTCACTCCCGTCATCCTGCAGAAGGGGCTGAGGGCGGGACCCCTGCGCGGGAGGAGGTGTGCTTTCCAGGTTAGCCGAACGCCATTGCAGTGAGAGGCATTAAGTGGTTTCTGATGGCTGCAGCGTGATTAACTTCACCACTTAACCAAATTGCTTTCTATTGCCTCGATCGAATGCAATTGCAAGGAGATAAAGGGGCTTAATGCGAAAAGCTTGGCCGGCCTGCACGTCTTACAAATTAACTGTCCCCTCCCCTCTGCAGCCTCCTGCCTGCTGGCACGCAGCCTGCTTGCCTGGCTCCTGGGCAGAGGTGTCATGGATGACCAGGAGGATGGCTAGCACGGTGTCCTCACTGCGTGAATCCTGGCCCTGGTGTTTCCCCCCTTAGCATCTTCTGCCCACAGCCGACAACGACCAGGCTAGTCTCTCAGGAAAGGGACAGCATGGTGGGGTCAGAATACTTACTGAAACTTGGGCTCTGGGGACGGCTCCCCACTTACAGTGTGGAACCTCTGGAAAGTCGCTTAATCATGGAGTTCCAGGACCTACACACTTACCGGCACTGAGAGCCTGTCTGGGTGCTTGGCCACATTATCCCTTTCCACGCCCCCTCCTCCAGGCTGACAGCGGCGCCAGGAGGGCAGGTAGATGTCTTGTTGATCTTCGTGTTCCCAGCTCCAAGCCCAGAGCCTGGCACACGGCAGACCCTTGGGATATGATCTATGTAAATGATGGCGGGGTGGGAAGATGAATAGTTGGAAAAGTGATTGGATGTATAGATGGACAAATCACCGGGTGAAGGATAAATAGATGAGTGGAAGGATGGATGGACTGACAGATGGAAAGAAGGGTCAGTGAATAGAGAATGAAAGGATGAATGGATGATGGATAAAAGGATGCATGATGGGAAGGATAGGTGGGTGGAAAGAAGAATGGAAGGATGTACAGCTGGATGGAAGAAAGGATACATAGATGGATGGAAGAATGGATGATGTTCGGATGGGTGATGGGTGGTGATGGGTAGATGGGTAGATGGG
>NW_005369964.1:141068-152381 GCF_000412655.1 Myotis brandtii
TGGATGGGTGGATGGGTGGATGGGTGGATGGGGGGATGGGTGGGTGGGAGAAAGGATGGGTGAGAGGATGAATGGATTGAAAGATAGATGGATGTTTTGCAGACTCTGTTCCTTACAGGGAGGTACCAGTCTGAGAGGTCAGCCCACACTTTTTTGTTCAAAGCCATCCTACATGTGTGAGATGTGACTCTGGAGTCCTAAACTTAAGTAGCTCTTACCTCCACCTGTAGAACAATGAGTTAGACTAGAATCTAGTCTAGTCACTAGATGATCTCTAAAGTCCTCATTTCCATTCCTGTCCTGTGAGATGTTGATTCTTAAGAGTGGAGGGAAAAGAGAATAGTTAACATTTATAGTTTGAAAGCACATTTTCTCACAAACATCATTTTATATGAGCCTCAAACAACCTGTGAGAGTTGCATAGCAGCTATATTATCTTCCCCATTTTACAGATGGGGACACTGAGGCTCAGAATAGTAGCACATGGTATTAAGAATGCATACTCTTGCCCTAACTGGTTTGGTTCAGTGGATGGAGTGTTGGCCTGCGGACTGAGGGGTCCCAGGTTCGATTCCGGTCAAGGGCATGTACCTTGGTTGCGGGCACATCCCCAGTAGGGAGCGTGCAGGAGGCAGCTGATCGATGTTTCTCTCTCATCGATGTTTCTAACTCTCTATTCCTCTCCCTTCCTCTCTGTAAAAAATGAATAAAATATATTTTTTAAAAAAAGAATGCATACTCTTGCCCAGCTGGCATGGCTCAGTGGTTGAGTGTTGACCTATGAACCAAGAAGTCACGGTTTGATTTGTGGTCAGGGCACATGCCTGGGTTCTGGGCTCAACCCCCCAGTGTGGGGCATGCAGGAGGCAGTTGATCAAAAATTCTCTCTCATAATTGATGTGTGTGTTTTTTTTTTATCTCTTTCCCTCTCCCTTCCTCTCTGAAATCAACAAAAATATTTTTTAAAAAAGAGAAAGTAGTGTGTTGCATGTTGTGAAAGTTCAATAATTAGAGATTTGTAGTGCAGGGGTCCTTGGCCACCGTGTCCAGCAGTTTCCAGGGAGCAGTGGAAACCTGACTAGAGAGGCTACAGAGACCATGAAAGGAGATGGAGACTGGGATGGTGGACATCTGGTCTGTGGAGCTTTGCTAGAAAAGAAAGGAGCGGGAGTAGGATTAAGGGAGTTTTTGTGTGTTATTTTTTAAGATGGGAGAAATTACATGTTCATATATTGAAAGGAACAATGTATTCCAGTATCTATTCATCCACCCACTCACTCACCTACCCAATCATCCATCCACCCACCCACCCATCCACTCATTCATTCATCCATTGACCCACCTACCCATCCACTCATTCATTTATCATTGACCCACCTACCCATCCACTCATTCATTCGTCATTGACCCACCTACCCATCCACTCATTCATTCACCATTGACCCACCTACCCATCCACTCATTCATTCACCATTGACCCACCCATCCATCCACTCATTCATTTATCTATCCATCTACCCACTCATCTACATTCATCCATCTATCCATCCATCCACCCTTCCATTCAACCATCATCCATCCATCTATCCATCCACCCTCCCACCTACACCCGGCCCGCCGGCCGTGAGTTTGACATGCTTAGTGTAGAGTGTGAAGCTAAGAGAGAACTTAAGGGGACACAGCCCGGAGAGAGGGTGAGGGAGAGGAGTGGTCAAAGGGGGTGGGCTCCCCTGCTGCCCCTGGCCTTTGTCAGCTGGTCTCAGCGTGTTGTCTGTGCCCCGTTTCTCCCGCCCGCTCAGTGAACTGGCTCAATCTCCCCACTTGCAGGAACCTAGAAGGCATCTGGTCCGGCCTCCACGACAGTGGGGATCCCCCTCCTCAGCTTCCAGACCAGAGTAGGGACTCACTACCCGGGAGGGCTCTCACCACCCCGGGGAAGTGTCGGCGCCTCCCCCTCCTGCTCCCCGGCTTGGCCCCAGCCTGGCCCTCTGGCCCTGTCTTCTCACCCCTCATTGGCCCCTCGAGGGCCCCTTGGCCCCCAGAGTTAGAATTCTCCATTTGCAAAGAGAAACGACATGACTGGTTTTGCAGATTGAAAAAGGCACACAGGCTGGTTTTATTTTTAAAATCAGATGCTCCCGAAAGATGGAAATAAAATTAAAATGACTTACAATCTATTCCCCAGAGAAAATCATTGTGAACATTTTGCTGTGTGTTTTTCCAGAATGTTTTCGTCGATGGGCACATGTGTGCGCCCACACGCTCTCTTTTGTTCATTAAAAAGGCAAGACGCTGCACAGTGTTCTGCGACATCTCGTTATTTCCACGCGCATTGTGAGGCTGTTTCCCTGTGGGCACACCTACAGCTCCAGCTGCGGCTTTTATTATTCTGTGGCAGGAAAGAGCCTTGATTTAATCACACCTTTCTGGCAAGACACTTAGGTTCAACGCCTCTAAAAACTTTTCCTATGATAAGCAATGCTCCGTGTTCATCCTTGTTCATAAATCTTTGAGCAACAAAATTGGACTATTTAAACATGGGGGTGAACCTGGACTCTCTGGCTCATGTCATCAAGGAAATTGATTTTTATGTTCAAAGGCAAGGGCGATTAAATGAACAATGGTTGCCAGGCAACCTGTGAATGGGGATTCAGAGTGGAGGCCAGAGCAAACAGCAGCCTCTACCCCCACCCTAGGAACCCGGAGCCCCTCAGGCCGCCAATCTAGGTAACAGCACCCTCCTACCCCCTCCCTAAAGCTCCCAGCCCCAGCTATGCCCCCTCCTGTTCCTTCCACAGAGAGCCCAGGCTTCCCGCAGCCTCAGTCACTCCGCCCCTCCCTGCTCTGTAGAAAGTCCGCCTCCTGCTCTTCCTCTCATGGACATCAGCTTAACAACCATCGGTACAAGGACGTTGCCTTCAGTGCCAGGTGTGTGCTGGGGCTTCACCCACATTCTCATCAACACTAGCAGTAGACACTACTATCCCCATTTCACAGATGCAGAAACTGAGGATCAGAACATCCAGTTGTCTTGGCTGAGGAAAAATAGCCAGTGTTGGAACCAAGATTTGAACCTGTCTGGTCCACAGGCCCTGCTCCCTCCTACACCACCATTTTCCTTCTTTTTCAAATATATATTTTTATTGATTTCAGAGAGGAAAGGAGAGAGATAGAGAGATAGAAACTTCAATGATGAGAGAGAATCATTGATCGGCTGCCTCCTGCACACCCCACTCTGGAGATCGAGCCCACAACCCGGGCATGTGCCCTGATCAGGAATCAAACCATGACCTCCTGGTTCCTAGGTCAATGCTCAACCATTGAGCCATGCCGGCTGGGCTACACCACTTTAAATGAGATTTTAAAACAGCCCTGGTTACCCTGGCCAGTGTTGCTCAGTGGTACAGCATTGGTCTCGGGTTCTATACCTGGGATGCAGGTTCGTTCCCCAGCCCTGGTGTTACAGAATTTACCAGGCAACCGGAAAATACACAGGAAAAACCCATTTATCTTCAGATGTTGCTCATGGACAGGACGCAGGGGAGGCTGTTTCTCTCAAATCCTGAGCCTTAACATGGAGGAGGCTTTCCCTTTTTATATTCTCTAGGTCTCTTTGTCTCCCAAATATGGAACGGGGTGGCCGGACCTTTCGCGGGCTTTGCAAAAAGCCCCATGTGCTGGGATGGGGGCAGTGGGCACACATCTCAAGGCCTGGCCTGGTGCCAGCACTGATAACTCCATCTGGGATGGCTTATGGCCTCTCTGAAATGGGAGTAGTATTTAGGTAAACAAGTCTTGCGAGACCAGATAATTAAAGGTGTAGGCTAACAAGAATGTGCATCTGTTACTGGCACGGATTCAGACTGCTAGCCCCCCAAACACGTCTCCTCTTCCCCATCACTGGTTGGGGCTTGTGCAGGAGGCAACCGATGGATGTGTCTCTGGCTCCTGCACATTTCATGTTTAGAAAGAGTAGCTTTGACCCCTGTCCCATCACGGGGTCCCATCCAACCCCGTCCCTGTGGTCCAACCTGGTATCGCACATGACCTTGTCAGAGAAGAAAACCAAAGGATCCACATCAGATACAGTAGTACCCGCTCCCCCCGCCCTCCCAGCCATCACTGGTCTCCTGCACTCGGGGGGAGAAGCAGATGAGCCCACTGCCTTGGTGTCCAGCTTGGGCCTGAGGCTGCCCTCCCCAGGGTCCGGGGAGCCCCAGGGCTGGGGGTAGGGGTTGGAGCAGCCACCCACAGGGATGGTAATGGTGCTACTTCCCTTCTGATGAGACTGGCTCATGCAGAGTGGGGTGGGGCAAGCCTTTCTCCCCAGGTGGCAGGATGCTAGGAAGGTGCCCTAGTCACAGCTAGCAGGTGGCCCAGTTCTGCACCCCTCAAGATGGCCCCCAATAATCCTTCCCTCCTCGTACTCACTCCCCTGTGTGGTCCTCCCTACTGAGCAGGGCCGACCTCTGAGCAGCAGGATATTGCAGAACTGACCATGACTGGCTTCTGCAGCCTGGTCACAGCTGGACCTCTGAGCAGCAGGGGGGAAGCCAGCTGGGGGAAGCCAGCTGCCGTGTCATGAGGACGCGCAAGCAGCCCTATGGAGAGGCCCGTGGAGTGAGGACCGGAGGCCTTCTGCCAACAGCCAGTGCCAATGTTCCGTTTGCAGGAGTGAGCACCTTGAAGGCGGAGCCCCCAGTCTCCATGGAACCTTCGCATGAGGCTGCTGCCGGGGTCGACGTCTTGACTGCACCCTCGCGGGAGATGCTGGGACAGAGGCACAGCTCAGCCACTCGGGGATTCCCAGCCTCAGAAACTGCAAGATAATCAGTGGTTACTGTTCTTTGATGCACTGCACTTGGACATAATTCCTTACACAGTAACAGAGAACTCATACACCCAGGGAGATGGTGTAGCCGGGGACTGTGAGTGTGTAAGTGTCTGGGTGACTCTGGAAAAATCTTTAAAACAAACAATGTTTTCACATCAGGACTCAGAAATGACACCCAAGAGACATTAGCCTTAGGGAATGTATTAGTGAGAATTGTTTCTCTTACTAAAGACCAACTTAACTCATGAGCTTAAGGGGGGGAAAATGTGAATGACTTACAATTAGATCATGTGACTCAGAAGGGTGGGGTGTCGTGAGCATGGTGGGGTCAGGTTTCCACAATTCCAGGCTCCCCAAAGTTCAAGGGCGTGAGCCGGGGGACGCGAGGGAGGCTGAGTCAGCAGGACCACTGTCTCCAGCATCCTCTGAACTCCGAATAGGAAGGAGTATCAGGGTCAGAGACACATGTCCAGGCCAGGAGAGCAGAGTCCCCACATACCTGTGGGCTCATCCTCCGCCTGTCCCTTCCATCCCAGGGTCCCAAGCTGCTGTCCTCCACCCTCCACTCGCCTCACTCCGCCCTCTGCCCCTTTAGCATCAAGACCTCGAGTGCTCATCCGGCTCCTCTGGCATCTCCACCCGGCCCAGGGCCACTGGCCCTTACCCTTGCCATGGCCAACACTGACCCCATGGGGCTGCTGTTCTAGAGAAACACACAGAAAACATTGTATAGTGGCCATCATTACTGTAGGAAATCACGCTAACCCTGTCTGTGAGCGTCTCATGGAGCTTTGCAGCGAGCTCCCACGCCTCTGACTTTTCTCCTGCAGCCCAAAGCCCTCACCCTTCCCTCTCCTACGCCTCACGTGGCACATTCTTCATTATGGCCTGTCACCTGCTTGGCACCATGCTGGCCGGGCTCTCTACTGTTGGGTAATATTCTTTCACAGAAAAGGTAACGCTCGGGGAGGGGGCGATGGAGCTGGGGCTAGAGACCAGGTCTCCAGATCCCCAGTCCCACCCTCTGCACCGTCCACAGCCCAAGGTGAGGCTCTGGGTTTGGCTGACCCATCAGGAGCCACGTGGGTATGTGGTGCTCACACACCCTGGCCACACAGGCCATGTCCACAGAGAGTGTCCTCTTGGGACTGTTCACACCAGAGACCTGAGCACCATGGGATGGCTGGGAGTCAGGGCTAGGGGCCTGGAACCCGGCACTGGGACAGGGTGGGTGGGAACAGATGAGTCCAGGGGCCTGCAGGTAAAATGCCCTCATTCTGAAGTCACCGATCAGCCAGCCCCACGTGGATCAAACTGCTGGATCCATGGGTCAGCCAGCCCCACGCGCGTCAAACTGCTACCAATGGATCGTCTCTAATGTGAAAGCCCCAAATGCAAAACAGATGCCGGAGGAGCTGTTCTCTTTAAAGGAGGAGGGCAGGAGCCAGCCTCCATCCACCAGTCCCCACCCAGGACACCTCTGGGGAACCAGGGGGCTCTGCAGAGCAGTTTCAGGACACGGATCTTGTCCAAACTCTTCTTGGCAGGAATGAGTAAGCTGAGGCCAGCGGGTGGGTTAGGGACGGAGGCTTTAAGGAGCTCACTGGAGACTGGTCCATCGGAGCAGGGCGCACTGTCCTGCTGCCAGATCCAGGGAGATGAGCAGAGGCCTCGGTCAGAGATGGGAGTTACCTGGATGGAGAGGAAAGGCCCAGGTTCTAGGCGCAGCTCTGCTGTTGGCTCCTTTGGGGCTTGGTTTGTGGATCAGTCAGGATGCGCTAGGTTATGCTGCAGCAACAAGTAAGATCCCAAAATCTCAGTGGCTCAAAAGAATGAAACCACAAAAGTTTATTACACACACACACACACACACACACACACACACACACACCCTGCCAGTCTGGGGAACTCCAGAGCCACTGTCCCCTGCGAGATGACTCAATAGTCCAGCTGCTTCCATCTTCTGGCACTTCCTTCTCCACACACAGCTTCAGGGTTGGCCAGGGCGGGAAGGGAACAGGGAGTATCTGGCTCCAAACTGCTTCGTCCAGAAGTGAAGCACATCGCTTCCGCTCACATTTCTCTGCGAAGAAAGTCAGATAGACGGTCACGCTAACTCCAGCGGCGGGAGCCTTACCATCAGAGGATGACAGAGTTTGTCTAGAAGTTGTCGGCGAGCCCTAAAAATGCCATCCGCTGTTTCCAAATCTGCAAAGCAAGCAAAATAGCCCCTCCCATCATTCACGCTCATTCACTCGCAGATCTGACTCACCGGTTTCCGTTGTGCGAGGTGCTGGTGAAACAGTGACGTAGGATTAGAACTCGGGTCTTCTGACACCTAAGCCAAGGCTTTGCCCCCCTCTTGTTCACCTTCTCCGCCAGCCCCACTCACATTTTGGTCTTACTTTTGGCTTCTCCCTAAAGCAGAGCCTGGGTGCAGGGAGCTTACTTGGGAGGTGAGCCCAGGAGGCCACAGTGAGGGAGCCAGGGAGTGGGACAGGCAAGGAGGGGACACCAGCCATGTGTGCAGAGCAAGCTGGTCACTGGCGTAGGCCACTGGGCCCCCTCTCACCAGGGACCCTCTGAGGAACCATCCTGAGCAGTGGGAGGCTGGAGTGTGTACCCCTGACCGCTGTGCCCCGCTGATGGAGGGTGGTTCCGGGGGGAAGTGAGCGCCCCTTTCCTCACTGGGGACAGTGCTGCAGCCGATGTCCAAGGAGGGCTGGGGACACGAGGGGCAGAGCCCCAGTAGCATCCACTACAGATGCTGGAGGAAGAGCCACGCCTGTCACGAAGCCACGTGGAAACCAGCGCACAGCCCTGCGCAGCCGAACAAAGGAGGCACCGGCCTCGGGCAGCTGCGAGCTATTTTCTTCTAACCTCCTTCCCGATTCGGAAGGAGGCAAATGCTCTGCATAAAAACGAGGGGAAAGAGCAGCAATGCGGTGCCAGGCGCAGAGCAGGGTGGGGGCGGCCACCGGGGCCGGGAGGGCGCTTCGTGTTGGCTGGGGCACACTGTCCAGAAGTCGGGAAAGTGCGATTCCCGGGGCACATGCCTGGGTGGCAGGCTCAGTCCCCAGTAGGGGGCATGCAGGAGGCAACCGATCGATGTTTCTCTCTCATTGATGTTTCTCTCTCCCTCCCCCTCCCTCTAAAATCAATAAAAACATATTTTAAAAAGAAAGAAAGGAAGGCGCCCCTGTCCCCACTGCTTTAGGGGAACTATGACGCATGGATGCAGTCCACTCGTATCTCAGCAAGGAGGACCCCCTCTGTCCACTGACTTCCACTACCGCTGCGTGAGAATGGGGCTTTCCCAGCACCTGTCCTGCTCACATCCCGCGAGATTCTCATCCGCTCAGCACCTGCCTTCCATGCAATCACGGGGAGGGAAGGGGTGTGTGGGGATCGGAGAAGAGGCCAGAGGGGAAAAGGAGTCACACACCCACCCGATGCTTCTCAAAGACCTCCTGTCCTAGAGCCATTGGGTGGGTCCCCACACCTCAATTCTGAGTTTAGTCCACTGAGGATAGAGTCTTTTTAAAAAAATATGTTTTTATTGATTTCAGAGTAGAAGGGAGAGGGAGAGAGAGAGATAGAAACATCGATGAGAGAGAATCATCAATTGGCTGCCTCTTGCATGTCCCACACTGAGGATTGAGCCTACAACCTGGGCATGTGCCCTGACCAGGAATCAAACCGTGACCTCCTGGTTTATAGGTATGGGGCGCGGTTACGGTGTTTTGGCCAGGTTCAAGCCTCGGGCTAATGAAAGAACAGGGTCCTCTCATTGCCACGTGCAAGTCCCAGCTGGAGGGCAGGCCCAGCACAATCATAGCCAACGGCTGTGGTTGTAAGCGTGAACCTATGGTCCGAACACGTGGCCCCACGTGCCTTGTGATAGAGTTCAGGTGCATGTAGTTGAGTGATGTTGAAACTCACGAGAATGCTGTAAACAACGTGATCACGCCCCTACTTTGCCTCGTGGCATCTGCTATAAAATAAAGACACGGCTTGTGGGCGCTGCCTCCTCATCAGGGAGCAGCGTCCCACCGAGACCCAGCTATTATTCTCTTGTCTGTCTTTCCTTAATCCTTTCACCCCCCCACTCGGGATTACCCTTGGTTGTGCTGGCGTGGCACAATAGGTCGATGCTCAACCATTGAGCTACACTGGCTGGGCCACCGAGGGCACAGTCTTGGCGCCAGACTGCAGGCCCCGAGCCGATGGGTGGTGTGTTTATTTTCATGGGGCTTTGCATTAAAAGCACAAGCATGTGCAAGATTGATGCTGAAATCAGGGACCAGGAAGAAGAGGCAGCCTGCTGGGGGGAGGGTCTTAACTCTAGATATGATTATATTTACACTAGAGGCCCGGTGCATGAAATTCATGCATGGGTAGGGTCCCTAGGCCTGGCCAGCGATCAGGGCTGATCGGGGGGCCTTCTGGCTGCTGCCAGGGCCCCCTTCCCCGGCTGCCGGCCGGGGCCTTCCTTCATTCTGTGCCGCCCCCTGGTGGTCAGCAGACCTCATAGCAAGTGATTGAACTCCTGGTCTCTTGGTCAAACTCCCGAGGGGACACTTTGCATATTAGCCTTTTTTATATATAGATCACCCAGAAATCTGATGATGATTACCTGCCCAATACCACTCAGTGGGCAAAATCCTTATTGCTTCTGTCTCCGTCTCCTCATCCTGTCAGGGCACAATAGCAGTTCCTTCCGCAAAGGGCTGTGGTGGGAGAATGAATGAATGCGTGTGAATCCTTAGAATAGTGCCTGGCACAAAGTAAGTTTTCAATACATGTTCTTTTGGGGGTTTGCTTTTTATGGTGGCGGTTATTAAGAATATTATTACCTTGTTCATTCAAATATAGAGCCTTATAGGTATTCAGTTAATGTTGAATGAGTGATTGAAATAAATGCAGGGGGATAAAAGGCTGGAAGCAGATTATATCAAAGATTGAATCAGACACTTGGTTTGCACTTGATTTGGTCTAATTCGTTATTGTGATCTGGTATCCATGGGAACTGCTGAGCAGCGAACTCAGAACAGACAGTTTTCCTCTGTACTGAGTACACCAAGGTACATGTGGGCCTCTGCAGGGTGCAGCCACAGAGGGGGCAGGTTTCTAACCAACCTGCTCCAGGCGGTGAACTCTCCCAGGGCAGGACCCATGACTACGGACACTCAGAAACCAGCGTCTACACGGTTGCTGGGACAGGCACGTGCTCATGCCTTTTAGGTGAAGGGATGAGTAAATGAATGAATGAATGAATGTTGTCTGATTGGCTCAGGAAATGGCAGGACTGAACCTTCCATAAAGAACTGTAGACCCTTCCTCTGGGAGGGGCTGGGGAAGGCGGGATTAGCCATCACTTGGCACTAGATCAGATTAGATGTCAGAATGATTGATACCATTCATTGAAACAGGATTAGATCCAGCTCAAGTTCAAGTCCAAAGTGGTGAAGAGCTGGGGCTTTGGGGGCCACGAGACCTGGGAGGAAGTACTGGCTCAGCCACACCCCAGCTGTGTAAATGCAGGCAAAGGATGTCGTTCTCTGGGCTCAGCTGCAGCATCTGTAGGCTGGGCCGATGGCACTTCCGTCTCAGGGGGGATGTGCAGGTGAAGTGGTCCAATGTGTGAAGCCCTTTGCTCCCTGGGAAGGGAGCCGTCGCCTTCATTTTAACGTCTGTGAAGTGGGGGTGACAGCAGCCCTCTCCTTCCTTAAGGGATTCGGGGACACTAACGGCGTAAGGGATGGGAGAGGCTTTGCACACTGTGAGCGCATTTCACACTGCGGGGCCGTGAGGACAGCTCCTGTAGCAGAAAGAGCCTGAGCCTGGAGCCCCGTTGGAGCAAGTCTCCCAGTGGGGAGGGGGCGGCGGGGAAGGGGGCACAGCACTCAGAAAAGGAAAGACCCCAGAAACCCAGTGGGGAGCTTCACAGGGCCATGAACTTGGGGTCCAGGCTGCCTGGGCTCAGGCCTGCCTTTTTCTCTCCCTACTTTCCATGACTTCGGGAAAGCAACCATCGGGCGGGGCCTCAGAGCCTTGCTGGTGCAGTGGCGTGGCCGTCTCAGGGCTGCTGTGGGGTTGGGGGCCCAGCCTGTGCGTGGCTCAGTTCACATTTGGTAAATGTGGCCGCCCCCACTTCTCCCCGCCCCCACCCCCTCTCAGGGGACAGCGAGTCCTTCTGAAGCTTGTCCAGTCTCCGGTTTGCACAGTGTGATGAGAGAATAAGCCAGGCCAGCAAGGGGACAGGCCGATACCGTGAGGCAGGGACTGCTGTTGCCCGCCTCTCCCAGGGCAGGTGACTGAGCCCAGCCGGCACCGGCTGCCCATCCAGGTCTGTCCATGCACAAAGCTGGTGCCCGGGCCCCGTCCAGGGTCCCTCTCCAGCTCTGACTCCAAACTTGGTGAGGGTCCCGGGGCTGAGGGAGAGCCCAGGGACAGGAACCAAGTGGGTGCTTCCCCAG
>NW_005369964.1:152447-163098 GCF_000412655.1 Myotis brandtii
CCAACCCCCACCCCTCCCGCTCCCTCATGTGACCCCTCGCCCTGGGCACTCTCCTGGGCTAGGGGGCCCTTCAGCCTCCGCAGAAGCCAGGAGAGGGGCACGGATCACAGTGTGGCCGCGTCCTCTGCCACAGATAACAGCGTCATTAGGAAATTGCATTTGTCCTTATCTCCCTCTCGCCCTTTATTACTTCCCTGGGGAGACGCTGTAACCATGGCCTCTCTCTCTGCAAATTAAGCCAGTCTCCTGGCGACAGGCACAGGCCAAGGGGCTGCTGTCAGGGGGCGGGTGATGAGGGGAGAGATTACATCTTCAGGTGCAGGGACACCCTGTCCCTCAGCGCAGGGCGCGCTGACAGGCCCTGGCTGACTCCCGGAGCACAGCCAGCGCCGCAGGAAATGTGCTGGGTCCAGAGGAGGAGGCGGGGATAGTGCCACGCACGCTGCCCTGGGCTTGCTGTGGGGCCTCAGGCCCCCCACTTAACCTCTCTGAGTCTCAGATTCTCACGGGTCCGATGGGGACAATAACCCTTCCCCATGATAAGCCAGCTTGGCCTGGCAGACAGCTGCAGCTAAGTGTATCTCCATGTACTCTGGATCCTGTGGGAGCTTTTTTTTTTTTTTAAAGGTATGTACTGGTAGGCTTTTTAAAGTTAAAATATAGTAGTCACATAATATTATATTAGCTTCAGGTGTTCAACAAAGGGATTCCACATCACGGTGGCTCTTTTTGAAAAAGGCGCTTTATTGGCACACATTTGCACATATTGATAATGTTTCATTTGGTAAGTTCTAACATATGCGTACCCCTGGGAAGACATCGCCACAGTCAAGCGAGGGGACGCGCCCACCCATTGCCTCCCCAAATTCCCTCCTGGCCCTGTGGCCTCTCCTTCCCCGCCCCACCTCCACAGCCCAGGCAACCAGCGATCTGCCTTCTGTCACTGCAGAGTCGTGTGCGTGTCCCCGAGTTTTATACGCACGGAATGGCACGGTCTGTACCCTCTCTGTCTGGCTTCTATTTCGGGCCATCCACACTGAGGTGCCTATCAATCGTTCACATCTTCTCATCGCCACGTCCGGCTCATGAGACGGAGAAGCTACAACCTTTTCACTCATTTATCTGTTGATAGATATCTGGGTTGTTTCCGGTTCGGGGCTCTGACAAATAAAGCTGCTTTGAATATTCACGGACAAGAGCTGAACAAGCGCTGAACGTTTTCCTTTGTCTTGGGGGACTCACGGGAGTCCAATGGCTGGGGCGTACAGTGGGTCTATGTTCCATCTTTGAAGACATGACAAACTGTTTTCCAAAGTAAATGTACCACTTTCCATTCCCTCCAGCAGTGCAAGAGCTCAAGTTCCTCCACTTCTCCACAACGCTCGGTGCAAGCAGTCTTTTTAATTAAATTAAATTAAATTTATTTATTTTTATTGATTTCAGAGAGGAAGGGGGAGAGAAAGAGATAGAAACATCAATGATGAGAGAGAATCATTGATCGGCTGCCTCCTGCACGCCCCCTACTGGGGATTGAGCCTGCAAGCCGGGCATGTGCCCTTGACCGGACTCAAACCCGGGACCCTCCAGTCCGCAGGCTGACGCTCTATCTCTAGCCAAACCAGCGAGGGCCAGTCTTTTTAATTGTCGACATTCTGCTAGTCGTGGGTGGTATCTCCCTACACAGTGCAGGCCCGGTTGCCTTTCTCAGTTAGAAGGCGAGGCAGGGCCAGAGCCCCTGTGGTTCTCCGCGGGCACCTTGCACTGTCCTCTGCTGCTACTGGAGCGGCTGTGGGGACACAAGGTGGCCTCCCAAGGACCTACGGGACTTGCGATTCGGGCACAGGGCATTCGAGGCTCAGCTCTCACTGAGCTCTCGGCCTCAGTATCCTGGCCCCGTGTGCCCTCGGGCATCCTTACTAACTGGCACTCGTGCCTCAGGAATCAGATCGCTCACGGGGATGCCAGGATGAGGTGGCTGAGTGGCCAGGGAAGGTCCGGGCCTGAGCTAGAGCTTCATCTAACCACCAGCCCGAAGCACCTGTCCTGGAGCCGGAAGCCAAGAGGACTGGGAGCCAGGAGGAGGGGCGTGGCTTCTTCAGAGCGTCCTCACCGGGCACAACAGCTGCTGACCGCCTCTGAGGACTCCAGGCTGGAAGGTCTTGGGCAGGTGGACGAGGCTGAGGACACCAGGTTGACAGCTGGACTGACCTAGGTCTCTGTCAGGGGAGGGTCTGGGATCCAGCCCACGTGGCCCAGGATTCTCTGCCCGCTCCTGTAGGGTCTGCAGCAGCGGTTCTCAACCTGTGGGTCACGACCCCTTTGGGGGTCGAACGACCCTTTCACAGGGGTCGCCTAAGACCATCGGAAAACACATATATAATTACATATTGTTTTTGTGATTAATCACTATGCTTTAATTATGTTCAATTTGTAACAATGAAAATACATCCTGCATATCAGATATTTACATGACGATTCATCACAGTAGCAAAATTACAGTTATGAAGTAGCAACAAAAATAATTTTATGGTTGGGGGTCACCACAACAGGAGGAACTGTATTAAAGGGTCTCGGCATTAGGAAGGTTGAGAACCACTGGTCTGGGGGCAGGAGAAACAAGGAATCCAGACTGCTGAGTGAGCTGGGGAGCAGGGAGAGGGTAGGAGGACAGCCTGTTCTTTGGGGGAGAGGCTGCTCAGCTAATTGGCTAAGATCGGAGAGAAGAGGCCCCAGCATGCCTTGAAGGCCCCAGACATAGGGGCTCCCTGGCCTCCTTGTAGGCCGAGCTCCCCTTCCCAAGCTCCCCCTGCCTGCACCCCTGCCCCCAGCTGGGCCGGCTGGCGAGGGGCAGGACCTGAGGCTGAGGGATCAGCTCTCCACCTGCCCCTCTGTGCAGAGCAGACCCAGCCCAGCCTCAGCTCTCCAGGGCCCTCCTTCAACACCCCTTCCCCCAGGGCTCAGCTCTGCAGGGCACTAGATACAGCTGTGGGAGCTGGATCACCTTGAACATCAGACACTCGATCCTAAAGGAAACCACATTCTAAAGTTACTGTGAGCAGGTCGGTGCTGACCTGACTCAGCACTCATTCTGGGCCAGGCCTGTGTCCAAACACCCGACTCACCGCGACTCCATGAGCCGTCACAGAGCCCGGGAGGCAGGTACTATCATAAACATCCCCATTCTACAGATGGGAAAGCTGAGGCTCTCCCAGAAGTTGGGGGGCCCAGCTCTGCTGATGCTGAAGTTGAAGAAGGTAGCTCATTAGTCAGTCAGGGAACTACAAATGGAACCACATGAACCAAATGCCCCACCAGAGGACAGAGAGAGAGAGAGAGAGAGAGAGAGGAGGGAGCTGTGACAGCCACCCGAGACACCCCATATGGTGAGTACCCAGGAACTTTCCCTTTTGTTCTCAGCACCCCTGAGCCACCCCAGACACAGCAAGCGCTACAGATGTCAGTGACTGAGTTTTCTCAGTTAAATTCATAGAAATCACACAAGGAATTATTTCGGCCACTTTGTGGAATAGGAAACAGAGGCTCAGAAAGGTTAAGTGACTTTTGCAGGTGACGCTGCAGTACTAGGCAGAGCCGGGACCCACACCTTGTCTCCTGAGGCCACAGCGCAGCTCTTTCCATCATCACAAGCTGCTCCCGCCAGCTGGAGGGCCCTGACGTCACCTGAAGATTCTTCTCTGGGGGCCCTGCAAGCAGCCTTTGGGGGCCCATCGGGTTGAGAGCTTAGGGCCTGGAAAGGGGGCTGTCTCTCCTGGGAGTGAAGCCGCTGTGTGCCCCTGTGGGAATATGGCTGCGGGACGCAGGAAGGAGGGGAGGCACGGGAAGGCTCCTCGCATTTCAGTTGGGTCCAGGCTGGCCCTTCTCTCCAACCTGCTCTGCCTCACGTCTCCAGTGAGCCAGCCTCGCGTCCAGGGCCTGGTGCCCGAGGCACCCTCCCCCACTTCTCCCACCGGCCTCCCGCGCTGGGGCCCACTGAGCCCTCGTCCACCCACGAAGGCCTGTAAACAGCTTTATTAGATTAAACCAAACATCTGCCAAAGAAGAAAAGCAAAACCTTAATTGGAGGCCCCCGGAGATGTTTGCAGAGACAGGTGGGAGAGGGCCTAATGCAATCACCGCGCTCTGGCCTCCGCGCAGACCTCGCAGATAAACAACAGCATTGCCCAGCAACCGGCCTTTGCCACCTGGAGGCCGATAAGGGGCTGGAGGAGCTGAGTGTTTGGAAAATAGGGTTTTGTAAGCGGGCCGAGGGCGTGTTGACTCTGCTGTCCAGGGCCCTGGCTCCCCCATCAGATAAGCAGCTGCCGCTTTCCCTGCGGGACAGGAAGAAAGCGGCTCCCGGGCCCCCCTGCAGGGCCCCCCATGGAGATGTCACTCCTGGGATCTGGTGCTCACCCAAGGGCGCGTTCCTGGCCCCTGGGACAGGCGGGGGCGCGGCTTCTCCTAGTTCAGAAGCCTCTCTGCAGGCCCCCGGGACGGGTGGGCGTTGGGGCAGCTGGGAGCTAGCTGGGCCTGCGGGCACCTCCATAAAATGCCTTTGGGGGTCCCACCATCCCCATCCTCTGCTGCCCCTCTTCTCGCAATGACTCCCGTTTCTCCGATTCAAAGCCCAGATCCTCCCCAGTCCAGGAGGCCCTGCACAATCCGGCCTAGTCCTGCCTCGCCCACCACCACCCGCCCGCCCTCTTCCAGCCGCCCGGGCTTCGGTGCTGCCTCAAACCTGCCAGGTTTACTCCAGCCCCAGGGCCTTTGCTCTGGCTCTTCATTCTGCCTGGATGGTCTTCTCCCAGATCCCCACAGGGCTCCCTCCCTCGAGTCCGCACTTAAGCTATGGTCTCAGCGAGGCCTCTCCTGCCCACCTGCTTGATGGGGCCACACCCTCCCGCCCGACTCTTCCCAAGCCCCTTACCCTGCTCCGCTCTTCTTCTTTCTTTAATTTTTTAGAGAGAGAAGAAGTAAGAGGGAGAGAGGGAAACACGGATGTGAGAGCAAAACATCCATCAGCTGCCTCCTGCACTCCTGCTACCGGGGATTGAGCCCACAACGCGGGCATGTGCCCTGACCAGGAAACGAACCAGCGCCCTTTCTGATGGGGGAGCCAGGGCCCTGGCACCCAACCAACTGAGCCACACCGGCCAGGGCTGCTCCTTCTGTTTCCACAGCATCGCCAGCTTCCGAGCACATACTCACTGTTGTTTATCGCCCGTCTCCCAGCCTAGAGTCCAAGCCCCAAGAAGCTCTTTTCCAAGCATCCAGACAGAGCTGGAGCACAGCAGGTGCTCAATAAGTGTTTGTTGAATGAGGGAATGTCTCCCTTCCCAGCCCCGACAGCTCTGGGAGAGCAGGTGGAAAAGAGGCTGGGCCAGAGAGGCCATCGTGCGACTGTCTGCAGAGGGCGCCTCCGCAAGGTCACTGGCACCCAGGAAAGGCCTGGGCGGCCGTCCCCCGCCACCCAGAATTAAAATTTAAAAAAAAAAAGAACAATCAAGCCCAGAGTCAGGAGTGGAGGGAAAGCTATCAAGGCCTGAGACGGGGTGAGTGAGGCGTGAAGGGCACTGAGCTCCGTGTGGCTGCAGGACTGAGGACCATCGGGGGCTCAGGACGCGGTCAGACCCTCACCCCAGACAGAGCCCGTGGGGGTCAGCATCTGGGCTTCGGTGCCCTGAGTCAACAATGCGAGTGGACAGGGTTCATAAGGAATTTCTGGGTGGAGAAGGGGGGAAGGAGCCAGGGTGGGGGGCAGGGGGAGGAGGAGTGAGGAGGGAAGGAAGCCAAGAGGCGTGCTTTTGCCACGGTGTGCTCTCTCCAGGATGAAACCTGCAGGTTTGGGTGGATTGGAGCCAGCGCTGTCTGGGGATTAGAAATAAATAGTGCCCAGCACTGTCCCTTTCCTTCCACGTAGTGACAAGGGGCCTACACACACTCCCACCGTCAGCACCCACTCACCAGCCACCCTCCACACCAGTGTTGCTACTTGTTGTCAGAACTGCTCGCTGCCCTGACTGGCCATTTCCCTGTTTCAATCGGGGTTCAGTTCAGAAAACAGGATATTAAGTGATTTTCAGAATCACGGGAAGAACTGAAGAAGCCGACTCTAAAGGGTGTTTCCAGAAACCACTCGCAAAACCACGTCAGAACTGCGCTGCCATGGGAGCTGCGGGAAGCTGGCGCCACGGCTGTGCCCAGAGCCACCCACCCTGTGCCATCCACACCCCACACGGCAACAGGGTGGCTCTGCATTCTCTCTCTCTCTCTCTCTCTCTCTCTCTCTCTCTCTCTCTCTTTCTGTCTTTCCCCACACAACTCCAAATCCAGTTCCTGCTCCTCTGATTGGTAGAACCTAAATCACAACCGGGTCCTTAGCTGCAAGGACATCTGGGAAATGTAGTTTTCAGCTTTCCTATTTCTGCCCACAAGAGAGTTGGGATGAAGGTGGAGTCGACTAACCCACATGCCCTCCGCACACTCAATGCAAAGAGCTCCTGACTTTGCTTTCTCCCATCTCCTCCTCTCAGTGAGCTATGCTCCCCACCCACCCAGCTCAATGCTTCATGTGACATACAAAACCAAGGCAATATATATATATATATAGCGATAACCATATGTCGTGTGCATGGATCAAAGTTTGGCAGCAGATCTTGGGGAACCAGTGGGCAGTGGGAAGGTTAGGACCTGCTGGTCCCTTGGCATGCTAACATGACTGCAAGATGAGCAGCTAAGCCATCTGCAGAGCAGACCATACTCCTCTCTGATTCCCTCCTACTGCAGAAGGAATTCTGAGTTAGCCACGCCTTGGCTTTCTTTCCCAGGCCTTTGCGTTTCAGTAGGAGTGATTCCCCGTAAGGAAATTTGTCGGGGGCCGGGAGGGGGGGGGGGAGCAAGGACCTGACCATGTGCTCCAAACGAGAGGTCCTTGCGGCAACCAGAGGCAGCTCCAGAAAGTCAAGGTAAGAGGAGTGTGGGGGCAGCAACCTGAAAAGCAATGGGGCTAGATAATGTCCCAAGTTCTTGCATATACAAAGCAAGGATGTGGTTTTGATGGAGATGGCAGGTGTAGACTTAGAGTAATAAAAATAGCTTTTCTCCACACTTCATCCACCTGAGTAAGGCTGGAAAAACACATGCACTGTCTTTCTCAGAATGAGAAGCCCCCCAAACCCTGTAGGTAGTAGTTTTTGGTGGGGGGTGCTGATGAGGCCCAGTTAAAACATTAGGCTGATAGAGGCCTCTGGGCCTGAGAAGGGGAGTGTGGAGGGACACAAGACAGATGACTGGCCCCCGGACCCCACCATTTCCCAGCTGTGTGACCCTGGGAGAGTTACTCCATCTGTATGAGGTGTGGCTTCTGCATATGACAAACAGAAATGTTAATAACTTAGCCATAGGCTTGTTGTAAACGTGAAATGAAATCACACGTCTAGAGCGCTGTAGCAGATGTCAGGGCCCCATCTAGGCCCCGGGCCACCTGAGAGGTCACCTGTAGATCGTGCCCATACACACCCACAGCTTCCAGTGTTCTCTGCCCAAGGGTGTTCTCTGGCCCTGGGAGTTAACTTGGCCCTTTCCCAGGGCAGAGCAGAGCAGAGTGCTGGTAAATCAAGCCTCCAGGAGAGACCCCCAATGAAGGGAAGTACTCAGCTTGCTCACCCCATTGGCACAATTCTGAGGTGCTGCCCTCAGAGGTGACTCAATCATCAGCACAACCTCCAATGGCTTTTCTCTTTTCCTTGTCCCACTTCCTACTTCTTTATTGTGCTTCCTAGAATCACTTCCAAATGAACTCTTTGCACCCCCAAATCCTTGTCTTGGCATCTGCTTTTGGGGAACCCAAACAAAGACAAGAATCGGACCCAGTGCCTGGCTCCTTACAATGTGCCCATCAACAGCTCCATACACGGTTCCCCATCAGAACCATACAACAGAGATTGTCTGAGAGGCAACTTCGTCCATTCTCCCAAGGGAGGTGCATAGTGAGTGCCATTCTAGATGCATGGAGGAGACATTAGTTCATTGCCTATGGTGAGTGCCTTAGGGCATCTGGGCTTCATCCTCTTGAAGAACGCCACCTGTGAACAGTGCAATGATGGCACCTCGCTCATAGGGCCGATGCAAACTCTCAGAACAGCGCCAGGGTCACAGTAAGTTTTCCACAAGGTTAGTTACTGTCATCATCCCCATGGGTTGTGGAGGAGAGAGTGGTCATTGTCCTCCAGCATCCCCCTCCTTTAGTAATCAGAACCACCCCAGTGGCTGCCCTGCCTCCCTTACAACTGCGTGTGTCCCGTGCCTGAGTGCTAACCCACGGGAGAAGCGACACATGCAAGTTCTGCATCATATCCCTACAAAGAAGCTGCTTGGCCTCCATCCACCCCTTGTCCTTACGTGATGATGATAAATGGTGGTGACTAGAGTAGTTGCCCTGGTATCAAAGATGGCAGTCTCATATGGAGCCACCCCATGAGCGAGTCTCACTGTTGACTTTGCTGCTGTGTGGCAGAGAAATAAGACCCATCTTATCCCTCTGTGTTTTAGGGGTTTTTGTTCCAGAAGCTTGTCCTTACCTAACTGGTCCAGCCCAGAGATGGGGTCAAGGGCTGTGACTTTCTTCCTTCTTGTTTTTTTTTCCCCATTGTGCCCACCATGTGCCAGCACTATGCCAGGAACCAAAGTCCCAAAATGGAAAGGATGCAGACCAAACACTAAGGAAATCAAAGTGTAATGAGATAAAGGCAAATATTTTCTCTTTATTTACTTACTAATTTGAGAGAGAAAGAGAAACATTAATTTGTTGTTCCACTTATTTAAAAATTCATCAGTTGCTTCTTGTACGTGCCCTGATGGGGGATCAAACTGGCAACCTTGGTATAGCAGAACGATGCTCTAACCAACTGAGCTACCTGGTCAAGGCTTAAAGGCAAATGTTTTCAATCTTCTGTGATAAATGCTCAAAGAAGTGTTGTGAAGGCAAGAAAAGGAAGCAGTTACCTCAGGACTGAAAAAGTATGGAAGTGGCCAGGCCACAGGGGAGGGAGTGGGATGGTAATGGGGCATCTTCCAGGGAGGGGTAATGGCATTGAGAACGCATGAGACGGCGGGACACATGGGGCATTTGGGCAAGACAAGCTCTACGTCCAACTTTCCCATTCACTTGCCATGGTGCTCACTTCAACTTCCCGGGTCTCTGCAGTTCGAAAATGTGCAAAGAAGTCAAATCCCTCTCTGATTTAGGCCCAGGGGTGCTGTAAGGCATCAGCGATGGACCATTCTGAAGAGCTATGACAGTGCAAATGCTAGTGAGTGGCAATGTCACTTACAAAGCCTGGTTTGGGACATTTTTGCTGGCTGATTGTGCTCCGTCTCCTGAGAAAGAGGGTCAGGCTCCTGGAGAACAGGCGTTCCTGGAGGCTGGCAGCGGCTCTGGAAGTTTCCATGAGGAAGGCCCACTCCCTTGGAAAGCGGTTCAGCTTTCTTCACGGCAGTTGGGCAGTGACCATCCAGCGCCTTAAACATGTGGCCGAGCACGAGGGCTCGAGGGCAGAGGGAAACAAACCAGGGAACCAACCTTACACAAAACACTCGGGTTTTGAGAACACTCGGAAGAGGCGAGAGCTGTTCTCAAACACAGGATGGGTTACAGCGGCAAGAAGGTGGTCCTAAGGGGTTGATCGGGGCTACTGAGCAGAAGTTACAAGGTCTCTCACCACCCCTCCAGGAGAGCTGGGTTGAACTACCACTCAGTATATTCAACATTATCCATTAAATGCGTTTCTCTGTGCCAGGTGCCATGCTGAGCACTGTATAAGCCAGGGGTCCTCAAACTTTCTAAACAGGGGGCCAGTTCACTGTCCCTCAGACCGTTGTAGGGCCGGACTATAGTTTAAAAAAAAAACTATGAACAAATTCCTATGCACACTGCACATATCTTATTTTGAAGTAAAAAAAACAAAACGGGAACAAATACAATATTTGTATTTGCATGTGGCCCGCAGGCCGTAGTTTGAGGACCCCTGGTATAAGCAATGCAGACAAAATGTTATTCAAATAAATGTATAGATATCTGGTACAATGACAAGTCATGAAGGCACACTATTGGGTTGCCAGAGAGAGAGGCCTTACTCAGACAGGGGTCCTGAAGCCTGGTGGAGGAAGGAAGGCGTGCTGTGCGAGGATTGGCAGGGACCTCGGCTCACAGTGGAGGAGCACGAGGCCCAGAGACCAGGAGTCTCTTGCCCAAGACTCACAGCAAGTCGTGTGGTGGAGAATCAGCCAAGTCCCCCTGCCAACTCCTGGAAGCCAGATGCCTGCCTCGTAGCCAGACTTACGAGCTGAGCGCAGCGTGGGCCAGAGGGGTGAGGATGGGGGTGGAACGAACTGCGGCCGGACCCCCAGAGGGTGGAGCAAGGGGCAGGGCGGTCCGATGACGTCATTTCCGGGGTGGGGGTATATAAGCTGTAGCGGGCGAGCACGCCTCTGCTGTTGCTACTGCAGTGTCGGAACTCTGTGCAGGGAGGCTGGTGGGTGGACCGACAGACGGACGCACACAGACTCTGCGACCCCCATCCCCGCTCTAGCGCCTGCGGTAGCCCGTCCCGCACCGCCCGTCCAACCACCCCGCGCCCAGGTGCCCACCGTG
>NW_005369964.1:163434-171285 GCF_000412655.1 Myotis brandtii
GCGCCCTGCCTGGCCAAGGTCACCGGGGGAGATGGGAGGGCTGCCGCGGGCTCTGCCTCTCTCCCTCTTCCATCCTCCCGCTCTCCGTCTTCCTGCCCTTGACTTCTTCCTCTCAGCGTCATCTCACACTCCTCCTCCTCCATCTCCTTTCCCTCGCCACCTCTCCCTGCATTCTCCTCCCGCCCCAAGCCCTTCAGCCCTGAGCCTTGTTTTCACACTTGCCTTCAGCTCCCACACCCCGTTCAGAGCAGCTTTCCCAAAGGGAAGGGCTAAGGCTCTCAGGGCAGCCTCTGGGAGACACCCTCATGGGGCAGCTGCCAGGGAAGGGAAACAAAATCAGCCCCAGTGTCTCATTTGGGTGGGGGCAGTTTTAAGGGGGAGCAAAGGGGTGACTGGGCCCCTGAGGAACCTGGCCAAGAAGGACTGGGCTCAGAACAGAGGAGTGACCCCAGCTCTCTCTCTTTCTTCCCAGTCACTGCCCTCCCTGTGAACAGCCCGATGAATAAAAGGGACACCGAGGTAAGAGGGGGTGTGGGGACGCCCCAGGAGGGGGTAGGAGGCTCCAGGGGACACCTCACAGTCAGTTCTTGGGCAGCTGCAGAAGTGAGTTGGCAGAAAGCCAAGAGCCAGCACTGCGGCTGCTGAGCCTGGGGACAGCCTGCAAAAGAAGAGATCAAAGACTGCCCCATGGCCCTGCCGCCCCAGCTTCCTCGGAGCTGAGTCCGCAGCCCAATGGGGCCCGCCGTGTCCTGTCTGCTGGGCTGGGGTGCCAGACCCACCGTCGAGCATCCCGAATCTGGCAGACCCACCGAGGGCTGTGGGGGGTGGCTTCTCTGTTCTGTGGTTGTGGTTGTCTACAGACATGGGGGAGCCAGGTCTTCACCTCCCCCTCTCTTTTCCCCTCCCCCCAGGGCTCTGCCAGCAACACACCCCACCCCACAGGCACTCAAGCCATGGCTCTCCCAAAGGGCCACAATGAAAACATTCTTGGTTATGGCTTCTGCACCCCGGGTCCCAGCCAGTTAGGGCTGATGATGGATGTCACTCAGGAAAGAGACTTAGGAGACGCTGATGGAGGCTCTGTAGCCAGCAAGAGACACTTGGTGTTGGGTGTACACTTGGAATTCATTCCTGTCTGAGCTGGGGCTGTTGTCCAGGCTCTGGTGCTCGCGGATACCTCCACCTGAGAGTCGGTACATGTCTGCTTCCCACCTTTCCAGGAGCTGTTGTCTTCCATTCCAGGGAGGCGATGGTTAGAACACAAAGCATCCATTTGCTCAATCGTGTTTCCTATTCTTCAGTGGCAGACGGGCCTGTAGTAAACCTCTACCACTCATTGTAGCTGTGAGGTTTTGGGGAAATCCCTTAACGTCCTTTCCCATCTGTAATAATATTTCCCTTGTGGGGAGTTGTGAGGAGTAGGAATCAGAGGTGAGGTACCTGGCACACAGTAGGTCCTCAGTAGATGGGCGCTGTTATTTCTAGAGCTCCCCTTCTTAATCTCCCCATGGTTCCTGGGATCCAGACCCAGTCTCTCTCTCTCAGAGTCTGTTCTCACGATCTCTTGGTTATCTGCTATTCCCAGTGCAAGGTCTGGGGTTGCAGGGACATGCAAGGCACAGGCTGAAGGGCCCTCCTTGCCAGGTCCCTCCTGGGAGACATTCAGGTCACTGTATTGTACTCAGGAGCCTGGGGTCAGGGGCACCAGAACAGCTGGTAAAGACCTGAGTGTTCCATCCCCAGGATGCTGACAGCTGTACAGCCTGTTTGCCAGTTTGCCGCCCTGGATCCTTGGACAGGTTGCCTTGGTATCCCGTAGACACAGCCTTCCACTCCCTCTCTCCCGACCAGCATTGCCTGACTGACACCTCCTGGCACCCCCCCCCCCACTCTAGCCAGCTGAAGCAGGTTGGGAGTTGTGTATCTCTCCCTGGGTGTGTGTGTGGCACTTCACGCTTTTTAAAAAATAATTATATTTTATTGATTCTTCACAGAGAGGAAGAGAGAGGGATAGAGAGTTAGAAACATCGATGAGAGAGAAACATCGATCAGCTGCCTCCTGCACACCTCCTACTGGGGATGTGCCCGCAACTAGCCAGCTGAAGCAGGTTGGGAGTTGTGTATCTCTCCCTGGGTGTGTGTGTGGCACTTCACGCTTTTTAAAAAATATATATATTTTATTGATTCTTCACAGAGAGGAAGAGAGAGGGATAGAGAGTTAGAAACATCGATGAGAGAGAAACATCGATCAGCTGCCTCCTGCACACCTCCTACTGGGGATGTGCCCGCAACCAAGGTACATGCCCTTGACCGAAATCGAACCTGGGACCCTTGAGTCCGCAGGCCGACGCTCTATCCACTGAGCCAAACCGGTTAGGGTGGCACTTCACGCTTTATAGAGTGTTTTCCCGTCGGTGCCTTGTCACCCTGGGAGGCGAGTTGGGAGGTTCTTCTCTCTCCCACTTCACAAGTGAGGAAACTGAGGCTCAGAGAGGTCGTTCCCAAGGTAACAGTGAGGATACCACATTAGAGTTGGTACCATCCTCCAATATGCATTTATCAGGTGCCCAGTTATCCACAGCACCTTTCAGAGAGAGAGGGCTGCTGTTGGCCTGGGATGGGCACCAGAGACAGCCAATGTGTGCCCACCTCCAGCCAGCAGACTCGTCCCTGGGTGAATGTGGAGCCAGACGATGAGGCTGTCACTCCCTGCGTGTGACAACACTGTGGATGTTGGGGGACAGTCGTCCAAGTCCTGTTTCCAGCCAGGGTAGAGCCAGGGAAGGTCTCTGTTCTCCTCTGGGTGGTCCAGAAAGGCTCCCTGGACATAGCTGGTTGTTTGGGCATCTGCAAGACTGAGATGCTTTTGCAGAACAGATGTCTGATGCCCGGGAGCAGCTTCCCCATCATTAGAGAAACCCCTGGAGATGAGAAGGCCCCAGGTACCCACCCCCCTTAGAGGGGCACCTGCTGGCCCGGGGATTGGAGTGCCTGGCGCCCTAGTACCATATAAGGGTTTTCTCTTATCATGACTATTGTTGTCTGAGAAGGCAGAGCTGTGCCCCTGAGCCAGGCCGCCATGGACTCTCGAAGACAAGAGCAAATGCCCTTATGTCCTCATTAGAAATCTGCCCTGGAGCCTTAGGGGCTGAGTCCCATGCCCCAACCCACCCCAGCCGCCCCACTCTCTTTCCAGGTGATGAAGTGCATCGTGGAGGTCATCTCTGACACGCTCTCCAAGCCCAGCCCCATGCCTGTGAGCCAGGAGTGCTTTGAGACACTCCGAGGAGGTATGGGCCAGGCTCGGGGGAGGGGCTGCTGCCTGCTGGGCTGAAAGGCTAGGACAGGGGTGTGTGGCTCTTGATGGAATTCAGTGATTTAACTCAACTGTCCCTGACAGTGCCAGCCTCGCCCAGGCCTGTGCTGCAGCCTGAGTGGTACAGGGAGATGAAGGAGGTCTGGGCCCTGTACTCCTGGAGCGTACAGACGGGCAGAGGGACAAATAGGAACACAGTTAGGACTCTGCGCAGAATGAAACCAGGGCTGGAACAGCAACCACCAGAACGCGAGCTCCCTGCGGACAAGGATTTTGTGTGCTGTATCTCCCGTGCCAAGAACAGCTGCTGGCACCTGGCAGACACCTTGTAGATATGTGATGAAAAAAGGAGCATTGCGGGTGGGCATGAGGGGAAAGCTTTGCTAAGCAGGCAGTTAAGCAGCTGTTGGATGGAGCCAACATTAGCATTGGGGTTGGCAGTTCAGAGAAAAGTTGGAAACCAATAGGTAGAAAAATGAAGAAAGGGCACTCGGGGGGATCGGCCAGCGCGAGCCCAGGCATGGAGGCGGGTACCCCCCTTGGCGCTGCCCTCCCCCGGCCAGGGTCTGGGTGCCGGGACAGTGGCTGACCTTTCTGCTGGTAGAAGACTGATCGGCACCTGGGAGAGGGGGTCATTTCAAAAGTGTTATCGCAAGGCCCAGTCTTTCCGCTGCCACCCAGGCGTTGAGTTTCCAGAGTGAAGTCCCTGTGCTCAGCTGAAACTGTCGATGGCAATCTCTCCCTCGGCTGTCCTCTGGCCGCGGCCCATAACACCCTCCTTCCTTGCAGATGAGCGGATCCTCTCAATCCTGCGACACCAGAACTTGCTGAAAGAGCTCCAAGACCTTGCTCTCCAAGGTACGTCCAGCCACCGCGCATGCATCTGGGTCAGTTCCAGCGACTGGGAGTCAGGAAGTCAGGGCGGAAGGCCCTGTTTCTCTCTGGTCCGCAGCTGTTTCTGATTGGAATGGTGGGGTTCTCCATGCCACCTGGTCAAGTCGGCCGCGATATAGTGGTCCTGGTTCTCTCTGGTCCGCAGCTGTTTCTGTTCAACCAGAGAGTGGAACGGTGGGGTCCTCCATGCCACCTGGTCAAGTCGGCCGCGATATAGTGGAGAGATCAAGGCCCAGAGAGGTTGAGAGTCTTGCCCACGGTCACACAGTGAGATAGGGACATGCCAAGATCAGAGACCGCTCTCCTAATACCGCCCAGTCTCTGCAGTTCAGCCGTACTTTCGAGATTGGGTGGCAAAGAGGATCTCTTTCCTCTGGGCACACTTCCTTGCCCACAACCACTGGGCCAGGCTCCTATGGCCATTCCAGAAGCTCCCATCCTGGGGGAAAAATCAGTGCCAGCTGCAGAGTTGGTCTGGGCAAGGGGCCACGGTCAGGAACCGGGCACAGGAGGGGACAGTCCCAGGCCGTGGCTGCAGCCTCAGGCTGATGCAGGGAGCGGGGGTCTGTGGCTCATGGCAGCAGCTGCCAGCCCTGGGCTTGGCCTTGGCATGTGCTTGGCTTTCTCCCAAGTGTCTGGACTTAGGGGTCCAGGGTGAGCAGGGTTTGCCTGAACCAAGAGCCCCCATGAGGGTAACCGTCACCATTGCCACCTGCTGCAGGGTTTCCCTAGCTCCCAGCCAGGTCCTGAGGGGCCCACTCTTTGCCTCTGCCCCTGGGACCCTCTGCTCCATCTGAGTCTTGGCTGCTCTGTGAGGCAGCAGGCAGGCTTGATCTCATTTTCTGGGTGAGAAACTGAGTCTGGAGGTGGTATGGCCACCAGCTGGGCCCCAGCTGGGAGGGGACAGGGGCAGCCAATACTCTCCGCCTCTCGCTGGGCCGGCCTGGAACGTGCTGTGCCCAGTGCACAGATGACCAAATGGAGGCCTTCCCTTTCACAGACAGATGTGCCCGCTCAGACCAAATGGGAATTTTTTCTCCCACTAGGTGCCAAGGAGAGGGCACGTCAGCAGAAGAAACACGGCAGTTTTGAGGATGAACTCTCAGAAGTTCTTGGGCAGCAGAACGACCAGGCTGCGCTGAAGGGTCAGTGCTGGCCAGCCTGGCCAGAGAGCGGGGGAGGGAGGGAGGGGATAGTGACAGCAGCCATGGTAGATGGAGGGTCCCGGAGGCAGGAGCCCTCCTTGAGGCACTGGACGGTGGCTGCTATTTCCTTCCATTTACAAATGAGGCCCAGAGAGGTTCAGCCCCTCGTCCGAGGCATCACTGCACCTGTGAGTCTGCGTCTGCCTCACTCCGAAGCCCTCCGTCGGTCCCATCTGCCCACCAGAGGCCGACACTCAGAGCAGGAAGTGTCCGGCCGGCAGGTGGGCCACTTTGACTGGCTTTCCCGCGGCCACTGCAGCAGGGCGCCTGTCCCGAGCACACGGCTTCCCGGGAGTTGGTGCCTTAGCGTCACCAAGTGCAGGAGGATCCCAGAGGAGTAGGTTCGAAACACTGAATGAACCTGGATCTGCTCTCTCTTTACTCCTCACTTGAGGATATGTAAATCATTGATTTATTTTTTTTTTTTAGAAAAGGAAGGGAGAGAGAGACCAGGAATCGAACCCCGAAACCTGGGAATATGCTCTGACCGAGAAGCAAGCCCACCACCTTTCAGTGTATGGGACAACGGTCCAACCAAATGAATCATCTTTCTTGAAACCAGAGAGCTTTTAGGGGTCAGAGAGATCCCAGTGTAGGTCAAGGGGATTCTCTGACTCATCCTCCTACCTGCAAACACCCACACACTGCCCCACCAGGCCCTGCCCTTTGCATGCGGAAGGCGGTGAATAAGGCCCATTTCCAGGAGCCGGGTTCTCAGGGGCCTCCCCTCGGAAAGCCTGCTGGTGGGGCCAGGCGCCCTCTCATGGCCAGGGCCATCTCCCCAGCGGCCGCTGGCTTGGAGCATGGCATGGACTCCCACATGCGGGCTCCATGGGAATGAGTGTTTGGATGGCTATGGATGCCAGCCATGGGCTGTGGGAGGAGCAATAGTGTAGTGTGCGTGTGTGCGTGTGTGTGTGTATGTGTGTGTGTGTGTGTGTGTGTGTGTCTGGAAGCTTCAATAAGGGAAGCAGCTCCGTGTCAGCGCAAAGAGCAACCTGTACTGTACTCGGCCCCGGGAGGCTGGGACTGACTCGGGGCTCAGCTCTGCCGCCCATGGACCTCAGGAGCACGGCCAGGCCTCCTCACCTCCCTGAGGATCAGTGTGAGTTTCTGCAAGCAGCATGGGAGCACTTTCGCCAGGAGTCCTGGCGCCAGATGGTGGGATGGACGAGGTCGTGCTTGTGCAACGGTAGCCATTCTAGTGATGGGCGGGGCTTCTGCTAGTGAAAGGCTGTCTTCAGAGCAACCACAAGAAAACCCCTCCTGATGAAAACGACAGCTATTGGAGAATGAGCACTTTCACAGGATGCTCAACACAGTCCCCGCGTGGAGGGGACAATGCAGTCACAGTAATGGTGCCTCTTACACAGACAGGTTAAGGGCCTTGCCCACGATCACACAGCAGTTCAGCTGATGTCCGAATTTTCCATTCAGGCTCTACCTTCTGGGGTCATTCCCGAGGTCTTTATTTTTTTTAAATCACCTCCTTCTTTAAGAGGTAGAATTACAAAGAAACAATTCATTTGTGCTCAGGTGAAAGCCAGACGCGGAGAGGGTAACCCTGATTCTGTCATGGGTGTCTCGGGCTGGACTCGTTGGAATTGAAGGGATACAATGACTAAGATCTGAAACTGGGCTCTGGGGAGACCCTGGGAGCAGCCTGGTCCTTGGGGCCCGACTTTGCTCTATTCTTTTTGCAGAAGGGACAGAGGAGACGTCCTCCAAGGATGCAGAGAAAAGGGGGCATTCTAATGAGGTGGAGGAGGATGGCGAAGACACGGACAGACCCGGGCCCCAGGCCTCCACGGAACTTGGGCAGGGGTCCAAGGACGAGGAGGACAACCAGGCCCCCGGGGAGGAGGAGGTCGCCAACACCCACCCCCCAGCCAGCCTCCCCAGCCAGCAACACCCAGATCCCCAGGCTGAGGGGGCCAGCGAGGGCCCCTCCCAGGATCTGGTGGACAGAGAGAAGGGCCAGGGTGCGGAGCCAGGGCAGCAGGCACGGAGAGAAGAGGAGGATGATGATGATGAGGAGGAGGAGGCCGGAGAGAAGGTTATCTCTGAAGAGGAAGGCCCCACCGAAGCATTTGACCCCCACCCAAGCCTTGGCTACAAGGAGGTCCGGAGGGCCGAGAGTACGTATGATGTCTGAGGCCTCGACAAATGTGTAGGAGAGGGGGACAGGGGTGTGTGTATGTGGGGGAAACCTCATCCATAATCTCATTCCACCTCATTATGTCCACTTTCCAGTTGGGAAACTAAGGCTCAGAGAGGGTTAGTCATTTGCCCAAGGTCACACAGCGAATTTGTAGTAAAATCTGAAATTCCAACCCAGGTTTGTCCGACTCCAAACCATGCATCTCCACTATTCCACACAGATCCCTCCCCAACCCAGGAGGCTGGAGGGGCTTTGCAGGGGGGTGGGTAAGCTTT
>NW_005369964.1:171877-172612 GCF_000412655.1 Myotis brandtii
GCCTTGCAGGGGGGTGGGGGGTAGGCTTTGGGAACAGAGGGACAGCATGACTGATGGGAACAGGCGTCTCTGGGACAGTTGTCAGCGTCAACCAGGGTTTAAGAAAGACCCTGGCTCCCCCGTGGGCCTTGTCCAGGTCTTTCCTCCTGCCCAGCGAGGTGCCCCCGAGTCCCGGGCTTCCAGGGTGATGGGGCCGAAGGAAAGGCAGGCTCCAGGCAACCCCCCCGGCCCCTCGGGGCTTTGAGAGGGTCTGGCAGAGCCTGGTGGGAAGACGGCTTTTCCCTCCAGGGAGAATCCTGAGAGGCTGAGCCAGACACCCGGGGTGGGGTCTGTGGTCAGCGGTGGCCACAGAGAGGCCCAGGAGTGGCGGGGCGGGAAGGTGACGATTTCCCCCTCATCTCCTGCTCTTGTCCGCTACCTGCTCCAGGTTGGTCCAAGGATGGAGCCGGAGAGACTGGGGCTGCGGAAGCTCAGTCCCCTGAGGGGCAGGGGCACCGGGAGCGGTCCCGGCCGGAGGAGGAGATGGCCGGGGCCCCTCGGGGCCTCTTCCCGGGGAAGAGCAGGGTGCCGGAGCCGGAGGACGAGCGGCTCTCCAAGGAGTGGGAGGACGCCAAGCGATGGAGCAAAATGGACCAGCTGGCCCAGGAGCTGACGGCGGAGAAGCGGCTGGAGGGGGAGGACGAGGACGACCCGGACCGCTCCATGAAGCTCTCCTTCCGCGCCCGGGGCTTGGGC
>NW_005369964.1:173052-174368 GCF_000412655.1 Myotis brandtii
GCGTGCCAGGCAGGAAGGCGAGGGAGCCCGCTCACAGGGGCACCCAGCGAAGCTGGCAGACAGGAGGCGGGAGGTGCTCAGGGCAGTGCCCGGAGCGGAGAGGGGGAAGGTGTTGAACGCCATGCCCTGAGCAGCCGGGGCCTCTGCGGGGATGGGGGCAGGGTGATGGGAGCTGGAGCTTTGGGTGGAGAGAGCTGGGAAACTAAAGGACCCGCAGGCACTGGTCTGAGGAAGGCCATTCGCTGCCCAGGGGACCCAAGCCCAGGGCACCTTTGGGCCTAGAGCTGGGAGGGCATGAGGACGGGACACTGAGGGACAGGGGGTGTCCTGGGAAGCCCTGTGGGGATCCAGCTGGGTCCTCTCCCGGACCCCAGGCAGCCCACGCACACCCTCTGCTCCCAGGTCCAGGCAGAGGGGGCGGGGTGGGGCGGGGCCAGTTGGACCTCCTGCTGGGGGTGAGGGGGTAGCAGGTGGGTGCTGCCTCCTCCTGGCTGTGTGACCTTGGGCAGGTCCCTCTCCTCTGAACCTCATGGGTACCCCTGGGGGGCAAGGGCTCCTTCCTGCTCACCTCATTGTCACGATCAGAATCCATGTGAGCTTTGAAACCCTGGCCGCGCCCAGGGATACTTGAGAAGCTCAATGGGGCGCAGAGCTGCAGCCCCACAGGAGGGGGGGTGGGAGCTGGGGTCCCTGGCAGGGCTGGGGACAGCCTTGGAGCTGGAGGAGGCCCTGGGCCCCAGGAAGACCACCCCTCCCAAGTCAGGGCCAGGGGGTGGCCTTCCCTGACTCCTGCTCTGAGTTCGAGGGCACAGTCTCATGGGCATCAGAGCTGGCTTTGGGGCCCTGGAAGCTTCCCGAGGTTGGGGCACCCAGCCGGGCTATACAGGGTGTGCCCTTGAACCACCCTGTCGAGTCCCCTGATTGGGACCAAGGATTGAGGCCGAGCCTAGGCAGGTGGATCGGGCAGTTCCCACAGCCTCAGTCTAGCCCATGTCATGGGCCCCTGGCCGCTCAGGTAGGAGGCCTGGAGCAGACAGGAACCAGGCCTTGCACAACACTCCTCAGAGCAGCCTGGTACAGTGACATCACGGTCCCCATGGTACACAGAGGCCTCCGAGGCTCCGAGACAAAGCCATATGTCCAAGACCACCCGGCTCGCCACACCACCCGTCTGCTGGCGGCACGCTCCAGCATGCCGGCCTGGGCCAGTCCCTGCATAACCCTCGGCGTTCTCCCCCAGGACCAGGAGCTGGAGAGCCTGTCAGCCATCGAGGCGGAGCTGGAGAAGGTGGCCCAGCAGCTGCAGGCGCTGCGAC
>NW_005369964.1:174511-179356 GCF_000412655.1 Myotis brandtii
CCTTTCTCCTGCTCCGACCCCCAGGCACCCCTCTGCAGGGCAGACCCCCACGACTTCAAACGATGATCCTTTCTCTGAACACAGGAAGCTTTCTAGAAGTTTTCCTTCCACATCAGAGCCATTGGGCACAACTGCAATAACCTCTGACCCCCCGGGGAACGTTGAGCACTCCTGACTGTAATATGCCCTGCACACAACTTAAAAAGGAAAATAAATCTGCTCTGGGCTCTCCTGGCTCTTTGAACCTCCCGCCTCGTGACTCCGAGTGGGCGGGATGGGTGGGATTCTGGCAAAGGGACGGGGAGGTCCGTTCCCCTGGGGCGACTCCTTTCTGGGCAGCTTCTTAGCCGTGGGACCTCGGGCAGAGGACTGCCTCCTGAGCATCAGTTGTCCTGTCTTCTGTATAACGGAGTGCTGGCATCACTCAAAGCGTGTGGGGCTTAAATCACACATGCAAAGGGCCCGGGTTCCTTCCTCTCCCCCACTTCCCAGCCACACCTGAGCTGGGCCCCCCAAAGGCGGGGTGAGTGGGGGAGACAGCTTCAGCTCTCCGTGGTGCTGGGGGGAGCGCCTGCCCCACGGCCACCGGCGCCCTCGGCCTGAGCACCATCCCTGACCCGCACGGGCACAGGCATCTGGGCGTCTGAAGTTCTTGCACATTTAACGGCTCACGAGGGCTCAGTCTCAGCTTTGAGAATGAGGAGACTGGGCTCACAGGGTGAGAGGACTCATCCAGGTCACGGGCAGGGGTGACGCCCACAACATTTCACCGTGCGGTGCAGGGTCACACGTAAGGATGGATCGGGCGGGTGCGCGGGACCGGTGCAGACCGCTGAGTGTCAGGGCTGTGCGGTGCTCGGCAGACGTCTGAAGTGGCTGCTGTGGGCCTGGCAGCCCTGAGCTCGCAGGTGGACGGACAAGCCCTGACCTCAAGGAGCCACCGCCCAGCGACGGGGGTTGACGGCAGACTGGAGTTGGCACCCCAGCCCAGCGAGGGAGCTCCGGCGAGCGTTCCCGGAGCCTCGGTTTCCTCGTCCACCAAGTGGGGTTAACAGGTCCCGGTGGGGATTCGAGAGGCCCAGGCAGCCTGGGTCAGAAACCAGGGTGACGCCAACACACGTCGCTGGAGGGGCTGGGCAAGTCTGGGCCTCTCGTCCAGCGGGCGAGGGTTTCCGCTAGTCAGTCAAGTGTCGAACATCCACTCCCGAGACTTGGTAGCAAATGAGGGAACACATCATCCCGGAAGTGACCCATCCCAAAGAGGGGCCTCCTGCGCTGTCATAACCCCAATCCCACGGGCAAACCTGCAACAGAGCCGTGGACAAGGTGCTCTTGGCTTGCACAGAAGCCGGCTGTACTTTTGTATATGACAGACATGTCCATATGAGCGTCAGGCGCACAGATGTCACATGAGTCGGTGAAAGCCAGCTTGGGGTTCTGGGAAACGCTGCTTGGGAGCAGGGTTGGAGCACGTGGCATTTGTCACAAAGCACAGGTGTCAGCACCAAAACCAGAACTGCCAGCCTGGTGAGACCCTGCTGCACAAAGCCTTTCGAGAGAGAAGCTGCAAAGGGTCTGCCCCCACCCCCATGGCCCTGGGAGAAGGGGTCTGGGCCCCCCTTAGTCCTGGGAGAAGGGGTTCCGCCCCCTACACAGCCCGGGGAGAAGGGGGTCCGGCTGCCAGGTCGGGGACAGCAGGAAGAAAGGGAGAGGAGACGACTCTGGAAAAGGACCCTCGTGGTGAGGACGAGGCCCCGGGTGGTACCGTCCGCCAGTGCCCTCTGAACAGCCTGTTGAGGGTGTCCCTGCCTCTGAAGGCCACATCACCTCCGGCTCGGGGTGGGCAGGTGTAAGTGGGATCAGGGCGTGGCCAGGCTGCCGGAAGAGGGAGGCCAGAACTTTTGTCAAGAACCGATGCACTTCTCTGCCTCGGGGTGAGCCATGGTGGGGAGCCCGCTCCCAGCTCAAGGTCTCTGCGGCCCAGGGCCCTTGGGCCGTGACCGAGAAGGGAGCGGGGCTGCCAGGACCTCACCAGGTGAAGGACCTGTTTCTAGGGGGCGGAGGAGAGCAGATGCCAACCCCAGTACAGCCACTCAGTGGCGCTCACGGCCAGCGGCCAGGGTGAGGGCCAGTCTTCCAGGCGAGGACGGAGAACAGCCGCTTTTCCCAGCTGGCGGAAAGCCACAGCCTCCTGCCGGGTCCATCAGCCCCCAAGCCCAGCCTCTGGTGCGGAGGACAGCTCTCCCCAGGTTCCCTCCGTGAATGCAGGGACGCCAGCTGGGCCTGCCTTCTGCAGGTGACGCCGCTGGCTCCGGGGTCAGCCCCACCCATAGGTGCTGCCAGTCCAGACACCTGCCTGTTGCCGAGGGCGAGGACCCCTCTCGGGGACTCCTCTGGGCTCCTGGGGGGACAGACACCTGGTGCCTGCCTCAGATGGGGCACATCACTACACAATCAACATCCCCAAGAACTGGCCCAGGGCACAGGCCTCCCACGTGACCTTCTGACCTACCCAAGGCCTCAGCCAAAAGGTGGCCCTGCCAGTTGCCACCCGATGCTGCAGGGCCACAGCCCCATGTGGTAGAGGCCAGTGACAAGGAGGCCCGAGGGGAAACCTGCCCTATGGATGGTGTCAGTGTGCACCCCGCTGACAGGGGGGGCGCTCATCACTCCCAGCCCCGCCCCTCCACTGCGCTCCCTGCCATGGCTCCTGAAATCCCTCAGAGACGGCTGCTGCTGGCCCACGGTGGTGATCAGCCCAGGGAGAGGACTGCACATGTGTGGGTGCAGCTGGGCCCCTTCCCACCCCCGGCAGCTCCCTGCCTTTAGGAAGCCAAACCGCCCCCTCGGTTCTCACTCCTGGAAAAAGCAGTGACCGTGCTCGCCGCCCGCAGGAGGCGAGTGGAAAACGCCAAGTCACCAGAAAGCAGTTACTTGACACCTGGGGCCTGGACGCTAACGTGGGTGACACTGAGGTGACATCAATCATACAGGAACGGGAGCCGGTCAGGGTCCTGGCCTGGCATCAGGGGTCACACCGCAGGCCCCACCTGCTCTGGAGGCAAAGTGGGTTAGACTTATTCAAAAAGGAAAAGCCATTTTATTAAGACTCGGGGGATGACAAACTTCTGGCAACATTGTGTACACACATGCACAGTGCAGTTTGATTTCAGTAGTTTATTCTGGAGACAAAGCAGTGCAAGAGGCGGCCACGCATCCCGCTTCCCAGGGCTCAGGCAGCCAGGAAGTGACGCGGACATTGTAATTGGGGTTCCACACTCAGTCGTGTAAACACGGTTAGTCAGCAGGCCCGTGTCCAGGACAGCGGGCAGCTCTGAAGGCAGCCACCCCACCCCAGGCCGAGGTGGGCAGCCCCTGCTCCCCGCTGAGCCGGTGCCCAGTTCAGCGGCCTCCGGCCATCCTCCCGGCCTCGTGGGACAGCCAGGCCTTTTCCTCTTTCTCAAACCCAATTGGTACCTAAGACCAAGGTCATGCTCGGCAGGTCCTGGCATCTCTCCCAGAGCTCACTGTCCTGGGACAGACACAACCCTCCTCTGAGGAGGGGCTGCCAGTCGTGGACCTTGGGATTCGACAACCAGCTGGCGGCCTGTGCTGCCACCAGGGCTGGGTGGCTAGTTGGGAGGGAATTGTTTTCTCACCTCTGGGCTGCTGCTCTCTCTCCCTCCCCGGTCCCTGCTGGCTGGCTCAGTGGTTGGGGCTGCAGTGAGTACAGGAGGGGGACAAGGTCTGCGGGGTAAGGGTGGGGCGGGCGGCTCCTCCTGCCTGGGAAGGGGACCCCACATCGCCTCGACACCAAGGGGGAGTCCGTCCAGGTCCACTTCTCGGGAAAGCAGGTGCATCGCAGGGCCTGGGGCGTCAAGCCCGCCCTTCAGAGTTCTGGTCTCCACGGAGGCCGGCGACTCTCAGAATGACTTGCCCAAAGTCATGGCACAAATCCTTGGCACGGGCGGGGTCAGCCTGGGGGACCCAACCAGGCAGCCTGCTCCAGGGTCCCGACGAGCAGCGCTTGGTCAAGGAAGAAGCCCCTGGCGGGCTGCGTGGGGCAGTGGTGAGGGGCGGAGGGGCTCCAGGGAACTGGACGTGAGGGAGGCAGCGAATCCAGGGCCTGGCCTCCCCAGGGAAGCTTCCTTCCCCTTCCCTCTGGGAGAAGGAAGCGGCCACAGCCCAGACCCAGCACGGAACCCCCCACAAGCGGCAGCTGCGGCCTCTTGCCCCCGTGGCTCATGCTTCTGGGAAGGGCAGCTGCATACGTTATGGGGTTTTGGGCCCCACTCCTCTCAAAGCTGAGAGGAGGCCGGCCTGGGGGTGGGGCTTGGAGAGGAGTGAAGGGGAACCGTCCACTTGCTCCGTTCAGCGCCCGCAGCCTAAGCCTGGTCCGCAGCAGCCATCAGACCAAGACGCGGAAGTGTACACACACTCGCACACGCACAGCAATCGCACACGTGCACACACCCCTCCACTCAGACCTAGTGTTGAAGCACACGCGTGTGTGAACTGGGTGAAGATCTGCACGGCAGGAGTTAGGCAGGGGCCCTCTTCCGGGAGCTGGACCGCTGGGCTCTTTCCACCCCCCAGCCCCTCACTTAGATAATGACAGAAAATAAGGTTAAAAATTGGGGGAAAAGTCAGACCGTTGGGAATTCTAAGGAGGATGTCACCACTGGGGGCTGCTGGTCCAGTGGCCGTGCTCCGTGGCCCACGCTGCCCTCTGGGTCCGGGCTCCGTGGCTACTGGGAGGAGGCCTTGGTGGCCAGGGAGGCCACGCAGTGCTGCTGGAAGCTGGGCGACACGGCGGCGGTGCAGCCCAGTCTCTGGTGCTGCAGC
>NW_005369964.1:179485-192350 GCF_000412655.1 Myotis brandtii
CAGCGGGGCCGTGTCCCCTGCGGCTGCGGCGGCTGCGCTCTGGCCCTGCAGGATGGTGGCGATGTGGTTCAGGAGGTCTGTGAAGAACTCGCTCACGCCCTCGTAGCCTGGGGTGGGAGAGACAGACAGCACAGGCTCAGCCAGCTGGAGCTGGAGGCGGCTGCGGCCCGCGGGGAGGGAAGGCACAAGGATAAGGCTGATGGACGCTACACAGCCGGACTCAAAGCTGTGCGCGTGGCTCCACAGGGCTGGTCCCTGAATGTGCTGCCCCCGTGTGAGAAGCCGATGAGAAAACACTCCCCACCCTGTCCCTCTCGGGCACCGCTTCACAGGCTCCTTCATCAGGTGGCCTGGCCGGAGGCCACCTGCCCGGAGGACCAAAGGCCTACTCCTCCTCCCGTTCTGAATCACTAACTCCCCTTCCCGCCGAGGCCGGCCTCAGCTTCCTCCTGTGCGAGCTGAGAACTCGGGGAGATTCCTGTGGGCACGACCGAGGGGGCTGGAAAGTGGGCGATGCCTGATCCATAGCAGCTGCTCCCAAAATTGAGTCCTCACCCCCAAAATGCCTGCGGGGTACTGCCTGTGCCCCTGCTCTGAGCATCACAGCCAGGGGGCAGACGGAGCACCCCCGTGAGGCCACACACTGGCAGCGGCTTCCCTAACCAAGTGCGGCCCAGGGTCCTGAACAGAAACTGCTGGGCCTGCAGTTCCCACCGCAGAAGCGAATGCACTTGTCAGCACAGGCGTCCTTGGGAGCCGAGCAGAATGAGAATCTAGGGCGAGGATTTTGCTGACTCCCCAAAACTACTTCAAGAGACATGCCACCTGGGGTGGGTGCCCCCACCTTCCTAAGCCAATTTGGCAGGACAAGAACCAGGCAAAGGGCTGCAAGAACGAGGGTGAGGACATGAAGCGTGTCCCTGAAGGCCAGTGTGCCCGCTTCAGAGGGGCCTGGCACTGCCCACACCGCCCCACGCACTATGCGCCCACCACCACGGTGCGCACGAAGGTTCAGGAAGGGCAAGGCGCATGAACTTTAGAGAAAGGCCTGCCTGGTGCTGCAGGGCGGGGCTGCCTCATTTGCTCACTCGTGTCTGTGCCCACAGGGAAAGTAAAATGGGTGAAGTAGCTGGCACACACAGTGCCTCCATGGACACACGTCCCCTCGCCTGATCTTCACAGCTCTCCGCCCCGTGTCGCAGATGAGTTAGAGTCACGTGATTGGCCCCAGAGGCACAAAGAGCCGCCCAGGTGGACACGGGACTATACACGAGGGTGGAGGTGGTGATGGCGGCCCCGCTGGGTGCATCCTGGCTCACAGAGCACGGCCTCCAAGTGACAGAGCCGGGGTCTGGGGCAGGTCCTTTGGCCCCACCTTGAATCCCATGTGGTGCTGGCACCCCACCCAGGACGGGCTTCTTTCAGCCTTGGGCTGGGGGAGAAGGGCAGGCGGCCCAGGCCCCTTGGGAGCCACCAGCAGGCGTGCTCAGGTTTCTAGGGGAGAGACACAGTGTGGGAGGGGCTGGAGTCACGTCAGGAGGCACCAGGGAACAAGCCGTTCCCTCAGCAACCGCTCTGCTGTCCCCTGGTGAGGCCTGGAGGCCCCGGGCGGGTGTGTACTTCCTGGTGAGGGACGGAGGCCTGAGGGTGGCCAGGAGGCCGTGCAGGCCGCTCTGGGCCCACAGCTCTGCAACTGAGAGGTGAACCAGCCGGGGGCACCAGCTCAGGCCAGGCTCCTCCGTCTCTGCGAGGTGGGAACGCCCTGGTGCAGAGTGAGCACCGAGACTGCCCCGCTGGGCGCTGCCCCATCAGACGGCAGGCAGAGCCGGGATGGAGGCAGCCGGAGCGAGAGGCAGGGCGCCTGTGGTCAGGAGCGAGGCCCATTCCGGCTCTACCAGTGGGTAGCGGTGACTTTGGACAAGCCATCCAGCCCCCAGCCTCCACGTCACCATCGGTAAACTGGCAAAGCTCCCAGGGCTGCCTGGTGTGGTGGGTATTGATGCCACCCACTGTTACTACTTCCTGGAGCCCAGCACGCAGCCCTCTCCCCCACGGCCTGATGCGCTGTGTGCCCTCCCTGTGCGTGAGGGCTTCCTTGCACCCTGCAAACGCCCCCCAAACAGTGGTGGTATCTCCCACTGAGCCCCTCGCTGAGGCGAGACCACGAGGGCCCAGCATGTGCTCCCCTGCTCGGGGCTCCAGCAGACAGCAGGGAGCACGTGCCAGCCACAGGGAGCACCGCGGCTCTGGGAAGGGTGAGGAGCACAGCCCTGCACCAACCTAGGCATGACCTGGGACAACTCCTCCTCTCTGGGCGGCTCAGTGCCCACGGAAACCTGTGGGGATAATCCCTCCAGCGTCCCTTCAGCTCTTCACATCTCCACGGGACCCAGGGACCAGCTAAGGTTTGGCCAATAGCGGCTAATGCTGAAGGCGCAGGGTCAGGAGAGGAGGCGAGAGAACACGCGTTTGCCCACCATGCACCCTGGCTGGATGTCCGGACCCGACCTTCGCTCTCCCCACAGCCTGCAGCCCCATCGGCAGGAGGGCTGAGGCCCAGTGGGGGCTGCACTTACTCCAGGCTCCACCGAGAGGACGGAGCTGCCCTGTCACCTGCCCGAGGACACAGCCCCTGCCGCTCACCTGGGAAGGCATTGATGTCGATGACAGCGTGCTGCCCTGTCTGGTTGTTGATGATGATGTCGATCCCGAAGAGAGACACGCCCAGTGCCTGCCGCAGGGCCCGGGAGAGCTGCCGGATGACCTCGTCACTAGGCCGCTCGAACACGCCCTCGATCTTGTCCAGCTGCCAACACACCACACACCAGACACACACACCACACACACACAGACACACACACACACACACACACACACAGGAGTCAGGCTGTAAGTGGGGAGGCGCAAAGCCACACCCCACAGAGACCTTCAGACAAGGGGGTAGGACAGACCAGCACCAGGATTGGCTATTTCTAAAGTCCTTTAAAAAATGTTTTTACTGATTTTAGAGAGAAGAAGGGAGAAGGATAGAGAGATAGAAACATTGACAAGAGAGAAACATCGATTAGCTGCTTTCTGCACACCCTCCACCCACCGGGGATCGAGCCCATAACCTGGGCATGTGCCCTGACTGAGAATCAGATGCCGTGGCTCATCTGCGAAACAGGACCAATGAGGCTCCCACCCCGACTACTGGGGGGACCATGAGGAGCTATGTGGCAGGGACAGCACATGCCTGCGGGAGGGGGACAGCGCCGTGTCACCTCTGTGTGTCACCTCCTGGGAGGTGCCCCACTTGCTGGAGTCCCAGGACTGTGCGCTCAGGGGCCAAAGGGGCACTGACCCATCAGAAATAAAAGTGAAGCTGGGTCACATTGCCTATGGCCCAGAAATTCCACTCCTAGGTGTGTACCCAGAAGACGGAAAGTGGGAATCTGCGTGCCGATGCTCATAGCGGCATGATCCACAAGCCAAAACGTCCCTCAGCGGATGGTGAACAGACTGTGTCACCCACACACGGAGTGTCCTCAGCCACGTGCTGCAGCGCGGATGGCCTGGGAAACGAGGCTGAGTGAGGAAGCCAGGCCCAGCAGGCCACGTGCTGCAGGACTCCCCGAACCTGAAGGGCCCAGGAGAGCTAGATCCGCAGAGACAACAGCAGATGAGCGGTTGCCAGGGCTGAGGGGGGGGGGAGGGACTGCCAATGGGCACGGGGCTTCCTTTGCAGGTGAAGGTACTCCAAGCCACTGACTTGTTCACTTTAAAGAAGTGAGGCTGGGTCCGGACGGCTGGGGACAGCCCTGGGCACCAAGGACAAAGGGCCCCGTCCCAGCACAGGAAGCTGCATGGTGAGCGGGAACTTCTGACCCGTGCGAGCAGGGGCCCCTCACGTGGGCAGCGCCTGTGCTCCTAGGTGAGCGCCCCCGCCCCCGCCTCTGCACGAAAGGCAGGGCCCCTCATGCCCAGACCTCTGTCTTGGCATCTTATGGGGGAAACACTTTCCAAGGGGCTGTGACGGGCACTCACCACTGAGCCCCCGCCGCCTCCTGGCACTCAGCCGCGCGGGAGCTCGCCCCTGGTCCTGCCCGCTGCGTGCTGAGCCTCAGGGCCCTCTGGGTCTTGTTTTCTCACCCGGTCAGTGGGTGCACAGACACCCTCGCTGTGGGACAGTGGTGAGGGTCCAAGAAGCTAATGTCCAAGGCTCACAGCGCAGGCCTGGCAGAGACAGCCCTGGCTGCTGCATCAGCACGAAGTCTCATGACACGCTGTTTGTACAAGCCTTTCTCAGCTCAGCAAGGAATCTCAGAAACCGCCCGGAGCCCTTCAGTATCTGAGCCCAAAGAGCCGCCTAGACGAGATAAAGGCATGGAAGTCCTGCCCGTGGCACAAACAGAAAGGAGACGATGATGCTCTGGACAGTGAGGCAGTGACAGGGGGGAGGGAGCCGTGTGCATGTGGACCGCCATCACAGCTGCTCTGCTGGCACTTCCTGCCCACCTGGCACTGCCCTAGGAGTGCCTGAATCCCACCACCACCCTGCGGGGCAGGAGGGAGAAACCGAGGCTCAGAGAGGCCCAGTGACTCTCCTGAGGCCACACAGCTGGGATGTTGTGGAGCTGGGTCTGACCCCAGGCAGCCTAGTCAGTGTCCACACTCGTGACCGATACCCTATCCTGGCGTTTGGGGTCTGCTCGTTGGGTGTGGGAGCGGGGGCATCAGCCGTGAATGGACAGGCTTCAAGGCCAGGCAGGGCTCCCTGCAGGGGACAGTGAAGGGGATGGGGCCCCGGGTGGGCAGGAGGAGGGTGGGGCGTGTCTGGGGTGCAGCTGTCGGTCCCGGCCAGCCTGCAGGTGTGAGGAGAGGCTTGCGTCCTAAATGGAAAGAGGACAGCTGACTGCATTTCCCTTCAGTTCCAGGAGTTCCCGAACAGCAGCCATGAGCTGGGGAAGGGGGGCGGGGGGGCAGAGGAGACAACGCAGACCCTACAGGGCCAGAGGCGGCCCCAGAAGTGCCCTGGGCGGCCCCTCCCCTTCACAGACAGAGACAGGGGAGTGGGAGACGGGATAGTCCAAGGTCACTTGGGGTGGGTCACTCTGCGTAGGGCCCTGGCATCAGCTACAGCCCTGCGGCCAATAGGCCCATGCACGGTGTAGGGACAGTGTCCGCGGAAGCCTGTGTAATGCCGGCTTCCCTCTGCCAGCCCGAGCAATGCCTGACAGCTTCGCGGGGAACTGGGCTCGCCTAACGTGTCTGAAGCTTAGGAGACCAGACAGCCACCCCCACTTTTAAATCCTTTCTTGTGCAGTTTATTTCCATCTCCTAATGCACACAGCCAGGCACACAGCCAGTCCCGGAGCTTCCCTGACTGAGAAACGCCCCTCACCATTCTGAAGGGCGCTGGGTTCCCTCCAGGCCCTGTCCACACCTGTGGGCGGCCCACCCCCAGCACACAGCTGGCTCCTCAGGGAACCGGAAACCAGAGACGGACAGGTGGCCGGGCCGGGGAGGAGGTGGCAGGGCAAGCACAGGCCCTGACGTGGAACAGAGGGAGTGGGGTCCGAGGCAGGGTCTCTCAGGAGCTCGTTGGTGAGGCCAGAGGACAGGGAAGGGGACAGGGCAAATCCTCCCAGAACAGGAGGACGGCCGAGTCGGGGAGCAGGAGACCCAGCAGGGGCTCCCAGCAGAGGGTCCCCAGTGAGATAACAAGTCCTCGATTCCTGGGGGACCAGCTCTGGAACTAGATGGGCCTGGGGTCAAGTCCTAGCTCTGCCCTGGGAGCTCGGAGAAGCCACCAGCCTGCGAGCACAGCCCCCCTCGGAAAGCGGAGCTGCCCTGCCCGCCCTGCCCGCCCTGCCCCGGGCCTAGATACCCTGCCCCAGGGCATCCAGGAGGGAGCCTGACACACAGCAACACTGACCAGCAGCCTGAGCTCACCACCCACCGAGAAGCAGCCCAGCAGCACAGAAGTGACAGCGGGCTCTTAACACTCCCGGGACACACACAGACAAGGAAAGAAAGGAGATGGCTTGGCCTCTCACCCCGTCTTTAAATCAGTAAAAAGCAGGGTCTCAAGCTCCTCCTACTGGGGAGCTCCCCATGCAGGGGGAAGAGCTGGAAAACCTCCCAGGCCTGACCTGGTGGTGAGCGGGCCTGGGCATGCAGGTCATCAGCACGAAGGCCCGGGGCAAGCAGGCCAGAGGCCTCTAGGGAAGGCCCCTCCGACCCTGCCCACGGGAGAGCTCGACCCTGGGCCCCGCAGCCAGGAGCACACCCGCCCCAGGCTCACACCAGCCACCAGGGCGGCAGGGACATACCTCCGTCAGGACCGATGACGACTCCGGCTTGGACACGTTGTGGCTGTTGAAGAAGATGGACTTGCGGTCTGAAAAAGCGAACACACGGAGAAGCCGGTTAGCAGCTTAAAGAGGGGATGGCAACACCACCGCCCAACACCAGGGGGCAGCACCGCCCCGGCCACAAGTGACGGTGGCCGCATGGGCCTTCAGGTTCAGTGTCCAGCAGCTGCCATCTGAGGCCCCAGTGAGCCGGGCACCCCCACCCCAAGGAGACACTGCGCCACGGACGGACACATGCCCGCTCAGGGCTCCTGTTTCAAATTTCCTTCCCATAGAAAAATGACTGAGTGAGCCCACCAGGGTAAGGGCTGGTTCTCTCCAACACCCGAAGGCCCCATCCCCACACCGTGTCCCGTGGACCCGGCATCAGAAAGCCGGGTCTGTGGCTATGTGGACAGGAAATGCCGCACACCCGACTATCACAGGCCGGGATGAAGCGGTAGGGAATGCCACTTCGCCCAGCCTCCCCGGCCCTCCCGGTGTCTGCCCTTGGCCTCCTTTCCCGGGATCACCGGAGAAGCAGTGAGGCTGCACTTGGCATGTGAATGCTGAAAACAAAGGGTTCTGCTGTTCCCCCACTATTTAGGGGAAAAGTAGGAAATCAGAACATGGGCGTCTGTAGGTAACATCCAAGAAGGCACACAGAACCGCCTGCCTGGCTCTGGAAGCTGGCATGGCCCCCTGAATGCCCTCCACCTCCTTCCACCCCGTTCCCCCGACCCACGCCCACCTTCACTGCACCCCATGTCACTCAATCCCATTGGGCACCCAGACAGGCAGGCCGATCCCCAGAATAATGGGAGCGACAAGGCCGGTTTGTGTGTTCACCCCTGGGAGAGGAAACGAAGGTCGTCGGCCAGGCAGAAAATGTTCTCAAGCACTTGGGAGAGTGGGCACCGAATGTAAGCATCGCAAACACGAGCCTGGGGCCAGGTCCTGGAAAAGGCTGCCTGTCACCCCCCATGAACCCCCAGGCATGACACGGCCCCCAAGCCTCCATGCGGCCCCTGAACGCAGGACAGAAAGGCTGAGCACCATCGTGTGCCAGGGCCCAGGCCGAGGGGCACCTGCTCTGGCTGCCAACAGCCCCACCAGGACTACGGCGATGCCATGATCATGCACGAGGAAGGATGTGGGCGGAGGCCAAGCAGGCAGGCGCTGAGATGTACCTGGCGTGCTTCCTGCCAGCGAGGCACACAGGCCCCCTGCCGCCCAGGAGTGCCCGACAGTCCTCCCGTCGCTCCAATCAGAGCCGGTCCAGACCGGGGGCATGAGAGATGGTCCTGGGGAGGAGCCTGGGGAAAATAAACACCTGGCAGGACTCGTGCCAAGCAGCTCACCGACCTCAACTCCTAAGCACCGACAGCAAGAGTGAGCCATGGGGACCGAGTGCCCCCGGGCCAGAGGCCGGAGCAGGGCTCTCCAGCCTTCTGCAGGCATCGGCAGCAAGAGTGAGCCATGGGGACCGAGTGCCCCCGGGCCAGAGGCCGGAGCAGGGCTCTCCAGCCTTCTGCAGGCACCGACAGCAAGAGTGAGCCGTGGGGGTAGAAGCCCCCGGGCCAGACGCCAGACCAGGGCTGGAGCTGCTGGGACGGGCACTCCGGCCTTCGGCAGGCATTGCCCACCTTCTCGCCTGCACCCAGCCTGGCCCAGCCCCACTGAGCTCATTTCCTTAAAAAAAAAGATACCCAGTTCCTCTAAAATGGCCCTGGTCAGGCCCTGGCCCTCTGATGGCAGGAACACCCTGGATGTGGGGGCCCATCCACTCTCTGCTCCCCGACTGTTCCTGGTGAAGGGCTATCACCACCTCCCAGCAGGGGAGGGAGGGCAATGAGAGAAATATGGGTGCTTCTGCCCCCAATTTACAGATGAGAACAGCAGATTCAAAATAAGGAGAGTAAATGACAAGATTAGCCCGAAATAGCCTGTAACCAGTGGTGCAGCCATGAGCTACGCCACACTTCCTTCAGCCCCGTGCTGAATCTTCATGTCTCCCTCGGGGGCGGGGGGAGGGTGGTGTCACAGAGCTGTGGATGGTGACCCAGGTCTTGTTCAGGTTCCCATACACTGGTCACCTCTGCAGGGGGGCCCGCCCTGACCGCCCTGTCCAAGTGGCTCCCTTCACCCAGTGGTGTCCCGGGACCCACTTATCTGGTGCCTTAATGAACCCTTTTATTATTTCTTTCCTCGTGTGCAGGAAAACACAAGTCCGGGAGGGCAAGACGTGTGGCTGACTGCTGGATCCCTCAGAGGCTCTAGGTGAGAGACCAGCAAACCACATCTGTAAATAAAGTTTTATTGGAACACAGCGTGCCCATTCATTTACATAGTGCCTGCAGTGCGTCCACGCTACAGTGGCAGCGTTACATAACCATGATAGAGCTGGAAATATTTACTATCTGGCCTTTTGCAGAAAAACGCCCGCTGACCCTCTCAATGGGAAAGTGTATCATTCCTGTCTGTATTCCCAAGCGAACAAGGCCCCGGATGGAAAGCATGTCAAGGCGCTGTGTCCGCAGAGGAAGTGCCCTTTCTGACCCTGGCAGGGGTGGAGGCAGGGAGCAGTCTCCCCAGAAGGTGACCCACAGGCAGAGAACAGAAGCGCTCCTGGTGGCTGGTACAGGCCAACGCCACCTGCGCAAGAACCTGACTTCAGTTTCAGTCGACGCGACTTGCCAGGCGCCACTGGCTGTGGGACACCCTTGACTTCAGAGACATTAAAACGTAAAACCTGAAGTGCACCCGAGAAGCCGAAGAGCACGCAGCCGTGGGGGCAGGACAGCGTCCCCTCCGCCCCATGTCCCGGAGAAGCCTGCTCAGGTTGCCCCCAGCTCCCCACGCCACAGGGGAAGCCGGGGCGCCACACTGGGTGACGGGAACCAGAAGGGGGTGGGGTGGGAAAGAGCCCAAGGCCCCCTGTCAATCAGTCCAAGGGCCGCTGTCAGGTGGAGAACACGTGTGCGAAAAGAACAAAGCCCACGCCAGCTCCCTGGGCGGTGCCGGAGACAGCGACAGGGACTCGGCCCTGGGGGTAGGTGGTGGGCAGACCCAGTAGCATTTCTCCACCGGCTCGGTGTGTTATTTGCTCATTCACTCGGCCCCGGTCCGCATTTTATGGCAAACTGGCAACCTGGAACCGGCCACAGGAAGGCACAGATGTGGAGCCCACGCCCTCCTGACATGGACCAGCGCTTCCCAACCAGGAGAGAAAGGGGGCACTTCTGTGTGGAAAGGAAGGAAACTGTGGTGCGCTTCTTTAAGAAACGGGGCGATTGTGTTAAAGAAAGAAAAAAGAAAGGAGACAACCTAAGGTATGGCTACTCTTAATCTAATACTTTTCCAAAGATTTGAAGCACATATTTTTTTGAAATGTGGATTAAAAAAAACCCCTTAAGCCAGGGATTTAAAAAAAACGTCAGCCCCTTTTGGCCCACAATTGATAAGAATGCCTCTTGCACCTGGTTGGTGTGGCTCAGTGGTTGAGCATCGACCCATGAACCAAGAGGTCAGGGTTCGATTCCCAGTCAGGGCACATGCCCAGGTTGTGGGCTTGATCCCTAGTGTGGGGCGATGCAGGAGACAGCTAATCAATGATTCTCTCTCATCATTGATGTTTCTCTCTCTTCCTCTCTGAAATCAATAAAAATGTTATATATATTATAAAAAGGAGGCCCCTTGCAGGTGTACAGTCACACACCAAAGGACCCCTGCCGACATCTGTCCTCCACCCCCAGGTCATCCCATCCCAGTGGGTGGGGGCTGGGACCAGGGTGAGGACGGGGGTGTCCTGAACCTCACACGGGCCTCAAGTCCTGGAGCCCAGGCCTGGCTGGGAGGCCGCCTGCACTCGGGAAGACAATCCAAAGTGTCTGCTCTGGTGCGTTAAGGGGAAGACGGCTGAGAGGAAGACAAGAACGGCTGAACTTCACTCAGGAGAGTGGCCTGCGCCCCGGGGAGGACTGACAGGCAGCCCCAGCAGGTCTCAGGAGCCCATCTGTCTGGGCAGCTGGTAGTGCCGCTGGGCATCCCAGCCAGTGGCGAGTTTCCCGCGCGGAGCCGACTGCACAGAGAGCTGAGCAAACCACGCCGGCCACCGACGTCCTCCCGGAAAGCCACTCTCCACAGATGCTGCCACCGTTCCAACAGGTTCCGGAACGTGCCCGGGGGATGCCTTCAGAGCCACCAGGACATTCCTGGGAGCAGCCCCAACACAAGCAAATCCTTATCCTAGTGCCAGTCTGCGAAACGGCCCGGCCAGCAGGCGGCAGGGGAGCAGCGGAGGCAAAGCTGGGCTTATGGAGCCACCAGCCTCCCTGAGGGCTCCTCAGCTGCCCCCAAGGACAGCAGCGGCCTGTAGACACCATTGCTGTGACCCCCGAGGGACACGTGGGACCGTCACCCACTGGTCCACCACAGTCACTGACTCAGTCCTCACCCGCGGGGCACAGCGAGGTGTCGTGCCCACCGCCTGCCCCAGGCCCCAGCTGGGAGCCCTGTGGCCCTGCGTGCTGACCTCTCACGGGGCGCACGTCCGCCTCGGCGGCTGCAGGAGCAGCCAGAAGGGTGGTGTTCCCCCATTTGGAAAAGGAGACGGGATTCAGTCAGTGGTCGGGCCCTCAAAACAAGAGGGGCCCCCCCTCCTCCCCTCCCCTGAAGGGCCCGTCATCCGTTCCAGCAGGTTCCTCCTGCGTCTCATGGCACAGGGTCCCCAGCAAGCAACCTGGGCACAGAAAATGTGGGGGTGCTTTTCGGAGTTTACAGTGGTTCAAATGGATGGGACGGGGGTTTCGCTTCTTTTCCAAGATCTCTTCATTACGGCACACAATTCGTTCACCCTCCAGATGACGGCTTCCCCTCCAGACAACCCAGGTGCCAGGGGTTAGTGCTCAACCGACGCTGTGTCCAGCCGGGCCGAGCTCGGGACAAACTGAGAAGGCGGGAGGCTTGGTTACCTGACATGCCCGCGGAGAAGTTCTTGAGCGAGGGCCTCTGGACCACCGTGTAGGACTCGCCGACCACGAACACCTTGTACAGGACGGCGTTGTGGTTGATGAAGTTCTGGACCACGCAGGGTGGCTGGATGGCGCTCAGGCCCTCCTGGTTGAACACGATGGCCATCTGGGGAGACAGGGCCACGGGCGTCAGTGCACCGCCCTCCCGCCTCAGACGACTCGGCAGGACTCTCAGCGGGGTGAGTGGAGCGGGGCTCAGAGGGACCAATCCACTGGGACCAACCCACCCCTGTGGGTTGGAAACCCCGCACACCGGGCCTGCCATGCGGGGCTGAGCTGGCTGCACTGCGAACCCCCTGTTCACACTGCAGTGCAGGGAACGGACCCTGGCTGTGTGCTACTCAACCCTCATGATTTCCTTGGAGGGCCCTCCACACGGCCCGGGACGGAGAGGCAGAAACCAGAAGACTGTGGAGCAGGAGTTGGGAGGCCTGGGTCAAAGCCTGCGATGACGAGGGCTGCCTCTCACTGTGCACCCAGGACAGGCCCTGTCCTGGAGATGACGTCAGACGCCTGTGGGCACCGTGCACCCCGGAACTGGGCACGCCATCAGCCCCTTTACAGATGAGGAAACTGCAGCCTTGAGAAGCTCAGGGCTTGCTGGAACGTGACTGGGACTGCCCGGCCCGCAGCCTTGTCCTCTTACACGCGGACGGGCACATGCTGCTCCCCGTCCCGACGGGAGGGTCTGCGAGGGGACTGAGGGAGGGAGGGCAGACGCTAGAGAAACGCCCAGCTCTGGCAGAGGCTGCCTGCAGGCCCACTCGAGCAGCCGACAGTGCCGGCCGCAGCTGATCCCTCAGCCCACAGGCCCCAGAGGAGCCGCCGATGCTGGAGGCTGCTGGGAGGGCTACAGCCTGATGCCACGTCAGATGCCACCAATGTGCCTGGGCTCAGCTGGACGGGGAGAGAGTAGAGACCCAGGTCACATGGGAGACAAAACGCCCCACAGTGACTGTCTCCTTAGCCTTCGAGGAGAGTAAGAGACGGTAAGAGGGCCCGACGCGGGTTCGAGTCCCAGCGCCACACACTGCACAAGCACGGCAGGGACTTGCCCTATCTAAGCTCCACTTCCTCACCTGTCTGGTAGCATCAACCCCCAGGGACAGGCTTGGGAGCCGGGGGAGCTTTCAGCTTTGGTTTAAAAACGGGTGAGGGACAGTCCAAACAGTGGAGCAAACAGTGTGCTCGCCTCGGCTTACGAACAACACACAAACCAAACGGTTCTGTGAGCACCAGCCAGGCGCACGGAGTGCCCTCCAGAGGGTGAGCGGACACAGCCAGGGGGTCCTCGCTGCTCTCACACCGCAGGCACCCGAGGAGGTGAGGAGCCTGCCCCACCCGCCCCCAGGCTCCTGCTGTGGAGGGCACCCCACTGGAGGGGGCCCCTCTGATGCTAAAGCCTCCCAGGAAGCAGGGCCCGCAGCCCACACCAGCCCCTGGTGTCTCCTCCTCTGGGGGAGGGTGGGAGAGGAGCCCTCCCTGAAACAGCACTCT
>NW_005369964.1:192533-192788 GCF_000412655.1 Myotis brandtii
TGGGGGGAGGGGGGGGCGGGGGGGCTGCTGGGCTGAGGGGTGACACAGCCTCCCCAGAAGGCACTGCCTGAGGGTCCGTCTGAACCTCTCCCCTCTGCGAGGACCAGCAGGTGAGTCCAACACGCCTGGTGCTGGGCCCACGCAGCCCACGCAGCGACGCCCTTATCCTCCACAGCCACCATCCGTTACTTATGTGGGCCAGGAGCTCGGACAGGCTGGGCCATCTGCCAAGCCACACAGCTCGGCCGCACATGG
>NW_005369964.1:193014-194473 GCF_000412655.1 Myotis brandtii
GGCCCACGAGGGCTCCCACCGTCGGAGGCGCTGGCCTTTGCAGCAGGCCCTAACTGCCTGCCCCACGTTCTTCCCACGGCAGAGGTGCCCCTGGGCCTTGCAGCCCCCACCGCAGCATGTACCGCAGATCCCGACAGGGAGTGTTTACACAGTGCCCCATAAATACCCGCCAGGGTCAGGGCACGGCATAAATCCTCCACAGGCCCACGTCTAGACAGGCGTCGGAGGCGCTGGCCTTTGCAGCAGGCCCTAACTGCCTGCCCCACGTTCTTCCCACGGCAGAGGTGCCCCTGGGCCTTGCAGCCCCCACCGCAGCATGTACCGCAGATCCCGACAGGGAGTGTTTACACAGTGCCCCATAAATACCCGCCAGGGTCAGGGCACGGCATAAATCCTCCACAGGCCCACGTCTAGACAGGAGGCCCCGGGAGCACTGCGGTGGGACCTCCAGGGCCAGGCTCTCCCAGAGGGCCTGCTCCAGGGCTCCAACATCTACTGCCCCTGAGGGTGTACAGTGCCGGGGGCGTGGAGGGTCACAGGCCACGTCCCAGGTGTGGCTCCCAAGGGTAGTGAGGGCCACAAAGACCCCAGGGAGCCCCTGCCGGCTGTCTGCTCCTCCTGCCCCCAAGGGCCTCCTCACTTGCCTCCCACCACCCCTCACTGCTGTCTGCTCAGCGACAGTCGCCCACTCTGGGTCAGCTCCCCTCCTCAGCATCCTCCCCGGGCACCCGAGGTGGGGTCGGGAATGACTGCTGGGTGAGTAAGGAATGGATGAGAGGGAGCAGCACGGTGCCCTCTCCTCCTCCCCTGCTCATTTTCTTTCTAAACGAGCAGGACCGCCCATCCTTGTCGTCAGTGAGGGCATCTTTCCGGTCCGCAGTCCTAGGAGGGGCCCAGCCCAGTGCCTGGCACAGAGCAGGCACCAGGGAGTGGTGACCCCGATGGGCCAAAGCATGGAAAGCCAAGGGCAGGTCAGATGGGTGTGAGAGCTGCCGCAGGGGCTCAAGTGGCGTCTTGCACAGACATCCGGCCCTTGGGGACAAGGACAGGCACCCGGGGAGGCTGCAGACAGATGACAAAGCCACCAGAGCAGGGCGGGGGAGGAGCAGGGTGGATGGAGCAGACTCAGCGGGGCCCAGAGAGACTGTCAGGTGGTCAAACTTTCCACTCACCTCGTGGGAGTTGGTGCCGTGAGCCACTCTGGTTTTGCAAACTGTGGGTGGAGGGTGGGGGAGAGAGAAGCAGAGAGGAGTCAGCAAGGTCATCCACCCACAGAGCCCAGCCCGGCAGGTACGGGGGAAACTCAGAACTCCTGCAGCCCCCCGGGGGCGGGACAGGCGGGGCAGGGGCCACACGCTGACGCAACAGTGGCCAGCACCACACCCAGGGGATCTGGACCCATTTCCACAGTGTGTGGGGGAGCGGGACCCCAAGCCATGCCCTCCCCGGCAGCCATGGT
>NW_005369964.1:194564-197820 GCF_000412655.1 Myotis brandtii
CAGCAGAGCCGGGGTACACACTGAATGGGAAGGTCAGGCCTTTCTTCTCCAGGAGCTGCATGGTGTCGTCCCCGCACAGGCTCGTGAGCTCCATGAAGGGCGGCGAGCAGATCCTGTCGTCTGCGGACAGAGGAAAGGCCGTCAGCACGCTCCCGGACAGACGCACCTCCCGGGGGCGACCTCCATACCCCTGCTGCCCCGATCTGACGCCCCAAACTCCAGGCATGTGTGAACACACACACACACAGCATACTTTCACGTTACACCTCCTAATAACATTCCTGTAACTACAAAGCCAACATATAACTGTACAACCTGAAGACCAAAGAAGAGTAAAAGCCACACACCTTCCCCACCTCCTCAGCCTTAACCTGGGCGCGTGGACGTTAACACTCAGAGCTTTACAACAGGACAGTCGCGTAACCTGATTTTTACTCCAGACACAGGAGTGTTTTTCGGGCTCATTAGAGACTTTTCCCCACCACATGCGGCATCAGCTTAACAGTGATCGCAGGATCGAGGCTGCGCACTGAGCTCTCAGCGCATGTCTCCCACTGTAAGCTGTGCATCACCTCAAGTCTGCAAAGTAACCCGGGGAGGACACCAGGGCCGGGAGGTTAAAGGGCGTGCCCGCGGCTGCACAGCCTCACCACCTAACCAAAGGTGGAAGCCAAAACAGCTCCGACCCATGCAGTGAGTCTCACCTGTTCGTCTTGCTTCCTCACTCCCCTCAAGCACCCCACTCCCCTCTCCAGCCCCCGCCCAGCCCTGCCCCCGTCCCAGGCCTTCCTTCTCACCTGGACACCTGGGCTCGTCTTGGGGGAAGCCAGTCCTGAGCAGGGCAGGGGCTGAGAGGAAGCCATGACCCTCGGCCTGACCCCTCCCCAGACTGCGGACCGCACACTGATGTTTACTGCTGGGCCACTTTCTGGCTACTTGCAGCCAAAATCATCCTGACATGTCCGTGAAATCACAATTAGAAACGACTACTGTTCCTATTTTAGTTTCAACAACCGTTCGCAACAAAAGAACGTGTTGGGACTCAACTAACCCTTAGGAGCTAGAGATACAGTGATGAACACAGGTGCCCACCCGCGTGGAGCTCACAGACAATGAACGAGACGGACTCACTGACGGGTAAAATGGACAGCGAGACGGCACTGGCAGGGAACACAGAGCACGAAACAGGGCGCGGGGTGTGGGGCAGTGCGTCGCTGAGCAGACACAGAGGATGAGGGAATGGGCCTGCGTGGGGGGCAGGCACACCCCCAGCAGAGGGACAGCTGGCCCGCCCGCGTGGAGCTCACAGACGATGAACGAGACGGACTCACTGACGGGTAAAATGGACAGCGAGACGGCACTGGCAGGGAACACAAAGCACGAAACAGGGCGCGGGGTGTGGGGCAGTGCGTCGCTGAGCAGACACAGAGGATGAGGGAATGGGCCTGCGTGGGGGGCAGGCACACCCCCAGCAGAGGGACAGCTGACGCAAAGGCCCTGCTGACGGACATGCTGTTGTCTGATGCAGAGATTGGACAAGCCGCGACGAGGACGGTCACGTCAGTCAGACCGGGGACCGAGGGCACCGGGCTGAGTGGGAGGGCACCGGGCTGAGTGGGAGGGCACCGGGCTGAGTGGGAGGGCACCGGGCTGAGTGGGAGGGCACCGGGCTGAGTGGGAGGGCACCGGGCTGAGTGGGAGGGCACCGGGCTGAGTGGGAGGGCACCGGGCTGAGTGGGAGGGCACCGGGCTGAGTGGGAGGGCACCGGGCTGAGTGGGAGGGCACCGGGCTGAGTGGAGGGCACCGGGCTGAGTAGGAGGGCACAGGGCTGAGTGGAGGGCACCTGGCTGAGTAGGAGGGCACGGGGCTGAGTGGGAGGGCACCGGGCTGAGTGGGAGGGCACCGGGCTGAGTGGGAGGGCACCGGGCTGAGTGGGAGGGCACCGGGCTGAGTGGGAGGGCACCGGGCTGAGTGGGAGGGCACCGGGCTGAGTGGGAGGGCACCGGGCTGAGTGGGAGGGCACCGGGCTGAGTGGGAGGGCACCGGGCTGAGTGGGAGGGCACCGGGCTGAGTGGGAGGGCACCGGGCTGAGTGGAGGGCACCGGGCTGAGTAGGAGGGCACAGGGCTGAGTGGAGGGCACCTGGCTGAGTAGGAGGGCACGGGGCTGAGTGGGAGGGCACCGGGCTGAGTGGGAGGGCACCGGGCTGAGTGGGAGGGCACCGGGCTGAGAGGGCTGGTGAAGGAACGAGCGAAGCCAGCACGTTGGGGGCAGGAGACACGCCGGCCCGGCCCACGTGAGGAACTGTGGCAGCGGAGACTTTTCCAGCTCAACCCTGGGAAACTCGACGGACGCCAGCAGCTCCCGGCCCCAAATAGCGGCAGAAGAGCCGGCGCGCTGGGAGCCCGGAGCTATTTCTGGTTTCCCGAAAAAGGCCGATGCGCTTATTTCTCTGCCGCCTTTATTTCTGGATGGGAGCGGGAAAGAGGCTTTTTTTGGTGAGAAGGTGGGCTGTGTTCTGTCAAGAGCTGAAACTTCAGCCCCTGGGAAACTGAAACACACCAGAGGAGGCGAAGCTGGAGGCCCTGGAGATGGGCAAGCTCCAACCGCGTGCACGAGCCCAGAGGGGAAGAGGACAGTTCAAGGTCACACGCAAGCTGCTGGCAGGCCCAGCGAGGGAACCAGGTGTCCTGAACACACACCACTGCCCTGTACACGCTGCCAGTGGCCGCACTCACCCAGCTGCTGCAGGACTAGCAAGAAGCCACAGGCCAAGGACCAACCAGTGGATCCCGAGGACAGCGGGGTGGGGAGGGCAGATGGCGCTGGGAAGTGTCGCTCTGAAGCCCGACTCTGAACCTGGGCTCACTACTCACTAGCTGTGAGCTTCCGAAATGACTGAACTCGCAGGGCCTTGCTCTCCCGTCTGTAACCAGGAGCCAGGCCTCCCTGGTACCTAACAGGCACCCAGCAGGCAGGCACGGTTTCTGGTACCACGCTGGGCACGGCCAGCTGGGGTCACCCACAGGGGATCCTGGGTCGTGGCCACCGGTCCGTGTTCAGCATCCTGGGGTGTGTCGCTGCCGACCTCCCCCTCACTGACCTTCTCCCTGTGCCCAGCACGGTGCCGGCAGGGCAGGCTCTGCCTGTGGCTGTGAAGGGAGCCTCGGCGGGGTACCCGACCCACATGCCAGACCTGGCCTGCCGAACACCCTCACGCCCCCCCAGGCCTGCCGAACACCCTCACGCCCCCCCA
>NW_005369964.1:198024-203706 GCF_000412655.1 Myotis brandtii
GGCCTGCCGAACACCCTCATGCCCCCCCAGGCCTGCCTCGCCCAGGGTTTTCCATTGGAAAATGACACGGCAGTCACCTCCATCCCCTCCGCCTGGCCTCTCACTTCTCCAAAGAACGTTCCGGCATGAGCATCGCGTTTGTCTGCTCTGCCAGGACTGCGACCGAACTTTCCCTTTTTATTGCTCTTACTGGACTTGCCATCAGTACTTTCCCATGACTTTGCATGTCCTGTCACCCGACCGGCGACATTTCCTCTAGTTCACATTTGTGCCAATTTCCCCCCCACAGACAGGACTCGGATGCGCATCTCAGGCACAAGGCCTTGTGCTGGGGATAAGTCATTTCCACAGACCCGGCTTCCCGAGGTGGGTTTTGGAGTCCGTGGGAGTTGACATTTCTATGGTTCTTGCCACACAGTGTCATGTTGCTTCCCAAAAGGACCGAGTGCTTTGCCGGCGCACCAGCAAAGAAGGGCCTTGACCACACGTCCCCAGCCTGGGTCCCACCTGCAGAAATCGGGGCGTAGCCGTGTGAGGGAGGATGGCAGGCGACGTGGTGAAGGGAGCCTCGTCTGGCACAGAAGGTCACCCTGCCAGCGGGCCCCCAGCAGAGTGAGCCGAGGCAGGAAGACACCAAGGGGCTGCCCCGGGGGGGGGGGGGGGGGGTGGGCACATGCATGACACCGTCAGCAAAGCCCTGCACTTGGGCTCAGGACCAGCATGCGATTAATTCCAGCCGCTTCCAGGCCACCAGGTGGCTGTGCAGGTCTTGGGCTCCTAACGAGTGGAACAGGGGTCCTAAGAGGCCAGTCCTGTCCACCTGCTGGAGTTGCAGAGAGAATCAGGGATGAGAAGAAAGTGATGCCGAGTCTGCAAAATGCCAGGTGAAGAAGCCAGCCCCTCCCTGGGGTGCGGCAAGGGCCTGGTGCTGCCATCTGCTCACACTCCCTCGCAAGGGGAGGGGAGGCTCTGGGTCCAGGTGCCACCACGAGCCAGGCAGCGGCAAGGGGCCCTTTGCCACCCCCAGCTCCCAACAAGGGGAGGAGCAGAGACAAGGGCCGGGCAGAGCATGTGGCTCCGATTTCTAGCCAGCAGACGGGAGGGACTCCCAACCCCAGGAGAGCTGGGATGGTGGGTGGCAGCAGCCCCAGCCTGGCACTAGGGAGTGTGCGGCTCAGAGGGCAGACTCCTAACTGCATTCAGAGGGCTCTGCGGGAGGAGGCGACATCCCAGAGGGCCTTGCTGGAGGGGGAAGTTTCAATCCATTCAAACCCTCCGCCTGAGCCAGAGCTGCCGCCCACGTGGGCGCCCTCCTTCCAGGCAGAGTGTAGGCCCGTGAAGCAGGGACCACGTTCACAGCCGAATCCCCAACAAAGGAGTGAATGAACTACACCAGGGCTCCCACGTCCTGGCCCAGGGCACCCAGACGCTGCCTCTCAGAGCTGGGCTGGGTCCCGCTTCCCTGGGCCATTCCCTGTACCCAAGGCCCCATGTATGGCAGGAAACAGCCTCTGCAGGAGGGCGAGGAGGCCCACGTGTCACTGAAGGGGGTGGGGCAGCAGGACCCAGGTGCTCACTCGATCTCAGAGCTGGGGGAAGACAAGTGCCCTGACTCGCAGGCCTGAGCCTGTGCACGTGCTGGTCGCTCGGGGCCCGGGGACCCCGCCTCTGGTCAGGGGGCCTCCTCTGAGCACCCGCTGCCCGCACACCCAGGAGGCCCCTCCCGCTGGGCTCGCCCAGGCCTCCGCCCCTCATCTCAGTGAGGAATGATGGGCCCCCTCGCACAGGCTGGGCCCCGGAGGCACTGCGGGGACTTGGGCTGCCGAGGTTTGAATCCCCGCTCCACCTCCGCTCAGCTGCGTGAGCCTGGCAAGGCACTTCAGCTGCCTCCGTTTCCTTGCTGGAAAGAGGACAACAGTAGCTACTTCATAGGGTTGCCCCCTCCCACATCTGGAAAATGCGCTTTTAAATTATGAAGTAGTTCCTAAACACAGCTCCACCGGGTCTGGGCAGCTCCGGGGCAGGGGCAGGGACAGGACAGGCACTGTGGCCAGACTGGGGCTTCTCCCCCTCCACCACCGGACGTTCCTGGAGTTTAAGCAAACAATTCCCTTTTTGGCACCCTCACCCCCACCATCTTCCCCCACAAACCACCAGATTCCTGGCGTTGTGGCCCCCCTCTCCCCCTGTCCCAAACCCAAGTGACACACAGCTGCTGGATCCTGGCCCTTTCTAAAGCGCCCACCTCTACAATGAGGCTCCAGAACTGCCGCTGGCTGGCTGAGTGACAGCTTTTCCAGGCCTCTGCCACCTGACCCTGCTCACCTTCCTGCTACGGGCTGCACTTATCCCCCCAAATTCGCATGCTGAAGCCCCGAACCCCAGCCCCTCACATTGTGACTGTATTTGGAGGCAAGGCCTTTTAAAGTGGAGATTAAGTTAACATGAGGCTTCAGGGCGGACCCTAATGCAATCTGACTGGGGTCCTTATGAGAGGAGATCAGGACACAGACACACACAGAGGGACAACCGTGAGAAGATGCAGGGAGGGGACAGCCACCTACCCGTCAAGGAGGCCTTAGAAGAAACAAGCTTTGCCTCGACTTTGACCCCGACCTTAACGTCTATTGTTTAAGCCACCAGCCGTGGAGCTTTGCTGTGGCAGCCCGGTCAGATGAACACGCTGCCCAGCTCCTCTCGGAATGCAGAGCCCACGGTCACTCCCAGCCACACCTGGCCAGTGGAGTGCTCTCCTCTCCATCCTGCCCTCCATCCCCTGCACACACCTCCGGGGCTCCCCTCCTCATGGCAACAACCCACTCACCCCAGCATCCTAAAGCTCCCGGAAGTTCCTGAGAACAGCTGTCTTATAATAACGCCCGCTCCTACCATGGCCCCTGACCAGGCCTCTCCTACCAGCAGTCTCATCTGTCCGAGCACCGTCTTTCTCGCACGCCACACACTGCCCTGTTGGATGGCTCAGCTCGTGTGCCCTATTAAATTCCCGCATTTTGGTTCTGAGTCAGCAACCAGACAGTACCTTCCTTGGGGTCAAGACTGGGCCCTACCCCTGGCCCAGCACTGCTCAGAGGAGGCAGGCGTCAGCAAGGACCATCTCTCGGACAAGCGTGCATGTGTGGGGTGAAATGAGAGAGAAATAAAAGTGAGCTGTAAGCCCTGGCAACAGAACGAGAGGGGAAGCATGGAGTGGGCAGGGCTAACCAGCAAGGGAAAGAAAGGGGGCCTGCAACTCGCCAGTCTGCCACTGTGTGGCGCTGTTGGCCTGGCACAGCCCTGATAACTGTGGCCACAGACTTGAATGGACAAAGTCGGAGAGCCTGGCCCATCAACCTGCAGGCTCCAGCGTTCATGACTCAGTGCCCGATTGTTCAAAGTCACCTTCCCGCTGCTGTTCCACTGTTAGGGGCACGAGCCACATGCTCTTGAATTCTAAACAGGAAAAGACATCCCGTGTATTCCGGGTGACCAGGTTCCAGCCTGACAGAAGCTTTGAAAACACCCCAATGGCTTTTTGGCTCACAATGATGGCAGCCACCCAGTAATTCAGAATAATCAAGTAGCTGGGAGAGCAGCCACAGGCCGGGGCCAGGAGAGGCAGCCAGGAAGGACCTGGATGACAGGCCCATGGAGGAGAGGAAACGCAGTTGGGCCTGCGACCGCGGAGGGCATCCCCCGTCCTCACCACAATGACCTGCTCCCACTGTCCAGTGTCATGTCCCACCCACGGGCCTGGCCAGGAAGAGCCCCAGCACCCCATCACAGCAACCACACGCGAGGCCCCAAGTCATACTCCACCCTCATCTGGTCGCTCCCCTGGGGGGCCACCGATCCTGGGACACCGTCACTGCCCAGGACTCCACCCCTCCCCCACCCACTTCCTCCAGATACGTCAGAATATCTGCTCTTAGTATTGAATCCCCCAGTTACACGTAGACATGGTCCCTTGCTCTGCCCCCACATGTCCCCAAGAACCCACTTCCACATTCTGCGTTCCCTTTACAGTAGGTGACTCGTCTCCCCGTCTCCCCGTAGCACAAGGGCCCTGCAGGCCAGGTGCTGAATTGGGGGGAAGGGGGAAACTTCGGGCTTTAAAAGGGTGAAAACAATTGGATGACAGGTCGTCTGTATCTTCATGCCCATTCAAAGCCCTAGATGAGAAACACATGAAAAGTTCCAGCCCTTGCAGCCAGCATGGCCTGGGGAGCCTGACTCATGCAAACCACTTGGAAATTGGCCAGGCCTTTGGGTCAGGCCCAGAAGAAACAGATCCCCCCCCTCCTCTTTCTCCCCGCTCCTCGCCCTTCGCAGCTATGGGCATGCCCCGCTGTGGACTAAGTGCCTGGATTCTGAGCCCAGGGTCACTGCCTCACCCTGGACTACCTGCCTCTCTGTGCCCCAAGGCCCATCTCTCTAATATGGGGACAACAGGCCCATCCACCCCCTCGGGTCGTGGTGCGTCCCTGCACGCTGGCGGTGTGTGCGGTTCACTAATGAGCACTAAGCAAGGCTGTGCTGCTATTAGAGCTGGGTCTGCTCCCCTATTCACTGAGGCCCAGTCAACATCCAGGATGTGGAACCTACAACGGGGCCGGCGCTCTCAGGAGCTGGGATTGTCTCGTGTCAGGTGCCCCCTGTGGGGTAAGGAGAGAGGGTCCTACCTGGCGTCTCAGCACTGAGGCGCTCAGACCGAGACCAGCAAGGTGGTCCACGGGGAACTGGGCTCTGACAGGCAGCTTGGGGTAAGCTGGATTTACAGGTGGGGCTGGGGGTGCTCATCCATGCAGGAATCTGAGGCCTAGGAAGTTAAGTTCTTCTTCAAGGTCAAAAGCAGTATGTGGCAGAGCGGGCGTCCCGGGCAGGCAGCCTGCGCCACAGCCATGCCCTTCCCCATGCCCTCCTAGTCCCCTGGAGACTCTGGGCCTGGAAGGGGTTAGGGAAGGCTCCATTCCTGACTCAGAGCCCAGGACACAAGGCCATCGAGCTGGCTGTGTGTCCCCGGCACTGGTGGCAGACCCTTTGGGCTGCCGGGGTCTGTGTGACCTTGAGAAAGTGCCTTCACCTCTCGGTGCCTTAGTTTCCTGGTCTGTAAAATGGGGAGAAGAGCAGTCCTGCCAGTAAGGATCCAATGAGTTAATACACAAAACACAACGGGAACCGGCACGGAGCAGGTACCTCCATCACCATCGTCACTGGTGTCATTACTTGAGGGCCCACTATTTTTAAAAGTCCAGGATCCCGCAGAGCCTAGCTGCTCTGCATGGAGACGGAGCAGAGTGCCTTTTCCTGCCCAGAGACAACACTCTTCACATCAGGCTTTGGAGGGAGAGCGAGCTGCTCGTCCATCCATCTGCCGGGGCAGAACCCAGACTCAAAGCAGACCAGCAGCAACCGTGCAGGCGCCCGGGGCCTCCCGCACTCACCGGCAGAGGGCATGACTTTGAGGAGCACCCTGTGCTTAGAATTTGAAGTTGGATCTGGGCTGCTGGTCGCCAGCAGGGCCAAAGAACCGGAGCTGGCAGTGAGGGGTGAGCAAAAATGACAGGGACAAGCCGGCCTGACAGTGTGAGTGGCCCGGGTCTGAGCTCTGAGGCGCAGGGTGAGCACTCCACAGCAGTCTCCTCCAAAAGCTCAAGAGGAGGAGTAGGGGGAGAGGAGGGGCCG
>NW_005369964.1:203870-213665 GCF_000412655.1 Myotis brandtii
TCTAGACGCCCAATGTGGCAGCGGGATGGTGAGAGGGCCTGGCCCCAGCCCAGGGCTCTCCCAGAGGGTACCGTTCCGTTCCTGCTGGTAACCTGCTCTCTTACCTGCCTGGCCTTGGCCTCTTGAACCTGCCCCAGGAACTTCCTCCCTTCACACCTCCACTGCTGAAGCGGAATCCTTGCTGCTGAAGCCGGGAGTCTGGCCGGGGCTGGAGGCTTATTAACGCTGGTAGACTCCAAGCCCCGCCCTGGCCTCCCTCAGTACCCATGGAGGCATCGGCTCACCCGAGCCCACAGCACTGCCCGGCTCTGCCATCTGGCTTATGCGCACCACGGCTGTGGCTTGTACTGTTTCCTTCTCCTCTCCTCACCCTTTGCCCACCCTAAACACAATGCCTGTCACCAATGCCTGACAATGCCACCCCTCCAGTATCTCTGGGCTGTCCCCTCTACTCCTGCCCACTGCCACCCGCTCACCCCCACCAGGCCCTTCGCATCTCTCCCCCAGCTCTGCAGCAGCCTCCTGCCTCCAACCACAGGCTACGTCCAAACTGCATCAGAGAGCCGCTGGGACTCAGAAGGTGACCCCTCCAGCAGCACAGACAGCCCGTTTCTCCCGACCACCCTGCTCGCTCTCTGGAATGGCAGCCCCCCTTTCTCCTGCCAGGCCCACAGTTTAGAACCACTTCGAACATCACTCCTCAGCAGCTTGCTGCCACAGATGGCCAGGGACCCCACCTGCCACAGGTCAGCCCCTCGTGCGTCTGCTTCTTCTGTATCTGATTCTTGAAAACACCCGTCCTCTGTTTGCACACTGATTGAACACCTACTATGTTCCAGGCCCTGCTCTGGGGATTCAAGGTCCCCAAAGACACACTGTCCTTAAGGCCTTCGGTTGGGTAGAAAGAGAGAAGTGAGAGAACATAAAACACAGTGGGACTGCTGCTGTGACCGAGGGCAGCAGGGGTCTATGGGAACAGAGAGGGAGGGCACTGAGGCCCACACAGGGAAGGAAGTATGCAGCAAGGAGGGCGACCTGGAGGAGGTTGCCTGAGCCAGAAGAGGAAACCAAGGACAAAGATCAAGGGCCAAGAAGGGGCTGCTGAGAAGTCTAGCATGGCTGCAGTGAGGGGAGTGAGGGCCGATGTGGCAAGCGATGTCACCCGGGGAGGGGGTGGGCAGGGGCCACATGCACTGGCCACAGAGATAGAGAGACTTCATGTCCATTAAATTCAACCTAACTTAGAAGTGTGTGAGGAAAAACTCTTCTGTGTGCTCAGGTGACGGGCAGAACCCTAAAATGGCCCCCAGACTCTGTCCCCTGCTGTGCGCGCCCTGTCATCACCCGCCTGACATTTCCCGGTCAGACATCGCCCTGGTCAGGGGCTGAGCAGTTTTCCTCCCGCCTGACAGGCCAGTGACCGATTTCATCTCGAGGGGACAGAGCGCTGCAGCAGAGGCCAGACACGGCCCAGGTGGAGGCAGAGACTTCTGAGCCCGCTCCAGCCTGTGGAACGGCTGCTGGAAACGTGGATTAACTCCGTGGCAGCTGCTCCCAGGGATTTATGGCCCCTTCCGGGCCCAGGCAGACACTGGCTGGCCCCACTCAGCTCCAACTCCCACACGCAGCAGCATTTTTTTCCAAGGCATTTTTAAAATAGTATTTGAAGTGCTCCCTCTGGCAGCACATATTTTAAAAGCAGAGCAGAAAACGTAAACCTGGCCGCAGCGCAAAGAGGAAGCGTCCATCAACGCAACGGTCCATATTCTGAAACCATGAGACAATTTCTTTAATCCAAAAGGGGCTCTAACCAATCAATAAGAAAAACAGCACAAACCCAATAGAAAAATGGGCAAATGAGATGAAAAGACTCACGCAGAGAAATGCAAACAGCTAATAATAAACGTGAGGAGATGCTCAATGTTGCCAACAGAAAAAGCAGTGTGAGGTGAGATGGGCATCACTCGCTGGCAGGCAGGCGCAATTAGGAGTAAAGTCTGTTTAAACTTTCTGAAGAGCCATCAGGCAAGATGTGCCAACCTGGGAAACGTTTATGGTCATCTCTGATGGAAAAATTCCACTTCTAGGGATTAATTCTAGAAGTAGGCAAAGATCTATGTTTATTGCAGTTTATTTTCTTAAAAACCCAAATCAAGTTGGAATGACCCAACAAGCCCGATATAGCCGAGTGAGTTACGACGCGTTCACCCACGTGCTGAACTATGCTGCCGGCAAGGACGACGGGGCAGACCTGACCTCCATCATCTTTACGGGCTGACGTGGGAAGAAGCCAAGATATCTATTAAGTGAGAAGAAAACAAGTTTTATGAGAACATATGTAACATGACACTGTCCCTATTTTTTTAAAAGCACAAATGTATTTATTGTGCAGGAGAAGGGTCTAGAAAGCTGGATTCCACACCGTTAGAATGTATCTGGGATGCGGGGCTGAGGTTGAAGAGGCTGGAGTTCCAGGGAACAGGGCCCGGCCCGCTGACAGGGACTCCAGGTTGGATCTGTGCCTGTGCGCGCTGGAGGTGAGCGCCCTCGGGGGCCTGCGGTCCGGACTCCCGTGTGCGCTGGGTGAGCTGGGCTCTATTCCACTGATTCTAAGACACTTTTTTTTTCACTGCCCATCACTGAAGTTGAAATGTTTCATTGGCGATGGTGTGTCACAATGTAGTCAGCAGTTTTCCCCAGGGCAGGGCTGGATTCAGACCCATAAGCCTCCTGATGTGGAGGAGGTGCCTCCCTGGGCTGGGCCCACAGCCGGTGCGCAACCTGCCCTGGTGTGGGGTGGTTTACCGTGGGGCCCACAGCACGACCCTCCTCTGCAGGCCTCCACCTTCACCTGAATGGGGGTCTCTGCCTGGGTGGCTGGTGGCGGCCGGAGTGAAGACGAGGACAGTTTATCTCTGGGAGAGGAACCAGGAGCCAAGTGCCCACCCAAAGGCCCACCTCCCCATCAGCTTAGGGGACCCATGCCACTTCCATGACCGCCTGCTCCAGGAGCTTGGCCTGGCCTGGTGCCCTGTCCTCCCTCACACCAGACCCCTTGATGGGGGGCAGCGTCTTCTCAGCTTTGCCAGGCATCACAGGGGCCAATCCTCAGAAACCCACTTGAGGTGTGAAGACTTTTCCTAGTGGGCTGATCCAAAACTCCAGCCTCCTGCACAAAACCAGGGCTAGAAGCCGGCCCTGACTCAGGAACGCAGTCCGTGGGGGCATACCCCCCTCCTCTTGGTCCTCCTCAGCTCCAGCCCCCCACTACCCACTGTGGGGAGCCCATATAGGATTAAGCCTCGGACTGACCTGTTGGCAAAGTCACAAACAAGTCCCAGCTTAGAGGGCACAGTCCTCTTAGCATATTTAGGCTTGACCTTATGAGGCTCCCTAGATCTTATCTGGGAAGCTAATGGGCTGAGGGAAGTGCAGGAAGTGTAACTATGGTCAAAACAAGTGAAACTCACAAGAACTGTGTAACTATGGTGACCACTGCCCTGTTTACCTCTGACTATAAAAGGTTGGTAGGCCTGAGCACCAGTGGAAGTCCTTCCTCCTGAGTTGGACTTACCCGCCTGGCCCCCAATATTCCCAAATTGCTCAGCTTGCCTCAGGAGGATCTTTCTTGGCCTCAGCCAGGCACAGGAAGATCCACGGAGACTAAAGAGAGCTAGAGAGTTCTGAAGGCTGTCTCTGTGTAAAACATTCTTCGCCAACTCCGTCCACACCTTTGGGAACCCCTGGACTGGACCCCGGTAACCCACCACAGCTTCTGCCACATTTCCCACCCAAACCAGGCTCCCAAAGGACCAAGGAGAGGGAGCTGACAGCATCTAACTCTGAGCCACACTGCTGCAGGGACTGGAACCAGACCTTGCGCACACCTCCCCACAGTGGTGCCGACAACCTTGCAGACGAGAGCAAACAGCTCAGACGGCAGCCACTGCCCAGCACACAAGGGGGGCTGCGATGTGAGCCAGGCCTGTAAGCACCAAAGCCCTGCTCTTTCCCACTCCACGTGTGCTGCTGCTCTCAACCAGGCAGGATTCTGTTCCCTCCGTAACACGCAGGGCAGAGCTGCTGGTGGCCACCAAGGACCTTCTCTCGTCAGTGCCATTGCCTGGACACCAGAGGGCGCCCGGGAGCCGTGCCAGCTGCCAGTGTGGAAGGCCCCGCAGGCTCTGGGGAATCACTGGCCCTCAGGCAGAAGAGCCCCCAACTGTATCTACTATATCCATGGCCTTGGTCGCTCCCCTCCTCTCCCCCGCCAGGCTCATGGAGGAAGCAGTACACACGAGGACCGGGAGTCCCATTCAGGAACTCTGGCTAAGAGCACAGCCAGAGGTGTGAGTTCGAATCCCAGCTCTGCCCCCAAGTAGCTCTGTGGCCTCAACCAACATAAGCTCAATGCACTCCAGTGTCCTCACCACTATGGGGTGACAGAGGTGCCTTTCTCTCAGGTCATCGTGAGAATGAAGTTAGCTGACACATGTAAGGTGATTCTCGCCGTGCCCACCTGTGCGCTGACCACACAGGCTCAGAGGAAGGTGACCTGCACAGGCCACACAACGCAGAGGACATGGGGGACCTGCGCTCAGGCCTTGACTCCAAACCCCCTCCCCACCCAGAGCACCTTGCAGCTCGCCACGGGTGGGCAGGACAGACAGCCCCCACCTCCGAGTGAAAGGCCCTCAACTCCACACACCCTGTGGCAGATGCTCCGTGGGAATTATTTCTCCTGGGCTGTGAGGAATGTTGTTTTCTCTCACTTGGTGTCTGGGTCACTCCATTTCAATCCCACCCTGATTAAATTCCCATAAAACCACGGGCAGCGTCGCTCAGGCTGCGGTGTGCACAGCCCTCCCCAGAGAGGCCCGTGTCCAACGGCCATCTGTCACCCCAGAGCACACGTGTGGGAGGCTCGGGAAAAGGAGACCAGGAAAGCGACCCTTCGCCTGCAGCTGCCATCAGCTTGAAGGGCCTCTGGAGCCCTTTGCCCTGTGGTCTGAGGCAGGTCCCCAGCGGCTGCGCCAGGACCAAGGCGACAAGCTTGTATCATCCAATCACAGCCCAGGTGCTTTCTCACCAGTAGGATCAGGAGCTGGCGACAGCCTGGCCCAGAATCGCTGGGCACGGGGTGGCAGAGCCCATCTCAAAGTCCCAGGCCTGTAAGGCAGAGCGGGTGTCATTGAGAAAAAAGACCCGTGAAGGTGTGCACGGGAGGAACGTGCCCTTTTCTCCGCCCGCCCCAGGCAGTTTAACCTCAGGGAGGCTCCCGCCCTTGGTTTGAATTGGATCCAGATTCAGCGCCATCTGTGCCTCTGGCTAAGGGGCACAGAAGCAGGGGCTACGAGGGAAACCCATGGCCCAGGCGCTCTGGGGTGCGTCACTCTGCACCTACTGACCTCTTTGAGAAGGACTTACTGCTGAGGTCCCAGGCTGGGGCCACGCCCCCGGCCAGCAGCAGGGAAAATGGTCATTCCAGGTCACTCAACCCCAGGCAGGAATCCATGTTAGCATTTTAGCTGGGCACATCGCTGCCCAGAATAAAGACCACATTTCCCCACTGTCTAGCAGCTCGGGGTGTGACTTGCGTTCTGGCCAGTGGTGTGTGAACCGAGCATCGTGTTATAACTTCCAGACCTTTCCTAAAGGTAGCCAGGCTGCTTCCCTTTGCTTCCTTGTTCCTAGCCCCCCTCCTCTCCACCCCACGTCTAAATCCTGTGATGGCTGAGATTAGGCACCACCTTGGGCCAGGAGGGCCATACCACCATGCGCTGGAAGCCTCAGTCCCTGCTGTCCCACACAGAACCACCGGGTGACCTTCCTCTGGGATCGCACATGAGACCAAAGAGGGGGGGCGGGGGGGGGGTAGTCTAAGACTGTCAGGTCTGACTTAGAAAAACGACCCTGCTTCCCCTCCAGATTCAGAATGAGAAGAGCTCAGGGAACGTAAAAGGAGACGGCACCGACCACCCGAGGCTGTGCAGGTCCTGACAGGTGCGGCTGGAGCTCCGGGCAGCGGGCCTCACCTGCCCCACAGCCGATGCTCTGCACGGAGGGAGCGGGCTGCTGAGCGTGGACCCCTGTGCCCACAGCCCACCCCACTGCAGAGCCTCCCGCCTGCCAGCCTTCTCTGCAGCCGCTCAAGCTCCCGAGGACAGGAGAGCAGCTTCCCCAGGGGGCTGAAGTCTCCATGAAGCCCCTGCTTCCAACACAAAAGCAGTGTCACAGGGATTGCTAGAACTGTCTGAGGGATTTAAAAGGGTAATTATAGCTGTTTACAGCACACCTAAGGGCTGTGTCCCTCCTGGAATCTCAGCAGTGGGGGGAGGAGCAAGAGGGCCAGGGTGCGCTTCCCAGAGAAGGTTCTCATCTGCAGAGGAGCTGGCCTCCCCATGAACAGCTCCAGAAGGGATGGGGGGATGAGGGGGGGACGGGGCAGGAAAAGGCTCTATAGGAAGTCTCGGCCTCACTGCCCTCCTGGAATAATACCAGCCGGGCTTGGCATGCACGATAAGGAAAACGCAGGGTGCAGCAGTCACGGCCCACCCACCCACACAGTTCCTGCTGGCCTCAGACCAAGGCCGTATTTAGGGTTCCTCCACCAGTTCTTGCTAGGCCTGGAGGGGGGTGCCCCTAGCAGGCAGCTCCTGAGCTAAGGACGCCCAGGTTTGAGGTTTCCTGGACCTAGCAGAGTGGGGTCTGATTCCCCACTGGGAGCCGGTCACCAGCCCCCCTGGGCCTGTGCCTGGGTGAATGTCCCCCTCACAACAGGACACAGGTAATGGCCATTAGAACCTGTCACCAGGCCATGTCTGCACCGATCTGTCTAAAATGTATTCTGGCCTTGGCAGGTGTGGCACAGTTGGTTGGAACATTGTCTTGTACACCAAAAGGTGGCGGGTTCCATCCCCAGTTGGGATGTGTACAGGAGGAAGCTGATCAATGTTTCTCTCTCACATTGACGTTTCCCTCTCTCTCTCCACCTTTCTCTTTAAAAAAAAAAAATCAATATAAACATATCCTCAGGTGAGAATAATTTTTTTAATTAAAAGAAAAGAATGTCTTCTCACTCACCAGCTCACATGCCTTCAATGACTGTGCACAAATGAAGTTCCCCCACCACCCACTGCATGAGGTACTCCTAGCCTCCACTCTGACCCGATGGTCTGCAAGTCCCTCACCAGCACCCCACATTTCAGCTCTCTCCCCACTTTGCTCACTTCACATCCCTGCCCTGCCTGGGAGGCCCAGGCTGTCATTCCCTCTGCACCTGCCCACCAGGGCGGCCCTGCATCATGTGCACCCTGCGGTCCAGCCCCAACCCCCACTAGTCCCCTGCTCCCGTCTGTACATGCTCATACTCCAAGCCAAGGCTCACCTTTGACCCTCAGCCCCGATGTCTTCAAGATCCAATCCAGATGCTTTACCCCCTTCCATCATAAGGGAGCAGCAACAGCAGCTGCCATTCCCGTGGCCCCAATGGGCTGGCACCCATGCTACCTGCTGTCAGACATCATCCCAGTTACCCCAACCCGGGAGCCCATGGATAAACCACTTGTTACCTACATCTTACAGAAAGCCAGCAGGGACCTGGCCCAGACCGCACAGCAGCAAAGTGCAGATTCGGGCCGGTGTGGCTCAGTGGTTGAGCGTCGACCTATGAGCCAGGAGGTCACAGTTTGATTCTGTCAGGGCACATGCTTGGGTTTCGGGCTCCATCCCCAGTGTGGGGCATGCAGGAGACAGTCGATCAATGATTCTCTCTCATCACTGATGTTTCTATCTCTCCCCCACTCTCCTTCCTCTCTGAAATCAATTTAAAATATATATATATATATATTTTTTTTTTGAAAAAGCCCAGATTCGGATACAATCTATCTGTCCCCTCCAAAAGCGGGGAATGCCTCTTTTGCTTTGAGAAAGCCTCCTTTGAGGCGCCTCCCTAATTCCACCAGAACCAGAACCAGCACTCTTCTGATGGGCTTGTTGAGGACACGAGCCATGGCTGCCAACCTGCCTCTCCTCCCACTCACCGGGACTTCTCACCTATTAATACAATCTCCTGTCCCTCCAAACACAGTCCATGTCCAACACACACACCTGGGAAGGGACGGATTTTCTTTCCAGAACCAACATTCACCCAAAGCGTCACTCTAGATCTTCCTTCCCACCCGGGACTCTGGTTGGACCCAGGAAAGGAACACGAGAGGAGGAAAGTTGACATCGTCACTGACCACTCCAGACCCAAGGAGGAAAGGGCGCTGGTGTGCCCACTTGCCCCCACTCCCTGGAAGTCGGGTCCACGATCTACCTACCTGATCTAGCCAGGCACCCAGGGAGTCAGGCCTCGAGACCCCCTACAGGACGACCAGGTCCAGCACCCAGCTCTCTCACAGGGCAAGTTCCTTAAGGATTCAAGAACTCACCAACTCCCCTAGCCAGGGTCGTGGCTGCACCTATGCCAGGTGCTTGCTAGATGCAGGGCCTCTGGCCATGGGCATGACAGTCAAGCTCAGGGTTTAGGAGCTAGGGAGCCTGGGTAGAGACCTGGCTATGATGCCATTGACGGGCTGTGACACCAGTATGTCTCCTGACCTCTCCGAGCCTTCGCATCGTCTGTAAAATTAGGGCGGAGACCTCCTTCGTGAGCGCACGAGGAGAGAGTATAAGGAGAAGGCTAACCCAGGACCAGGCACCTGGCACACCCAATAAAGGCTGCTCTCCATTCCCCTCAGGGTCCTGTGGGCCAAACTGCCCACCTGTCCCACCAGCACACAAAACGCCTGAGGCAGGTCACCCAGGTCAGGGTTCCAGGCCATGTGCACAGGCCACATGCATGGTCTGGATGGCAAAACAGGGGCTTCCTCTCCAGCCCGCGATGCATCCCTACAACGCCCAAGGCGCAGGCAAAGCACATCTCCTTCCAATGACAGAAGAGCTCTCGCAGGGAAGGCCTGGCCAGGCAGACAACCAGGGGGTGACTGTTAACAAGACTCTTTCCAAAAGGCATAAACAAACACCTTGGAAAGGAGTCCGACTCCTCGGAGCTGCCCTGCCCGGGAGGTGGGGGTGGGGGGTCCCCAGGGACAGGAGGCCACATCTGGCAGCTGAAGCTCCTGCGGCGAAGAGGGAGGCTCCTGCCTCGAGAACACGGCGTGCCCCGAGAAGTCTAGCCGCCACATTACACAGCTCCGTGTGTTTGATTAAAGACCCTTTAATTTCTGTTTGTCTCCTTCACCCAGTTACATAACTGCACTCGCCCGCCCGCCCTGAGCTCTTCCACACACACGCCTGCTCTCTAACCGCTGTGTTATGGGGACACTTCATGGCCACTCCGTGGCTTTAAGACAACAGAGCCAAGCATGTTGAAGTGGTTGGAGCCGCTCTCCAAGGAGCACTCTGGGCTTTTACTCCCCAACTCTGCTGGTCAGAGGGGGAGGACGGGCCTCCCCACAATGTGTGGCCCCTGGAACTCAACTGCTTCCGCCCCGAGTGCTCACACAGACCAGAGCCCTCCCGCCCAGGCAGTGACCACAGGGTGGACCCCGCCACAGTGCAGAGCCGCCTGCGGCCATACCTTTCATGTAGGCCTCAATCTTCCGGATGAGCTCGTAGGACTTGGAGCGGTCCAGCAGCGTCCTGATGGCAGGAAGGGGGTCCAGGACAATGGTCTCAGGGTGGGCGTCGATGTATTCCTGAAAGGAAAGCACACCCCTTCCGGTGAGGAGAGGCCCGTGCTGAACGGTGGATAACAAGCAAGACTTCACCCCACACATCCCGCCTCAT
>NW_005369964.1:214455-274552 GCF_000412655.1 Myotis brandtii
GTCTTCTCACTCCCCCACCAGCCCTCAGTCCCCTCTGGGGCCTCCTCCACCCACTGGGCCCAAGATCCCAGGGCTTTGGTGAGACCAATCAGGGCATTCTGCCCCTGGAGTCACTGGCTCATGGGAGGTTATGTGACCCGAGTTGGTCCAATCAGAGGCAGGCTCACAGAGCTCCTGCTGAGAATTCTGGGAAAAGAGCGCTCTCCTCACTGAGAAGAGGAAGCGCAGAAATGGGGGAGCTGGGAGCAGTTCCCACGGGATCTGGAGGAGAGGCCTGACAGAGCCTAAACTCAAGATGGAACCCAAATTGAGAAAACAGCCAAGAAAGGTAGAGCAGTGCTGAAACCCTGAAACCAGTGCTGCTCCCCGCGCAACTGCACACGTGGCTGCACACAGAGGCCCAGCACCCACACCGATAAGGACGCCAAGGCAGGGCCAGTGGCAGTGAGATGCCAAGACTCATCAGAGGGACGGTGGGAAGGCCTGGCAGAGACACTGGCCACGGGGACCAGCTGGCCCTCGGGTGCTCACTCCAGCAAGCGCTGCTCTAATCCCCACTAGCTTCACGGCAGACGATGGGAATGCAAAAGGAACAGAACTGGGTTTTAAGGAAGTCGCAATCTTCCTGGGGAAAGAACACGAGTGCGCACGTGGAACCAGAAACTATTATCTGTAACAATTCAACAAGGCAGAGCAGAATGTTTCTAGGAAAAGAACCCGGGGATTCTGGCCCTGCCACCATCACCTCTGTGACTGCTGGGGCCCCAAGCCCCGTGCAGGGTGAGGGCAAGCTTGTCAGGCCAACGCAGCAATGAGACTATCCCTGCGGCTCTGACACCGACAGCTCTAAGGATAAAGCGGCCGAATGCTGGGGTCACCAGAGGAGCTCCGTGAGAAGATGGGGTAAGGCAGGCCACTCGGCAGCTGCTGCTACTGTGGGTTGACATGCATCCCCACCCCTACCCTCAACAGATCCGTTCCAGTCCTAAACCCCGGTCCTTGTGAGTGTGACCTTATTTGGGAACAGTGTCTTCAGATATGTAATCAAGTGAAGATGAGTTCATACTGAACTAGGAGGGGTCCTAATCCATTGATGGGTGTGTTTCAGACGAGGAAAATTTGGACACAGAGACACACGGGAAGAAGGCCGTGTGCAGACAGCAATGGAAGTCATGCAGCTACAAGAAGGGGCAAGGACCACTGGCCCCACAGAAGCTGGAAGGGAGGCTCGGAGCATATGCTCTCCGAGTGCCCCCGAAGGAACCCACCCTGCAGACACCTTGATTTTAGACTTCTAGCTGCCTTCACGGTGAGAGCTTACATTTCTACTATTTTAAGGCACTCGGTAATGGCCGCCCCAAGGAACGAGTATATAAGCTTAATTCACCCGCCTCCGGCCCAGTCTACTAGAGCAGCCTGGGAGGTCAGCAAAGGCCAGGGAAAAAGCCGTCCTGCTTCTTTTCTAGTAACCTTATCAGCAAAAATAAAGCTCCCTTTAGAATTATCCTTGTTTTCAGTGAGCCTATTTTGGTTCCTAGCAATCATTTTTAAGAGCTCTCAAACACAAAAGCCAGAGATTCATATCTACTTCTCTGAAATGGGCTCCCCACTGAGTTTCATGCCAGAGGGTCTGGTTAGGGGCTCATTTGTGTCCTTTTCTCTGAATGTTTAAAACAATGTCTCTGTCCCTAACAGGTAGCAGTGCACACACATGGGAGGCCTGCTTCCCACCTCCGCACCCCTGAACTCCATGGGTGGGGCCTGCACACTCTCACCATCAGGAGGTCCTCTCCCCAAATTCTGTAGGTCTAAGTGCAGAATGAAAGCCACCTTCACGGCCTGTTTCTCCCCCTCCTCCTCCTCTTGAGAGAGGTGACTGTTGGCAAGTGAGCTCAGCGCCTGGCTCACTGCCCTGGTCCGGCAGAATGAGCCAGCAGCCGATGCCGGCACTGCCACCCACAGGGGACGTGGGCGAAGCTATGAGGTGTCCTTAAGGAAGGTTTATCCTTCAGGTCGAGGGGCCATGCCCGTTTCTCTCTCTGGTCCACACCTTGGCCTCACCTGAGTGCCTGCACCTCCCCACGTGGGCTCCCAATCGGCAACTACCCAGCATTCCTTCATCAGACCCCATCCTCCGATCCTCCGAACCAGGATCCTCCGAACCAGGTCAACGCTGCCAAGGAGACACCAGGACTCACACGTATGTATGAAATCACATTAGTGTCCTCATGTTGAAAGGCCATCCAGTCACCAAACCCCACTCCATCGACAGCCCTCGGCACCGTGTGGGCGCAGCAGACGCGCATGAGCCAAAGCCTTCTAGGCTGCGCTCCACTGATCCACAGCCTAGCCGAGGAGTTCGTATTCCGGGTTATGAACTAAAAGCACTCAACTGTCCCCCCACCTCCCGCAACACACAGGCAGCGCCTGTTGTAGAGGGAAGAAACCAAGAAAACCAGGCTCCCCTGTTGTCACCTCCCAGTGTCACCGTGGGCAAGCCACTTTATCTGGGTCTCGGCTTCCTCACCCGACTGAGCCTACACTGGAGAAAAGCAAGGCAGACTTCGAGGACACGCAGGGGCTGTTCTAGAACAGGACAGACAGCCGCGTGTGAGAGGCATCACAGGCAAGGGCAGGGACACACACCCTCCTGCCTTCCAATAAGGAGGCAGGAGCAGAGATGCTTGTGTTGATGGGCTGGCCCAACCCTCCCCCAACTACTGAGTCACACAAAACATGGCCCTCCTACTGCCTCCCCCTCAAATGTGACCCATTCCCAGGATAGTTGGCGGTTCTGGTTCCACTTTTATGCCTCAGGGCAGTGACCTTTGAAGAGGGAACTCAGAGCCATTAAGACAGGAATTTAAGCCAAACTCATAAGGGGAAGAAGCTAGAGAAAAGGGAAAATATGTGACAAGCAGGCGCCAACCAGCTTTTGACCCGGGATGAAAGCATCCACATTCATAGAGGAATTATTCCTAAACCTGATCTCTTTTGGGACGAGGACAGAGAGGGCAAAGAAAGAGCTTTTCCAGTCACCCCACTATCCACAAGTGGATTTTCTTGCAAGCATTTCAGCTTATCTATTGTATCCCAGGCCTCACGCATTTTTCACAAGTCTCTTAGAATTACCAAACCAACTGCTGGACGGGTGAGCGCCCTGGACCATTTTATCACCGCTCAGAGGGGAAAGGGCCAAACTGTCGCCATGGCAAATGGTAAACACGTTCCCTGCGAGGGCCTGCGGAGAACACCGAGGAAGGGATCCCAGAGTTAACAAGGAGAGCCTGGCCTTGAGCAGACTGGACAGAGTTCGGAAAAGCAGAAACACAGCCGTGGGTCAGCAGGGCCAGGAGAAGGTCTGGAGAACGCTGACTGTTGGGACAAAGGAGCAGCGACCAGCAGATGCACCCCCAAGCCCATAGGGATACTATAGGATGGTGGTGCCAAGAGGTGCGCCGGTCCCTCTGCAGTACTAGAGGGAGTCAAGGTTTCCCCGCTGAGAATCTGAGCCAAACAAGTGGACTGGGATGAACATCAGAGATACTGTTTCCTCTGCAGTTCCATTTATGGGCAGGAAATGAGCAGGGATTGAGATGCAAGGATTTGCTCTCATCTAATAGGAAATGCAGGTAGAAGTTCTGAGTTCAAATCCTGCCTCCAACATTTACTCCATGTTTGCGAAAAAGAAACTACAAGTAATGTCCAAGATTGTTTCCTTGTCTATAAAATAATAAAAAACTATCTCAGGGCAGTGCGGTGGGCGACAGGAGATCATGTATATGAAAGGATTCTCATGATTCTGTAACCCATGGACTCTCTGAGTTCATCCTGCCCTGGCCCACCCAGCAGACAGAGAGAGGCATGCCACCAGCTAGGCACCTCAGATGGGCCGACCCTCCTGCTGGTGCCTGGTGAGAACACAACCCCACCCTACAGCAGCAAAGGTTCCAGGGAGCACCCCTCTGTGAACAGCTCAGGTCCTGACAGGCCCCAATGCCGCCACAGCCAGCCAACCTGCTCCTTACACAGCGAAGGCGGTGCACCCACTCACAGTTCCTGCCCTTGGATTCTCGGGAGGTAACAGGGGCTCTGGCCACTCCGCAAAACACTGCGATCCCTTTTTAGAAAGTAGTGATTCATTTTTTAGAGGTGCACACAAAACTACTTACAGATTAGATATGATGTCTGGTACTTGTTTCTTAAAGTATTGCAAAGAGTAGTACATATGTCTCCTTTTCTTCCCCATTGACCTTCCCCTGGCCTCCCCTACTCCCCAGTATCTTGTGTCCATTGGTTAAGCTAATGACAAGTTTCAGGGAAAATGGGGGAAGGGGGCTCGGTAATTAGATCCTCCCTTTCTTCAACACCCCTGGTTGTGCCAGAAGCAGGGTCAGATACCAACACTATCTTTCAGGAAGGAGCAAGACTCATCCTACCCAGATGGGAATCCCGATCACAGAAAATAAATAATAATCATAATCGATAATCTATATATATAAAAGGCTAAGTGACCATGGGACTGTCTGGTACCTAGGATGCACACTGACCACCAGGGGGCAGATGCTCAACACAGGAGCTGCTGAGTTGTGGTGACTTGGCAGCGGCGGTTCTCGGGTGTCGCATCCTGGAACCAGAGAGGAGGGAGAGGAGGGAGCCCGATTCCTCGCGGGGCTGCACAATTCCACCTTCGGCCATGGGTTACATTGTTCCTAGGGCACCACTGGCCCCGAATCTGGTTTACTGACAGCAACTTTGCAGAGTGCCCTCTCACAATCTGGGACCCCTCAGGGGATGTCGGAGAGCAGGTTTTGGCCCAACCCCCGCAGGCCAGGCCGAGAGACCCCACCTGCTGGAGGGACCCCGCTCACTCCACAGATGTCCTTCTAGCAGTGGCGCTGCCCCAGGAATTCTAATTAATTTCCTTTCAATGTGCACGAATCTAGTGATTTTATAATAACAACAGCTGCATTGACCTGGGACTCACAACATGCACACCACCCTACGAGGTGAGAGCTAAAATTACAGAACTCTTAGAAGAAAACACGGTGTCAATCTTCCTGACCTCGAATTCTACACTGGCTTCTTCACTGTGATACCAAAAGCACAAGCAAGAAAAGAAACAATAAAGTGGACATCGACATTAGGTGCTTCTGTGACTCCAGGACACCACCTGCCTCACCTCGCCTCGCCTCACCTCACCTCACTCAGGACCCAGAAGGCGAAAGGCTGCCTGCTGGGCTATGTGCCCAAGAGCCCAGCCAGGCACAGCCCAACCTCTAACCTCTGGCAGGACTGGGAAGTTCAACTTGACAAATTGCTCCGGAAATGAAATTTCCCCTGTGGGATGGAGGAGGGGCGCCACACAGAGCGCAAGAAGCTCCCTTTTTAAAAGCGATATCTTTTTATTGATTTCAGAGAGGAAGGGAAAGGGAGAAAGAGATAGAGATAGAAACTTCAAAGATGAGAGAGAATCATTGATCAGCCACCTCCGCACACCCCACACTGGGGATCCAGCCAGCAACCTGGGCACGTGCCCTGACTGGAATGGAACCATGACCTCCTGAACACTGGTTCACAGGTCGATGCTCAACCACTGAGCCATGCCAGCCGGGCTAAAAGCCCCTTCTGTCTGGGCCTTGGCTTCCTCCTCCGTCAGGTGAGGCCAATGCTGGGAAGAGGTTACGTGCATAGGAGCTGGAGGCCGCCAGGCCTGGGGTAAAATCCTAGAGCGTCCTTGAAATGATGGGCCTCCATAAGCCTCAGTCCTCGTCTGTACTCACTCAGTCACGCACGTCTAGAGTGGGAGAGAGAGGACCGAAGCTGGAGCCACTGTGGGAGAAGCGCGACGAGGCTGGGAACTGCCCAGACCCCCGTGGAACAAGCAGTCTGCACGGGGTCTCTGTGATGGCTTCCTGGGTGGTCGTATCTCAGCAGACACGGACGGAGCCACTCTTACGCAAGCACAACCATGAGAGAGAGCCTGTCACGCTGTTCTAGGGGCCCCTCGATCCCCTGCGTCACATGTTAGCACTCGGTGCAGCAAGAGAAAGTGGGACAGAGTTTGCAATTCCCTCTCCCAGAGGCGGTCTCAGACGGTCAGACCTTGCACGACCCAGGGGCTCCTTCTCAGAAAGGAGAAGGAAGTGGAAACTAGCCCAAGGTCACACCGTGCAGAGGCAGAGCTGAGGCTGCGCCCCCATCTGCTCCTCCTCCACCCCAAGGAGCACACACTGGGCCGGAGTCTCTGCATCTGTTCCCAGCCCTGGACCCAGACAGACTCCTCTCGGCAGAGTGAACAAATGACACGACCGGACGTCCAAGTCCACAGTGGCCTCCAGGAAGAGGCTCCACGTGGCACCAAGGGAAGGACGCGCAGGGTCCCCAGGGCTGGCACGTGCCGGATGCGCAGGAGGGTCACAGTGGACCCCGCTGACTGAAGCCAAACGAGGGGACTGGGATGAACATCAGAGATACTGTTTCCTCTGCACTTCCGTTTATGGGCAGGGATTGAGATGCAAGGATTTGTTCTCATCCAATAGGAAATGCAGGTAGAAGTTCCGAGTTCAAATCCCGCCTCCACCACTCACTCTATGTCTGTGGAAAAGAAACTACAGCTACACAGTGCAATGACTACCCAGGACCCAATCTCGGCAGGGCAGGGAGACATGTGCCCACAGGACAGGCACACGCGTGACAGACAATGGCTCCATGTCAGGGCCCACGCTGTCCTGTGCAGGCCTAAGGTAGCCCTCCGTGTCTTGCAGGCTCAGCCTGGCATGCAGAGGGCATCTCCTCACATGCTGCTTCTCTAGCTTTCCTGAAATCGCTCCCTGGGAGAGTAGGCTTCCCCACCAGCTGGCACCTGGTTTTAACCCACCTTCCTGTGCATTCCAGAGAGGTGCCCAGCATCTGAGCACTCGCCTGCGGCCTCCGGAGCAGGAGACCAGGAAGAGTGAGAGCCCTAAGAAGTGTGTGCGTGGGCATCTCCTCCTCAGCTGCAGAGCAGCCCCATTCTGCCCACCCTCACTGGGGGCTCCTGGGTGGGAGACGTGGGTGCCTGGTGGTAACAGAGTTACCACATGGGCATGTTGCCACATGGGAATGCCCATGGGTGCGAGGGTGGGGAGACAGAGGGTTTCTGAGGGGCGGCGGAGGAAAGGCATTCCAAGCAAAGGGGACAGCAAAAGCAAAGGCGGGGGGAGCCCAGCTGGCATGGCTCAGTGGTTGAGCATCGACTTGTGAACCAGGTCACGGTTTGATTCCTGGTCAGGGCATATGCCCAGGTTGCAAGCTTGATCCCCACTGTGGGGCATGCAGGAGGCAGCCAATCAGTGACTCTCTCATCATTGATGTTTCTATCTCTCCCTCTCCCTTCCTCTCTGAAATCAATAAAAATGTATTTTTTAAAAAAAGGCAGGGGGGACAGGGCCCAGCATGGGTAGGTGGACAGAGGTCTCACTGGAAAGTTACACAAGGCAGAGGGCAGGAGAGACAGCTGGAGACAGACCAGCCAGGGAGATTGGATTTGATCCTAAAACAACAGGAACCTGAGCCAGGAGTGATGGGCCAGCGCCGACTTTTGCAGTCATCCGTGAACCATGTGCAAGCCCAAGGACTGAACTTGGAAGGGCCAAGGCCAGAGCAGCACGTCCGATGCAGTGCTGGCCTGGGGCACGTGCACAGGGCTTCCCCTTCAGAGGACCGAGGCTGCCAGGCCTTTGGCACAACACCATCGCTGTGACTGTCAGGGCCGGAGTGAGGAAAATTACAGTGCAATCTTCCCATCGCCGTTTGCTGTTCGGAACCACTATTTAACCCACAAGTTCAGGCTGGGGTGGTCAGGGCCTCGCAGCACAGGGACTAGAGCAGACAAGCGGGAAGTGTGAGCACTCAAAGGCCAGACAGAGGCAGGGTGGCCGGGTTCAAGGTCCTAACAGGCTGGGTGCGCCTGGCACCAGTGCCGCCCCTCTCAGGGCCCTGACGCTCTCCCACACTCCGCGCCTCTGTGCGGATGAAACTGACCAGTGGTGGGGCTCGGACCAGCCCTCGGTGGGTGGCAGTTCAACTGGTCCTATTTCTATGGAGAAAATGTGGGCAGCAGCCTGAGTTAAGAATGCATAAACTCAGCGTGTGCCTTTCCAGGTATTTATGCCTCAGAATTCCCCACACGTGCACACAGAATAGCCACACAAGGGTATTTGATCACTGTAGCAAGTTTGTAAAACATGATCAGAAATGTCCTAAGTGTCTCTTAGTAGAGAGCTGGTTAAGAAAAGGACGTTAAGGTCATTTAATGGAATCTCATACAGCCATTCGAAAGAATGGAGCAGCCTGACCGATATGAAACCATTTCCCAGATGCAGCGTGCATGGCTCCGTGTGGGGAGGGAAGACCAGCTTTGTTTACACACAGAACCCCCTGCAAAGGTTCAAGGCCACCGGAACCAATGGCTGCCCAAGGCAAGACCGGAGGAGACTGTTCTCGAATTTGTTCTATATGCGCGTGTTGCCTGTTACCACAGTCAGTTGGGACTGCTAGGAGCTACACCTAATGAATCTCCCAGGATCAGTCCCTGGGCAGACGTAAAACTCACCGTCCAGGCTGGGCTGGAGGTGGGAGAAACGGGGGCTTTAAGGGAGGGCGGAGGAAGATTCCTCGAGGCAGAACCTGCTGCTGAGCGCAAGGGTTTCAGAAGGACAAGGCAAGGTTGGAGCACCCAGAGAGACACACACCACCACACACCTCTCACCATGTCCAGATGCAGGAATGTAGAGAGAGGGTGCCTGTGTGGCTGGGCCTGAGCACCCAGACAACGGGTTCCCCAGGGTGCTACTTTGCACACTCGCCCCAGTGAGCCTTCGGTGGCCTCTGGGTCAGAGGCACCCCCACGTGAAGGCAGACACCGCCCACAACTATGCATCCACCTGGGTTTCACACGCCAAGACCACCTGAGGTGTCACACGCCTGGCTCAGCCAGCAAGCAGCGTCAGCAGGACTGGGAGAAACCCTGGTCCCACAGAGGTGACAGGAGAGTCCAGGAAAAAAACGTAGCTCCTGCCAAAATAGAGCCTAGAATGCGGAAGAGAGGCCGGGAAGGAAACTGCACACTTTATTATCTGAGACAGCAAATACCTCTCCCCGCTCTCTGCCAGGCCCCCACTGAAACACTGCCTCCCTTTCTGTCCCCAGGTTCCAGCACCAAACTCACAGGCGTCTCCATCTCCCATCCCCGCAGGCTGGCAAGGTGCCCAGTCAGGTTGCTCATCTGACAAACGTCACATGCCCTGTTACAGTGCCACCCACTATTCAGGTCCTCGGGCAAACCGAGAGACGCCAAGGCCACACACAGCCTCCGGAGCGGGGGAAGGGCGTGCGGGGCTGGAAGCTGGTTACGAGATGGCATCTCCTCACAGGCTGCCGCTCAGCCAGGCCGGGCTGGCATGTCCAGTCAGGGGCCATGTCAGGGCTGAAGGGGGTCTCAATGGTCATCTGGCTCAGACAGCTGAGCAATGTGGGGACCAGAAAGGGGCTACCTGGTTCCACCCCAGCTCAGCACAACCCCTCACTCCTAAAGCGCCTGTCTCAGCTGCTACACACCTCCTCCACACACCTGCTCAGGTGGGCCTGTGAGCAGCCCCGCCCTCCACTGCTTCCCAGTATCCAGCCGAAGGCCCACTTGGCCCGCCCCACCCCGCAGCCACAGTCCCCCTCTCAGTTCCCAGAGCCAACCGAGGCCTCCCCAAGGCCCACAGGCTCCCCGCCTGCTTCAAAGGTGTGCAAGCATGACAGCCAGAACTCAGGGCACCCACGCTTTCAGCAGTGCGAGGAGCTGTCTGGAACCACAGCCCTGCTTGCAGTGAGCTGCTGAGCTCTGCACCAACCAAGGGTTGCTCCAGCCAGAGGCCACCGGGGCCCTCCCCTCCGCACTCAGCCACCGCTTCTGGCTGCATGAGAACAGAGAGGGCTCCTGCTGGCAGGGCAACCCTGGCCATGACCCTGGTGCTGCAGACCTCTGCCTGACTTCCTGCCACACACCTCAGCCTCCTCTCACGGAGGCCACTGAGCATGCTCAGTTTGCACACGCTCCCCCGGCCACTCTGCTCTGGCTGCACCAGCTTATTCCACGTCCTTGGGCCTCTGTGCCCGTCATGCCCAGCGGCCTGGACAGATGCTGCCCCCTCGGCCTGCTCCCCAATCTCCCCTGGCTTCCCGAGAACTTTCAGCCTCTGAGCTGGTATCTACCCCTTAGAGGCTGTAGAGTAAGGTAATAAGAACTCCCCATTGACTCATAATCCAAATGGTGACCTTTCTCTTCCTCAGGTGACCCTGAATCACAGGGTCCCTACCCCCCGGGGGGCTGTTAGCTGCTGGCCAAAGCCCCTGGGGGGCATATTTGAAAAAGCTCCTGAGCGAACCCAGGCAAGTGACTTAACATCCGGGGGGGCTCCGTTTCCTCACCCAAAAAGTGGGGAAGTGATTCCATTTCCCCAGATTTTTCTTCTTCCTAGAACTTAACAACATAATCAGAGAATGTGTTACTTTTTCCTCCATTTGCTTGTGTTCTGTTAGCATCACCCCTGCCCCATCCCAACCCCTCCCCGCACCCAACACACACACACACAACTCGTGGGGCAGGGGCGGGGTCTACCTGGTCTCTTATTCATTGCACCTGCAATGTCGTTTATGATTCCTGGAATGCAGTAAGTGCTCAAGTAGGACTTGTTGAATGGATGACCTAACAGTTATTTGATGAACCATCTCACATATCAATGGAGAGACATGGACAGGTCAGGGGCTGGAAGCCAAGGAGTTGGGGGGCCGAGGCAGGCAGGGGCACAGACCCCGCCAGTGTGGACTGTGCAGGAAGGGACTCAGAGAAGGTCCTCAGGCCTGGCTCTGTCCGGCCCAGGAGGACCAGGGCTGCTCACAGCTTCACTCTGGGCTGGTGGGAGGCTTCGTGAGCTATTACATGAAGTCAAAGGAAACCACGCTGGGCTTTATCATGGGCACACAGCCCACACAGGCAGCAAGGAAGCAAGCAGGAAGGCATGGATCCAAATCAGGGCAGGAGGAGAAAGGCAGAGGGCAACCTCTCCGCTGCAGGCGTCACTCAAGTGAAGAACCCATGAGAATACGGACCCCTCGGTCAGAGGCCCAGTTCTCCAAAACCCAGACCCTGTGCCCAGTGAGGGTGGCTTTACTGATGTGTGAGGCCCTCAGAGCTGGGGTGCTCTGGGAAATGCAGGGGTCCGACCAGGAGGACAGTCAGCAACGTCCAGAGAGGCTTTGGGTTGTTACAATTGGGGGTGGTGTTACTGGCACCTAGTAGGTGGAGGCCAGGGATGCTGCTAAACATCCTACTATGCACAGCACAGTTCCCCACAATATAGGCTGATCTGGCCCAACATGTCAACAGTGCCAAGGATAAAGATCCCTAAAATAATGTGTATACAGGTTCTATTTACAACTTTGGGAAAATGTACTGTTAATAAACATTAGTATTTCTGAAACCCTGTGCTGTAGAAGCCTGACCGTCTACACACACACACACACACACACACACACACACACACACACACACACACACACACACACACACACACACACACACACACACACACACACACACACACACACACACACACACACACACACACACACACACACACACACACACACACACACACACACACACACACACACACACACACACACACACACACACACACACACACACACACACACACACACACACACACGGAGGGGCTGCAGCCGGCATGCTGGGCCAGGGCTCAGCTTCCATGGAGGCCCCCCCACCACCACCCGCGCACACACACACACACACACACACCACCCAGTGCTGTACAAAGTCCAGCGCTGCCCCAGGCTGGTGACAGGGTCATAAAGTCGTGGTCTTCTCTCCACACAGGAAGGGCCTGCAGCTGGCTAATGGCACTAAGTGGCACCAACCTCCCGGGCAGAGAGAGGGATCACAGCCACCGCCTGCCGCCTGGGAACACAATGGGCGTCTGTGCACTGGCCCTCCACGGGAGGAGTGGCCTCGGGACCCAGGGCAGCATCATGGGGAGGCTGGCCTCATGGCCACCCCAGGACAGGGTCCGCCCTCTGGGGCCAGGACCAGCATATGCCCAGCTCTGCTTCCCCTGGCATCTGCCAGCCAGCGTTTCATCCTGTGGCACCAGCTGCCGGAGACTGTCCCCGACGGTGAGCTCCTCAGCTGACCCTGCGTCACTGGCCCTCACTGCCCGGGGGTCCTCTGAGGCGTATTTGGGAAAAGCACACGTGGGGTTCTACTGAGGGAGCCTGGGCAAGTGACTTCACATCCCGGGGCCTGTCTCCTCACGGGAAACACGGGGAAGTAATCCCACCTTCCCAGGGATTGGTATAAGCACCAAATGACGTGAGAGACTGAAGTGCCCAGAGCAGAGGGGGCCGCCTGGGATGTGCTTGGACAACAGTGGCCTCTCCCTGGCTCCATGGTAACCACCTGGCGCCTGGAGTTCTTAATCTGACTCCATCCACCAAGAGGCCCACAGGCCGCCAGGCTCCGCCCCCAAGAGGGACTGAAACTCATAATTTTCATGGGTTTAGATGTTATCTTCCTGATCAGATTAGGAAACCTAGAACAAGAAAACTTCTGTCTCTTCTACTCCCACTCCACTCCTACAACATCCTACCTGCGCTGCTGGCTGCTCAACAGACACCCGAGGTTGACAGGGCTTCATTCAGCGCAGCTAAGCCCTAGGGGTCAGGAGCAAAACGAGCTGTGACCTTGAAGGTGATCCCCACTGCTCCCAGCAACGCCTACTGATTTGGACATCACAGCCCCCAATGCCATCCCGGCACGTTCCTTGTGTGGCAGGTGGGCAAGCAAGGCCCAGGTAAGGGGTTCCCAGGACCCCTGACACCTGCCCTGCCCTGCCTCTTAAGCTAAAATCAGTCCACATTTCCACTCCCGTCGCAGAGCACAGCTCCCATTTGGGGACACTTTCATAATCACTGGCTCATTGACTCCAATTACGACTAAGAACTCTCAAGTTGGCTGGGGCCGCCAGCCACAGATAAGGCGGCGAGAGCAGTACTTACTGCCTTGGCCTCATCATAATAATGATAATGGGCCGACATAACGGAGTGCCACTAAGTGTGCCACCTGGCTGAGTGCTTTCCGCGTGTCATCGCACCCAGGCACCGGCAGAGTGGTGAGCGCGTACGCTCATACAGGCATGTTCTGAGGGCACCGTGCATGGCTACACATTTAATCCTCACAGCAACCCTATGGGGCAGCTTCATTATCTTTCCTGGTTTTTAGAAGAAAAGAGTGCTGAGGGGCTGCTGTATTATTGTTCACGTCTGGCTCCCTGGCCTGACTCCCTGCAGTCAGTCATGGCCTTAAGGATCGGTGCGGCCACTAAAATGTGACCGTCCAGGGCACGTGCCACTCTGGGGCAGAAACAAGAGCCTGAACGAGCTTCACTGAGTTCTCTTCCCTTTGCCACGATGGCCTGTCACTGCTGCCCCATCATCCCAAGTCCCAGACACGCCGCAGAGCCCAGGCCACCTGCCGATGGGGTGTGTCCCAGGTAGAAATAAGCCAGGGCTGGGCTCCAGGGGCCGCTTGTTCCTGCAGCCCAGCCAGCTTTACTGACAGACGGGGAGGAAGGGCCTACAAAGGCATCCCCTCCGCCATCCCCAAGAGGAAGTGGAGCCCGCAGCCCACTTCCAGGGAGAGACAGGCCACACGTGGTCCGACATGGGCAGGTCCGGCAGACGTCCGCCGTCTCCTCCAGGACCATCGGCGCCGAGTGCTCTGGGTGCCTGACGTGCTCACACGCTCAGTCCTCCCGCAGCCCTCACAGGTAGGGAGTGCAGGTGTCCACATTTTACAGACGAGGGAACTGAAATCCAGGCCAGCCAGCAAGACGTGGTGGGAGAGCTTTGAACCCAGGCAATGGGCTCCCATCCGGGTTCCCAAGGACACTGCGCAACTGTCCACAGGAGGAAAAAGGCCAATCGCCGGGCTCTAGACACGCACACAGAAAGTCTAAGGAGGGCGCTGAGGAAGAGAAACAGGTGGCTAATAAACACACGAAAAGTGCTGGACATCACCAGCCTCGAGGGACTTGAGGTCAACACGCAGATACACCGCTGGTGGGGATGTAAAATGGTGCAGCCGCTGGGGACACGTCTGGTGGTTCCCAACCGACCACATGACCCAGGTTTCCACTCCTGGGCACACACTAAAGAGAAATAAAAACACTTATACAAGCAAAATATGTACATGAATGTTTACAGCAGTGTTATTTGTAACAGCCCAACGATGGCAACCACCACATGTCCATCAGGCGATGCCTGGATCAGCACGGGATGCATGCGCACAGTGCAATATTACTCAGCCAGAAAGAGCAATGAAGCACTGATCCATGCGACTACATGGATGAGCCCTGCAAGCACGCCAGTGAGAAAAGCCAGGCACAAAAGATCACGTGTTGTGCGGTTCCATCATAAGAAAGTCCAGAACAGGGCAATCGTAGCCAGAACGTGGTGCTTGCTAGGATTGGGAGCGGGAGTGACAGTTAAAGGGGACAGGTCCGTTTCTGAGGTGATGAAAATGTTCTGAAACTGACTGTGGTGGTGGCTGCGAGTGACTGTAAATGCACTAACAAGCACGGATTGTACACTTTTTCAAAGAGAGAACTGTATGGTGCGTGAGTTATACCTCAATAAACGAGTTTTTAAATAAGGGGTGGGGTGGGGAATGGGCAAGGAAGGAGTACTCCATGCTGTGTCCTTTCAGGTCAGACTGTGATCAAGGACCAGCTGGCACAGTGTGCACTCCCGGCTGCACCCACCACAGCCAGATCCATTTTACACAACCGAACAGCTGACAGTTCAAAGGCTGGCTCCCCCTCACCTCACGGGTCCCTGCTCAAAGGCTGGCCCGTCACAGCTGAGGGAGGGGGCGCCCCGGACCACGGGGCCTGAGGTGAGGGGGAACGCTGGTGAGGAGCGGGCACTGCAGAGCCTCCAATGACAGGAGTTCCCTCTTCATCTCAGACTCTGCCAGGCTCCCATGACGACAGTGTCCCCACTGCTCAGAGTTCTTTTTGCATTGGCAACCATCCCCCCTCCCCGCCTCACGCCAGTTTAATCTGATCTTATCACCCCCACCCTGAACCTGCAGGACAAAGTCCAAGCTCCACCACCTGGGGAAAGCCCTCTCTCCCACCTACAGGCCCACCCTGGAAGCAAGCCATGCGCACCCAGAGGGCAGAGCTATGGCCCCAGGAACCCTCCTGGCCTCCTCCCTCTGGGGCCTGCTCTGGGGCCTGCCCCCAGCTGCTCACTGGACCGCTGGCTCCCTCCGCTGACCCGCCAGGGCACCCTGCACAAGGCCAGCGCCCATGATATTCTTTCACTCCACACACATGGAGGCCCGTGTGCGGCAACAGGGGTGCCAGGTGCGCATGAAGCAGACGCAATCCCCGCCCCTGTGGACTAACCCCAAATGGAGAGACCGACCGTAGCAACTGATAAAGAATTACAACCTTCTGCCCGGCCGATGTGGCTCAGTGGTTGAGCACTGACCTATGAACCAGGTCACGGGAGGTTCGCTTACTAGTCAGGGCACATGCCCCGGGTTGCTGGCTCCATCCCCTGTGTAGGGTGTGCAGGAGGCAGCCGATCAATGATTCTCTCTCATTACTGATGTTTTTATCTCTCTCTCTCCCTCTCCCTTCCTCTCTGGAATCCATAAAAATATTTTTTTTAAAAAGAAAAGAATTACAACCTTCCAAAAGGAGGGAAGGAAAGCATGGAGTTATGAGGACAAGGGTCTAGGATAGGGGATAGGTCCTTAGTCGGATAATCAGGGGACATCCCTGAGGAAGGGGCACCTGAGCTAAGAGCCGGGGCGGGAATGAATCCCAAGCAAGGGAACGGCCGTGCAAAGGCACTGAGGTGGGCAAGAGCACGGAGCGTGAGCGGCTGCGGTGGCAGGGCCAGCACGGCACGGAAGGGGCAGGTGGGATAAGATGAGACTGGGGAGGAAGTGGGGGCCAGACTGGGCAGCCCCCACAGGCATATTAGAGATGTCAGGCTTTGTCATCACCTCAGTGAGAGGGGTGGGACAGTTTTAATCCAGGTCGAGCAGTCACAGGTCTGCCTGTCTCCTAACGCCTCGCTCTGGGGCTGTGAGGGCACATCTTGGTGTCCCCCCGGCCTCCCTCCGGCTGGGAGCTCAGCAAACAGTGAGCCACTGCAGAGGAAGTTGTCCTGGTGTTCAGACAAGGTCCAGGGGCCTTTCAGGGGACACCTCTTATCCTTCCAGTTAATCAAGATGGGAAGAAGAGGTGACGGTTGACTCAAACCTTCCCTTTTAAGCTCATACAGGAAAACTGTCACAAAGATCCACGGAGACCACTCCACGTGCCCCTTGGAAGACGATCACCGAAACCCTTCTGGACAATTGTGAGCTGCAGCAGGAGGAGGACACCCCCGCCACACCTCACAGGTGGCCCTGGATGCCAGTGAGAAGAAAGTTCTCTTTGCTCCCCTAAGGCCTGGGGCAAGGACCCTCCACTGCTCCAGCCCCACTGGCCACGTGGGTGAATCCCCAAAAGACCTTTGCCCAGGCTGTTCACTGAGAACTGCGTCTCAGGCAGAGCGCTGGCGGCACCAGGCTGCTGGCTCCACATGAACTTGGCACAGAAAAACAACTGAATCATCCCCACGGTTCTCCAAGCCAAGCCCTCGAGGCCAACTTTTTTTTTTAAGCTTACGGGTGGTTTCTATGGCAACTGGCTTTAGTGATCTGCAATAAGCCCCAGGCCCACACTCTCCAGGCCTGACAAGGGCCGCCAGGAAAATAGCACAGCCTCTCAGCTCAGAGAGGTCCTCTCCACCCCAGACCCTGCAGGCTGGAGGGGGGCATCCCATAGGCAGAATGCTTCCGGGCTGCCAGGACATCTCCCCACACCCCAACCACCTCCCCAGGGACCTGACCGGCGCCTCTGAAAAGGGCCCTTTGAGATGAGCCCGCGGAAGCAAACCATCTGTTTTCTTACAGCAAAATGTGGAAAGACCAGCTTTGCAAAACCCAAGCCCTGGGCTCTGCTTTCCACCTCCTAAACCCAGGCCTCTTTGCTAATGTCTCAGAAGTATTCAAACAGGAATCTGAAAACATGTGATCAGGGTCAAGTGTCAGTCTACGTGGTCTGGCACTGGATTTCACTCTTGTGTGGCCTGCAGAGTGGGACGACAGGTCACCACTGTCAGCACCGTGCCTGGTGGCAGGAAGGCCGGCGAGCCGCTGAGCCCACCTCGTCCCTGGCCCTCTCCCGGCGCCTCTGGGTCCTTCTCTATGCCAGCCTCCGCCTGGCTCCCCTCTTCCTGGGGCCTCTGGAAAGTGCAGCCTGTCACCCTTTTCCCCAAAGGATTGTTCTCTTCACAAAGGAGGCAACGCCCTGTCCTTATCAGATATCCGGCTCCATGCAGAACAGACTGCAGTGAAAATTTATCCCAGAAATCCCGAGGCTGGGAGGTTACCCTGCGGTCACCTCAGTCATCTGAGGCTGGCTGGGTGTGTGTGCCCTGGGTGGGACAGACTCCAGGGACCCGGCAAGACCTCCCTGAGAAATGCACCCGGTGGCTGAAGCCCTTAAACTGCATGTCCCCACATCCCCCTAACATGCTCTCTCTCTAACCTTCTTTTCTATTAAGACCAGAACACAGCGGACCCTGCTCTCCTTTACCGTCAGTGGTCACCTGCCCTGGGCTGTGAGCTGTGTGTCTGGGGGAAACAGGGATGTGAGGCCCCCGGGGGTGGTTGCTCTCTAGCTCCCAGGGCATGGCAGGCTGGGGGTTGTAAAGTCCTTTGTCTTGAAGGAAGCAGGAACACAGCTACAGTAGAAGCGCTCAGCAAACATTAGGTTCTCTAAGGTAATGAACACTGCTCATCGCAGCAACCTGCCCACCTGGAGAAGTATTCCCATTTTACAGAAGAGGAAAGTAAGGCTCAGGGAGGTCATGTGATCAAAGCATCACCTGCACTTGCTACGCCCTAGCACTGTATGAAGCACTGTATGTGCACCGTGTCACCTACTCCTCCCACACTGTGGGAGGTTTCCTGGTACTAACACCATCTATAGATATAAAAGCCTAATATGCACATTGTCCCTGCAGGAGTTCGACCGGGAGACCGATCGCTCGCTACGACGTGTACTGAACACCAGGGTGTGGTGCAGAACAAAGAAAGGCCCCAGCCGGCAGCCAGCAGCCAGGGAAGGGAGGCCCTGGCTGGCAACCAAAAGGCCCCGATTGGCCCTGATCGCAGGCCCAGCCTAGGGACCCTACCTGTGTATACATTTCATGCACCGGGCCTCTAGTTTTATAGTAAGAAACCAGGCTCAGCCAAGCCACAGGGGAACCCAAACATGCCCTTCCCTGTGGCCTCCAGCCCTCGGGAAACATTTCAGGCCACTGGCAAGGCAAAGGCCCCGGAGGGCACCACATGGGGACAGCACCCCCCACCTCCAGGCAACGGGCCACCAGCTGGGCCACAAACAGGCCACACTGCATCTGGCTTGCACACAGGAAGCAGCAATCTGTGGCAGAGTCAGCTGGGAGGGCTGAGAGCCATGGGAGGGAAGGAGGCTGAGGTCACAGACCCCGAACACAGGGGAGGAAGAAAACGCTGTCAGCAGAGGGCTACTGTGTGGCAGTGAGAGTCCCCTTTGTCCCGATAAAGACAGACAGGAGGTCAGCCTCCAATTATCACACTGAAAAGTGTGAGCGCCAGCGTCCCCTCCCACTGGGAGCCCTGCTTCAGCTGCCTTTTCACTGATAATACGACCTTGTCTTTCATGACCCCCGAGCTGCTTTCCAGAGGAATGAATCATGTTCTTGTCCACAGCAGAGAAAATATAGGACAAGTCAGTGGGGGCGAAGGCAGCACCTCCCGAGGTGATGGGCAGGTCACCATGGGGTCAGGACCCAGGCTGCTGGAGAAATGGGCAGGGAGGTGGGAACGGCCAGGAGGGTGTGGTCTGTGCTGAGACAAGTACACGGTGTCTAGGTAATGAGCACAGAGGGGGTCTCCACCACGGCAGTTCCAATCCTAAGACCTCGAGCATGGCAAGAGGTTCCACCTCCTGTGCCACCTCAGAACCGCTGGCCGTGGCTGTGGCTGTGCAGCCGCACCTGGACTCAGCAGGACTCTGATCGCTAAGTCATGCCTACACAGGCAGAGGGCTAAGGGGGTGCCAACCATACCCTGGTTCAATCCCATTTCACACCCAACCAGACGGAGGTCCTGGCAAGGACGTGCCTGACCACAAGCCATGTCTTGGCAAGGGCAGAACCACTCTGGGAACACACACACAGCCAGGCAGTTTAGAAACGCACGAGCCATTCACAGGCTCCCCTCCTCACGTCCCCGCTCACCTGGAACCTGTGCACCAGCTCCAGGGACTGGCTGTCGTTCTGGTCGGCTTCCAGGATGACATCGGTCAGCTTGTGGATGATGACGTCCAGGGGGCCCTGCTCCTCGATCGGCCGGCTGAGGTTCAGCTTCGAGGGGGGAGACAGAGAGAAGAACTTCAGCACCTGAGCCCACTGCCCTACTCTGTCCCCACCCTCCGCACGTCCCTGCAGCACGGAGCAAGGGGTGGGAGGGCTGGCACTCGAGGGAAACAGACAGGACAAAGGGGATCCTAGCGCTCCACCGGGGCAGGCCCCGTGTTTGCACTTCTGTCGCCGAGCCCCACGCTAACAAGGGTGCAGAAGACACACAGGGAATCAAGGTGACCAAGAACCTAAAGGTCGAGCGAACCATCACTGTGCAATTGCTTTATAGAGAGAGAATTTATTGCACACGCCCCCTCTGCCCGACAGCCCAGATTTTCAGGAAGACCTCAGCGAGGTGAAGTCACACAGCCAGACGTGTACTGAGAACCAAGAGGACACTCCACAAAACAACACAAGCTCTTCGCAAAGCAGTCCTCTCCATAAATCTGAGAGCTGCTGCCGAGAGACCAGCTGCTCACATGTCACACTGGAGTCGGGCTGATCATGACCGAGTGAAGGAGCGCAGGGCTGCCTGTGACCCGTGGGTACTGCCCGCCCTGCTCCCCTGGCGACGCCCTGCTCCCCTGGCACGTGTTTACTGTTTTAAGAGCACAAGGGCCCCCAGGGAGCCAGAGCCGCTGGCTGACAGACAGTCGGCACCACCTGACCCCAAGGCAGGAGCACCTGCCAACAGCCAGGGCAGCCTGCCCCGCCAGATGTCTGCCGCCCTGCACGCGGACACCACCACCTGCAAGGCCAGGCCTTTGGAGGCAGCAGGCGCCAGCACGGCACCTGGCTGACCCCCCGGATGGTCTTGGTAGAAGCCAGATGAGCACCAACCCCACCCCTGCCCTCAGCCCCACTCCCCCAACTGGGACTCCCTCCGGGATTCAAGGCTGACTGTCTCAAAGTCGTTAGTAAAGAAATCACAAGGACAGCTACCAATGATGGCTCTAGGAGGCACCGTGCTACAAACTCAGCGTGCAATCATTTCATTTTCCAACCACATGATGAGAAGCGATTTCACAGACGGGTGGAGAACACGGACCTCTGAAACCTGCCTGGGATCTCAGTGAGAAAGCGGGGAGCTGGGACGAAAACAGATCTGAGCCTTCGCTTGTCATTCAGTGCCCCCACCCCAGCCCCTACGCCCTGGGAAGCTGTCCTCTGGAGCCACAACCATCTGGCTGCCTTGTCCACCAAGTCCGGGCAATTGGAAGTACCAATGGGAGATGGGAAAAAGAGAGAGAGAGAGAGAGAGAGAGAGAGAGAGAGAGAGGTCATTTCTGGCAGCAGCCACAGTCCCCGTGGGCAGGGCAGCCCCTCCCAAAGACCACTGCTATTTCTAGGGCTCCCATGCCACCCTCCCTCCCTTTGTCCCCTCAGGCCTGGGGTGGTGACAGCTCCCCCTCCCAGGTGCCTCCTGTGACCCTGCCCAGATTTAAACTGTTTCAGTTAAACCTTCACACTGTGCCAGCTCATTCCTGCTGATATCCTTAACTCCTCTTTTTTACTGTCTGCCAGGAAAGATGTTAAGGGATTTCCCCTATTAAAAAAAAAAGAAAATAATGAAGACTCCCCTTCCCATGGCGACTAGCCTGTATACAAAACAAAACAGAAAGCGGACCAGAGGAGAGGCCGACCCCCTCTTCCGGGCTCCCGGGCGGGAAAGAGGTGATGGTCCTCACAGCAAGCCCAACCTGGCGATGATGTTCCCGCCTGCACACACCAGGACACCAGAGCTCAGAAGGGAAGGTGACCGCGAAGGCCACGCAGTTGGGAAGCGGCCCAGCTGAGGCCTGGACAAAAGCCAAACAGCAACACCACTGGGCTCAGGCCCCAGCCGAGCTGCCAGGCATCCTGGGCCGGTGCAAACGCCCAGCTCAGCATCCCCTGGGCCTCAGTTTCTCCTTCAACCAAAACAGGAAACAGCTAGGGCCTTGCTGGTTCTGTCCGCAGAGTCTGTATGACAGTCTTTCCCAGAAAGAAAGCAGAAAGTGAAAGCAGACAGAGAAGTCAGTGGGAGGGCAGCGTGGGAAAAGAACAGCCAATTCTCAGAAGGTGCCACGGCCAGGGACCCACTTCTGCTGTACCCGTGGCTCTGCCGAGACGGGCACCACAAATAAGAGGCCAGTATTTTCAGACCAAGCCAGCTACACCCGGCAGAGAACCAGGTCCCATGAGGGATGCTGGGCCGTGCACCCCGGGGCCAGTCAGAAACTCCATCCCCTTGAGAACCTCCCGGGTCTCCTGTGCAGCACGAGGGACGGAAATCAGCCCGAGGAGCCGGGGTCCCAGGTGGCAGAGGGGATGCCCTGTCTCATCCTTGCGGGCATCAGCCAGGGCTGTAGACCTGACAACCAGGGGCTGTTTGGAAAATAAGCTCTCCGCGTTCCCGGCTGCTCCGCTGAAGGTAAACAGTCGAGTTCTGGACGCCAGCCACCTTCCTTTGTGTATTTTCTGAGCGTTCTTGTGCCAGTATAACCCTTTCACGATAAAGCGACCTGGGACACACATCAGGCCGTCTGTCCCTGCTCGGCCATCCCTCCCTGCAGTGTCTTTGCTGTAACAGTCTGTCCAGCACGGCTTTACTCAGGTGGCCAGAGAGGCACTGGCCGGGGAGGAGGAGACAGGCTGCTCCCTCAGGAGGGGCCCTCAGAGGACAGGATGTGCAGACGAGGGGACCCTCAGAGGAAGGGGGATGCCACAGAGGAGGGGACCCTCAGAGGAAGGGGGATGCCACAGAGGAGGGGACCCTCAGAGGAAGGGGGGTGCCACAGACGAGGGGACCCTCAGAAGGGGACGCACCTCTGTTTCCAGACGGGGTGGGCATGGGGGCTCAGGCAGAAGTGAACTCATTTCCATTGTGTCATTTTGTCTTTCTGACCTCGCTCTGTCCCCAGAGAAAACTTTCCAGGGGACTTGTTGTTCTTTTCCACAGAAGGGGTTCGATCGGTCTCCCTCTGTGAGTAACAAGGCTTCTCAGTGAAAGGGCCGCCACTGGGGCCGGAGGAGGTCTGCGGGCACCGCGCTTCCAAGTCACGCCATCCTGGGAGGCCAATGCTGGATGCTGCCTGTGCCGTGCTCAAACCCGGGAAACAAGGGCCCACTGTTCCCTCAGCGGCGGTGGCGAGGCAGCGAGGCAGGCTAGCAGTGGGGGAGGGCTGGGAGGGGGTGAAACAAAGGCCTGCCAACCCCAGTGGCTGGAAAGTCACCTCCAACTTCAAACAGGCAACCCAGTCATGCCAGCCGCAGCCGAGGCAGCCAGGCTCTGCCTCCCCACCTTCCCGCCACCTGGTCGGGAGGAGGACGGGCACCGCAGATGCGAAAACCCATGGAGGCTCAGCTGCTCCCAGGCTGCAGCAGGTCGCTTATCTGATCGGTGCCTCGGTTTCCCCATTCATAAAATAAGGATGCGACTCTGTTCCCTCTACAACGCTCAGGGCTGTTTAGATGGATTGGAACATGTGTTTATGGATGCGGCACAGGGTGGTGTTCAGCCCATGCAGGCCGTTAGCTCCCCCCACCGACCGCCCCTCCCCCCCACCTCTGAGTGCTCAGGACAACGCTTCTGCTTGCTCGCTCACTTCTTCCACAAGCATTTCCTGGGCACCTGCTGTGTGCCAGGCCCCTGCCCTCTCCTGTCAGGCAGAGAACGCTGGTTCACTCGGGAGGCAGACTCAGGCGAGGGAGACAGCCACATGCAGCTCCATATCCCACGGGGAGACACGCCCCTCTGCCTGGAATGTCCCCCTGCCCCCAGAGCCCCTTGTCCACACAGTGAGCTCTTACTTGTTTTCCAAGTCCCAGCTCAAAAGTCTTCTTCAAACAACTCACCCCTCCCCAAGCAGGATGATCGATGGCTGAATGTGTGCTAATGCAAACCACGCTTTAAAGAAAAACGGAACACTGGACACCAACTAGAAGGGACGTTCAATGAAGCAAGGTGACCCTTTCCTGCTCTGGGAGTTAGAAGCAGACTCCTGGAGGAGCAGGTGTCTAGGCCAAGCCACGGAGGAGGGAGAGGGTGGGGAAGGAAGGTGAGATCCAGGGAGAAGGCAGCTACAGGATACAGAACTTGTCTGCACTAAACACACCTTCATTTGTCAATTCCAAATGCCTCGGTGCCCCAGGCTACCACCTCTGCAAAAAAGAGCGTGTCCTACAGCACCAACCCCTGACGGGCACCTTGGGAGGGGGGCCCACGATCCCTCCTCATGCCTCCTCTGCAGGCAGGAAGCAGAGGATCCCATAGAAGCTGCCAAGGCCTAGAGGGCCAGGTGCCTCCCATGACCAGGACTCTGCTGTGGTATAAACTAATAAAGATTCAGTATGTTAAGCCCAAATTGGGGGTGGTATATGCACTATCCGTTAGCCTACCCTATCTAATATAGTCCCCAAAGAGAGAATGTGGGGGGGCTGGAGGGGGTTAGGAAGAAATCAAAGACAGGGGATTCTCAGCTGTATTCCCAGCTCTCCCTTCTCCCCCAAACTTCCCCACGTGCTTCCCCGACATGATCAATAACCAGCTACACATGAAAGAAACAGAAAAGTGTCTCCGGGGCTCACCAGGGAGGCTGGGGACTCAGGAAACTTGGCTCCGACCCCACATGCAGGCTGCTCCTCTGTGGATGCAAAAGGCAATGTGCTATGTGAGCTGGAAGCCATTTGCAGGCCTGAGCAGCCCAAACAAGCTGCATCGGACTTGCCCGCTGAGAAGGCCCCAGTGGAGCCAGCATGGGAGTCAGGCAGGTGAAGGCCTGGCCTGTGCGGTCTCCCCTCTCTGGGAACCTCGATGTTGATCCTGACATTAGTGTGCAGCTCTCGCACACCTGCTCTGCACTGGGCTCTGTTCTAAACACTTCACACGCATTAACTCATTAAATGCTCCCAGCAGCCTGAGATGGGGACCAGGAGAGAGGCCCAGCGGTTAATAACCTGCCGAGGTCTCAATGCTCACGCCCACGCTCACGCTCACGCCCACTCCTAGACCTGGCCAAGGAGTCTAGGGGGGAATGCCCTGGATGACAGGAGAGTCTTCTGTTCTAGTGGAGCAGAGCCTGGTGGGCTCCTGGGTGAGGGCTGGCACCAGAAAGACCAAGCCATGACTAGAAGCTTCGGTCCCATACCCCGTTCCCCAGCAAAGGGGGAGGGGCTGAAAGTAAGCTGATTGACGGGTCATGCCGAGGTGATGGAGCTTCCATAAAAATCCCAAGGGTGTGGGTCCGGGACTCCTGGGCTGCCGAACCCACGGAGGGGCTGGCAGGTGGCTCGCTCCAGGAGACCGTGGGAGCGGTGTCCCTTCCCACATACCTTGCCCAACGCACCTCTCCCACCTGTATGTTCAACTATCCTCTCTCATAGCCTTTTACAGTAAGCCGGAAAACAGTATGTGACCTGATTTTCTTGAGTTCTGTGAGCCACTCTAGCAAGTTAATCATACCAAGGATGGGGTGATGGGAACCTCCAATTTTTAGCCAACTGGTCAGGAGCACAGGTAACAACCTGGACTTGAGATTGGCACCTGAAGGGAGCAGGGGAGGGGAGGCAGTCTTGTGGGCCTTTTAACCTGTGGGATCAGCTGCTAACTGCAGGTGGGCAGGGTCAGAACCGAGTTGCCCTGCAGGACACCCGGCTGGTGCTGCAGAACTGCTTGGTCTGAGAACTCCCACCTCCTGGTGTCAGCGGGACTGAATGTGTAAAAGAGAGTGAGGGCGAAACACAGGCATGTCTTTCCTACTTAATAGCGCACTCGATAAACGTCAGCTGTTCTGCGTCCCTATTCTTACCACCCGCCTTAATACTGACCAGTGGACACTTCCCTTTCTGTCAAGAGCTCGAGTACAGACCAGAATTTGAATTTTGCAAAGCTAGGTCACTAACATTAGACTCCTCAAAAGTACTTGTTGCTACAATAAAATGTATCGTCGGTGTTAACAATGGTTAACATTTTAAAACTCTGAGTCTGGGCCACACAGGACTCTAGTAAGCACCTGGGATGCAGACGAGGACACAGAGTCACAGAGGTTACGGAGCTCGCCCCGGTCAGAGCGAGTCACAGCTGCACAGGGGCCAGGTCTCTCTCCAGCCACAGCCAGATAATTAACCTCTAAGCCAAAAGGGGTCGCGGGCGCCGGGGGCTCTCTTTCCATCCCTTCTCCCTCAATTCACACCCGCAGAGGGGTGTGTGTTCAGCTGTGACTTCAGTGGCAGTCACCAGATCAAAAGTGTTGCCTCAACCAAGGTCCAGACAAAATGCCCAGATGAAAGGCGAGGGCGTAGGTCTGATTGATTCCTTCGCACTCTCTCAGGATCTAAGGATGGGACAGGACTGCCACCTCCAATGTTTAAAGGCCCCATCAAGCAGAAGCTGGCCTCTTGAAAAGTCGGGTCTGGTGCCTCATGGACAGACTTCAAAAGGGAGCGAGCGTGGCCTGGGAGGATGTGGCACCGGTCGTGTTTCAGAGCGGCTGGCTGCGAGCGCCAGCTCGGGGAGAGGGGGCCGGAGGCTGTTCCCTGGCGGGAGCCGCTCACATGCCCAAAGGACTTCAAGGTGGGCCTCAGAGAGGTCAGGAGCTGAAGGGTCATGGGAGGCTGGCGCCCAGCAGCCTCTGCCCCAGGCTGGGGAGGGAAGGCTGTGGCCTTTGCTCCCTCACCCAATTCCCCAATTTCTCAGTAGCTGGTGTCTAATTACTGGGGTAAGGAGAGTAAACAGCAATCTGGTTAAGGCAGAAGAGTGGATAACCTTCCTCCCCTAGAAGATGAGGGTCCAGTCGACTAAATGGCCTCACGATGAGGTCCCTCGCAGCTCCAGAGTTCTGGCAATTTGCAAGCTGACTTTATTTCTAGAGCCAGAAAAGTTACACCTGCTCAGCAGGCCCGGCTCCTGAAGAACAGGATTCAAATTCTCAGGAGCTAAGAAAACCCTGGGCTGCATCCAATGCTGGGGAGCCAGGTTCAAGAGTAGATTAAAAGGAGACCCCAGCTGGCGTGGATCAATGACTGAGCGTCAATCTATGAACCCGGAGGTCACAGTTCGATTCTGGATCCGGTTGCAGGCTCGATCCCCAATAAGGGGCAAGAGGCAGCTGGTCAATGATTCTCTCTCATCATTGATATTTCTCTCTCCCTCCCTCCTCCTTCCTCTCTAAAATCAATAAAAAAATATATTTTTTTTTAAAAGGATAGGGCCACGCCCTTTGACCCAGCAAGCCCTGGCCTGAGAAAAAAAAATCAGCAGGCAAACACCACTCCTGGCCCAGAAAGATTCACTGAGGACAATCCACAAGAGAAGAGACACAGAATGCGTGCCCCCAAACAGGGGACTGGCTGAGTAATGCCGGGCACACCCACACCAGAGGACATTAAAGGGCTGCTGGGATGACAAGGAAGAAGTCCAGCAGAGACAAGCGTGGTGTGTGTACCACAGCCACGTGGAACCACATTTGGAGAGGATTCTGGGCACAGGAGTCACTATGGGCAAGTAGCGCCTTTCAGGACACAGGGCAGGACTGCTCCTCCTGATTCCCTTGTCACTGGGTGTCATCACATGACCACTTCTGGCCAATGAGCTGTGAGAAACAGTGAAACAGGTCACTTCCGGGGCAGAGCATCTACCTACAAGTGCAGGGCCTCCAGAGCCCTCTGGCACGGGACTGGGGACATTCACGATGGAGGCCACTCAGTGAGGCCCTCTGGGCATGTGGCATGAGACCTAACGGCACACAGTTCTCATCTACTATGACTTGGGGGTTGTTTGTTAACAGCACAAGTAGCCCAGCGTCCCTAATAGCGTCCCTGAAGGTTTTCCTTCGTCCATGTGTTTAAACAATGGAAGCGAAGGGAGATGGGGGAGAAAGTACATGACAGTAGATGGGCCTCATCAGGTAACTAACCAGGTAAGGCTGGGCTTTCGTCAGGATATTTTTTAAGTTATACTTTAGTACCTGGGTGAAATATGACAACAGGGATTTATCCTGTAAGGGGAAGATTACGTGTCCAATCCCTTAAGATCAGAAGGCAGAAACCTTGAACAGAGAGCCACACCATCAACGTGGCTGCTCCCCAGCACCCCAGGAAAGCTCACCCCTAACTCTGCCAGATGAGTCCCTGGACGCTGTGTGGCTCGGCCATGTGGGCTACTTCCAACCAGTTACTGTTCACAGCGGTGCCTGCAGCCCAGACCCCGAGTGCTGGGAACAAACCCTCCTGCTATGTGCCAGGCACCGGTCTGGTCCTGTCCTCAGGGGAAAAGACAAATCACAGGCTCGGAAAAAATGAGAAGGAAAGGAACATGGAAACGACCGGCAGATCTAGACCCACGTGGAGGAGAGTCAAGGCCACAGAACGCAGGCTGGCTGTCCTGTGCGCATTAACGTCCTGTCCCCAGGCCCGAGGAGGCTTCCGAGTCCTGCCCTCAGCCATCCCCTCTCCCTGGGCCAATGCCTCTCTTCCCGAGCCACCCCAGGAACAGCACCCCCTCCCGGGCAGAACGGTGCAAAGGGCAGAGCAGTCCCCAGCCCCCGGGAGGGCACTCCCCTCACCTCCCTAAGCCTGTTTCCTCACCTGCAGAGTGAGGGCGATGACACATCCTTCCTACAGTCATCACCAGCATGCAGCCAGGGGACAGGCACCAGGTCCCACGTGAACGGAGCCACGCATGCTGCACAGACGTCAGCAGTTTGGGTTTTCTTCCTATGGAGCATGATTTCTCTAGCGTCACTGTGAGCCTCGCCTGCCCTGTTTGGCTCCGTGCCAGTATGATCCTAACAGTCACCTCCACCAGGACAGCCAAGATGTGGAGGAAGTCCCCAGGCGCCGTGCTGGGCACAATACATACCTTATTTCACCTAATCCTCATAATGTCCTTCTAGGAGGCAAAATGGGGGGGCCATGACCGGTGTGGCTCAGTTGGTTGGGGCATCAACCCATGCACGGAAAGGTCTCAGGTTCCATTCCAGTCAGGGCACATACCCAGGTTGCGGGCTGAATCCCACGTAGGGGTATGTGGGAGGCAACTGATAAGATGTTTATCTCCCCCCCGCCCTCTCCTAAAATCAGTGGAAGCATACCTTCTGGTGAGGCATAAAAACAAACAAATAGGGAGGTGTGGGAGGTGGTGGTACAGACAGTAAGCTGGAGAGGCCACCAGACTCCATCAGAAAGTGACAGGAACAGAAATAAAGCTTCACTGTGATAAGACTGTGAGGTATGAGGCTGTTGGTTACTGTGGCTTAGCTTAGCCTGTGCTGAGGAACACACCAGCCAGGAAACTCTCTGCCCAATGCCAGGCCTCCAGCACTGGGAACAGATGGAGGAAGACAGAGCTGTGGACAGAGCCTGGGCCTTCAGTCGGTGGCCTCCAATCCCTGAGCCTCTGTTTCCTCATCTGTAAAATGGAGCCACAGACACCTGCCTCCAGCATCTGACGAGATGTTGGTAAAGCCTCAGCCCCGCCAGGCCCGCAGCAGGCCCTCCCGCAGTCGTTCAAGGAGCAGGGCACCCGCTCTCCCTTCCTGTCACAGTTCTTGCTGGACCCTCACCTCCAATGCTACTAGTAACGGCTGCTCGGGTTCAGACGGGACTTTTCTGCGCACCCGGGTCCCCGGTCCGATGCTCACTCCCCTGGGGAGTTGCAGAAGAGAGTTCTCCTTGGCTGGGCACCCTCACTGAGGTCGGCGATCCTGCCCTGTTCCTCCCTGTGACCCATGCGAGGCCTGGCACGGTGCCCAGCTGTGCCAGGAACCAGCAAACATGCACTGAATTCATTCCCCAAAGCTGGAGACACAGACATACATCCGCCCACCCACTCGCCCCTTCACTCACCCAGTATTTATTGAGCATTTACACAACGACCTCCCAAGTAAATGTTACTCTCGTTCTCCATTAAGAAAATGAAGGCAGATTAGGTAACTCGGCCAAAGTCACTGCCAGTAAGGGGCAGGCCCAAGCGATTTCTCACCAAACTCTTGCTGCTCCTTCCCCCACAGCCACCACCTCACTGTCTTCACAAACTGCCCTCACCCACCCCCAGGCCTAGACCGGACCCCCCAGGATCCCAGGCCTGAAACACCTATGCTGGGCTCTGAGTGGGAGGACTCCACAGGACCCACCGGAGAGGCTCCCAGCCAAAGACTTCTGCAGAAGTTCCGGTCTGTGGGAATGTCATGCAGACCAGGGAACTAACGCAACGCCTCCCTAAGGAAGCAGCGCCTGAGCAGAGACCTGGAGGACCGCGACCAACCGTCCCGGGAAGGAGAAATGCCAGTGAGGGGCCCCGAGCAGAGGCTGCATTTAGTGGGTCTCGTTTGCGCGAGGGGGACATGGGGATGGGCAGGTTGTACAGAGCCTCCAAGGGCCGCATCCGAAGTTGGGAGGTTCCCAGCCCTGGAGGGCTCGGCAGGAGTGACGCTGCCCTTCCCTTTGAAGAGACCACTCTGGAAGCTAACACATGTGTGGCGTCAGCACCCTGCCTCGTCCCTGCTGGAGCACTTAGCACCCAGCAGTTGTCATTTTTATGGCTTACAGAACAGGGGGCTCAGGTAAGAACGTCAATGGACAGTGCTTTGAAGAGTAGGAGACCCTGGGTCAGGGGCCTGGCATTGGCGCCCTGTGATGCGAGGCCATCATTTTTCTTGTCTGTAACCTGGGGGTCGGTCTAATTTTCAACGAGGACTACAGACCCCTCTGAGGCCCCCGGGTCTGGCGCCGAGAGCTCCTGGCATGAGAACAGAGCCCACCCGCTGCAGGGACGCCCACGTCACGTCTCAAACCAGCTTCCTTCTCCCCTGCTCCACCCCAGCTCCTGGCCTAGGATGTTTTCTTCTGCTGACAACGGAAAACACATCTCAATGTTTCCTTTATCCATGCTGCTCCCAGACAGGCAACTGGCAGCCCAGGACACAAGTGCTGAGAATTCTCCACGCCAAAAATACACGCTCTCTGTGCCGCCTCTTTAACAATAAGGAAAGGAAACTTGTGAGTCAAATGTCTCCTAAGCCTGCAGAGATTAATGGTTAAGCCCCAAAGAATACTCTTTCTATATTCATTTCTTTCCAGTCCAAAGACAGCATTCCTCCGGGCAGTTTCCAAACGGGCATTTGATACAGAGTTAATGAAGGAATTCTTTACAACATCAAACACATTCCGGGAAAAAGAAGGACTCAAAATCCCTTGGAAGGCACTGGACTGAGTCAGGTGAAATAGGCGTGTTCAGGGCAGGGCTTCTCGGGTGCTCCAAGGCGCTCACGTACACACTGGAGAATGACAACAGCGTTAGACGTGGACGCTGAAACCCTTCCCACCTCGACTGGGAGAAACCCAGAGAATAATGCCAGGTCACAGACATTCGGAGACTTGACAGAATCAGCACAGGTGGCCCGAGAAAAGGTGTGACCCACTTTTGCCTGCCGTTAGGAGGAAGTCCCAGCTATCACGTGCTCGCCACCAGGAAGGGGAGCCTGATGCCCTGGATATCGTTGGGTGAGCGGCATCCTGGAGTAGCACATGGTGCCCTTGGCCAGCTGCTGAGACTTGTGACGGGGGACTGTATTCTGTGGACTGTAATGCACCCCACGCCTCCGAGCAGCTGCCTTTAAGCTCAGCGTTTAAGCCAGGTCAGCGGGTGACAATGGCAAGATAGCTCATGTACCCTGTGAAGCCAGCCCCTCTCTTGGGGGGTCAGGAGGGCCCTGGGCCTTCTGCTAACCCTGGTCGGTTTCCTGACACTAGGGCAGCAGCTGCTCAGAAGCTGCTGAGAAGTCTCGACACAGAGACGCCCAAGAGACTCAGAGTGAAAGCAGATCCGTGAAAGCACCGCCTGGCGCGTGAGAGGCGCTGCATCCGAAAGCGGGCGGCGGAGTGAAACCAGGCGTGGGTTTTTCCCAGGGTCTACAAATTACATCAGCAGATTCAAATGTGCTGCCTCCAATTCTTCTGGGGCCTGTGACTAAGCTTAATTCGTGTATCACTGCCATCCTGTCGGTGAAGAGGACCAGGTCAAGGAAGGTTTCCTGAAGTGGGTGACGTCAAGTTTAAACTCACTGTCCTTAGCACTCGCACCTCAGAGGAACTCAAAGAAGCAGTCATGTCCTGACTGTGTGGCTCAGTTGGTTGGAGCATCGTCCTGAGCACCGAGGGGTTACCAGTTCGATTCCCAGGTTGCGGGCTCCATCCCAATGGGGGGTGTGCAGGAGGCAGCCGATAGATGTTGTTTCGGCATCAACGTTTCTCTCTCTCTCTCTCTCTCTCTCTCTCTCCCTCCCTCCCTCCCTCCCTCCCTTTCCCTCTCTCTAAAAGTCAATTTTACAAAATCTTTAAGCAGCAGCCATTGTGTCAGCTCTCTCTCTCTCTCTCTCTCTCCCTCCCTCCCTCCCTCCCCCCCTTTCCCTCTCTCTAAAAGTCAATTTTACAAAATCTTTAAGCAGCAGCCATTGTGTCAGCTGGCAGGGCGACCTTGCCTAGCTACCTTCTGTCATCTCAGCAGGAACCTTGATAATGTCCCATGGCAGTGGCCAACCTTACTCTGCCCCATCGAACATCCCCAGCACCTCCTTGGGGCCAGGCTCGGTGCTGGGCCCAGGCATAAGAACCAGGGCTGGACAGAGAGAGAAACCAACCAGTAATCAGGAAGCAGTGACCACTGGGGGCAGGGCAGGGGTCCACATGTGAAGAGGCTGAGTCAGACCAGAGGCGGGAGCCTGCCAGGACGGGAGAGTGGCGGAGGAAACGCTGGGAGAGGGGCATAGCGGCCCCAGGGGCCTCGGGAGCCAGGGTGGGTTTGTGGTGGGAGAATGGCTCAGTGTGTGTAACAGGATGGGACCAGGGCACCGGAGGGTGTAAACAGAAAGTTCTAGAACCAGGGCAGTAATGGCGGAGGTGAGGGAAGCAGCAGATATACAGCAAGAGTGGCAGGGGCCAAGGATGGGAGGGTTACACACACAGGACAGAATCCCATCAGGGGTGTAGGTGGGGGTGCTCCAAAGCCGGGAATGGGGAGAAGAGAGCCCGAAGGCAGGCTCACGTTCTCCCTAACCAGAGCCAACACCTTCCTCCAGGGGCCCCCTCAGCATCCTGCCCCAGCACAGTCCCCAAAGGCTGGCTGATTTAGGAGGTAGTTTCCCCTCACACAGGCACTTGCAATAACGAGTGGTTCCTATGGCAACCACCCCTCCCTCTCTGCAGGAGGGGAAGACTGGAAAGCCCACCCCAACCAAAGGCAAGCCACTGGGTTTACTGGAATGGAGAGGCCCTCCTTGCTTCTAACCCAGAAAACTCCTTCCCTCTGGGGACCCTACAGGTCTCCTCCGAAGGTGACTCCAGTCCTCTGCCCAGTTCCGCCTCTACTCATTGGTGTTTCTAGAACCTCCCACAGGAACTGAAATGGGGGTGGGCTCTGCCACAGCTCTGACTGGCGTGGGCTGGGAGGATCTGTCTGCTGTGCTTCCCCGTCAGAAGGCAGGGAGTGTCCTCGTCACCTGGGTACCCGAGACCTTGAACCTGTGTGAGGTGGGGACTCGGCGAACGTCTGTGGCTGGGTCCAGTCAGAAACGGAGGTAAGAACTCAAAGGTGAACTCAGTGAGGGCAGAGAGGAACTGGGGCCCACGCCTGCACACCTTCCCCTTGGGCCCAGGCCTGAGGGGTTCCCTCCACCTCGATGTCCCTCCCTCCCACGGTTCCCCTCACCTCTCCAGCCTGACAGCACCGTGGCAGCCTTCTCCTCCCCACCCCCCTCCAAGCAGCATTGACGGCTCGCACTCCGGGCACCCACTGCCTACAAGCCAGCCCCTGGCGAGTGCACCTCTCCTGGGTCCTCCCTCTCTCCACGGGGCCTTGCTGTCTCCCAGGACAATAGTGCCTTGTCCTCCTGCTCATCATCCCCTTTCAAACGAACACCTCGACTCTGCTGATGATGATCTCTGGGATCCTGGTCACCCCACTTCACAGTCATTCATTCAAGGCACAGAAACCAAGCCTCGTGTGTACCTAAGCCCCCCTCCCCCAGGGCGAAGGGGAGGCCCTCTGCAGGCAGACAGTCACGTGGAATGAGGCAAGGAGAACAGAATGGCCCAGAAGGTCTGGGTCAGGAAGTCGACTCGACGCAGTGGCTGGTGAGCTGGGCCGTGAAGACGGTGGTGTGCTGTCTGCAAACATTTACCAGGACGTCCCCAATGAACCTCGCAGACCACACACTACGGAGATTCTGCCTCTTGAGTCCAGGGGGAGGTGGGAGGTCAGCAGATGGCCTAAGAGGCAGGGTTACCTTGGAAACAAGGTTTGAAGAGCAGGACTACTGGAAGGGGGGTGATTCAGGGCAGCAAAAACCCGCATGGCTGGTCCCCCATTGACCAGTGGGAAGCAGTGGTCTACAGGGCACTGCTGTGCCATCCAGGACGGCAATCACACTGCTGACCATGGACTGGTGCCCTGGCAGCACCTGCCCACATTTCAGCACCAGGGGAGAGCAGAGCCAGGATTCAACCCACCCGGGTCGGCCTGGGGCCTGAAAGCCAGGACTCTGCGTGTGGCTTGACCAGGGTTCCATAAAGGTCTGAGGCCCAGGCTTTGGACCGTGGGCCTGGACAGTCCAGACAAGACTTGGCAGGAGGGGTATGTGTGTTGCCAGGTGGCCCCCTCCCCAGCCTGACTTGAGCACTCCGATGAGTAATGTGTGCTTCTCTTATTCCTAAGGCGCATCCTCAGCGAGGATGGGAACAGGCGGGAGGGTGTTCATCAAGGCGACTCTTCCCCAAGACACATGGGCTTGGCAACAAGTGTCCATTGTGTGGTCAGCGAACCCTGCCCCCTCCCCAAGGAGCCTGGCAACCTGGAGGGCCAGGGAGAGAGGACAGCCAGATGAATGCTGTCCCTGTCCTACTGGGCGCTCTCCTGAGGCCCGCAGGGGTATAGGGGGCTGAAATGGTCAAAGGACACGCGGTCAAGGCCATGATGGTCAGCCTCTGTGTCAGCATGAGAAACATTGCAAATGTCTTGTTGAGGTTTAAGATAAAACCAAAGGCACTGAGAGAACAAGCAGAACTGTGACTTAAGCCCCTCGATATACACAGTTGATTTCACGTTCTGACATCTCCAACAATGAATGAGTGTGGCTCCCTCTGAGCATTAGCGGAGACCCATGGACCATGGGGTCCTCCAGGGTCTCGTTCTGCTTGCTAGTAGCAGCTCCCCACTGCTCCCCACAAGTCTCGGCAGCTCTCTGAACCCCCACCCTCGGGGAGGGGAGGAGTAGGACTCACTGGTTTCAGCCCCCAGGCCAGGGATGGGGGTCTCCCAATCTAGCTGCGATAATTACTTTCCGAGGCACAGACCCAGCGCGCGGGAACACTGACCCTATTCTCTCAGCTCCGGGATCACGACCAAAACCACGCGCTGCCTCCTCTCCCACTCATCTCAATACCCAGGCAGGGGGGTGGGGAGGGGGGTAGGACGTGGGAAATGCTAAGAAAAATCTCGCAGAAACAGAGGGAGGAGGGGTCTGAAGAGACTGGCAGCTGCCACAGGAAAGGTGTCCATGAAGGAAGAATAAGGACCCACCTGGAGGGGGTGCAGCCCCGACACAGTGCCCTGTGGCCGCTGGAGAGCTGGGTGGACCACAGAAGAGCCTCCCTGCAGCGAGGACCCTGCTGTCCCCCGCACCCCCACCCCCACCCACTCGACAGTGCTCCTTTCTTCTCGGACACTGACCCACTTGTCAGGGCTGTTCTGAGACAAGGCTGGCCTGAGGGCTGTTCCCTGCTCCCTGGGTGAACTCCTATTCAGGGGCATGGCCAGCGGGGGCAACCCCAATCCCTGGGGAGCCACACAGGAACCCCCTGACCTGAGCAAGCCTCCCTGACACTCCTCTGACCCCAGGACAAAGCCCCTTCTGGGCCCCTCCCATGGTCACCAGGAAGGAGAGCACATCCTCACGTCCTCACGTCCTCACGGAGGAGGTCAGATCCCAGCCGCCTGCTTTGCCAAGGGAGGGGAGGGGGTTCTGCCTGGCCATGGGTCAGACATGGCCATGGGTCAAATTCACACTAACTTCTAACAAAATTTCAAACTTTAATAAGGATTGTTAGATAGGTCCAGAAACGTGAAGGACCGGTCTCACTGTTGGAATGAAGTGGCTACCACAGGTGAAGGCCAGCCAGGCTTCCATCGACCTCCAGGTCTGCCCCCAGGTCTGAGCAGCCTGAACTGCACAGTCAGCTGCGGGCTCCCCTTCACCAAGGGGAGCCGGGCCTGGACTCAAGAACATCCGACTGAAGACTGCGAGGCTGGGACAAAAACCCGGCTTCCAGACGGTGCAGTGAAGACACAGCAAGATTCCACTTGACGCCCTGTGAACGCCGAGTGGGACACGGGTTGCCTCTGCTCACCAGGAGCTCAGGCCTAGTGTCCCACAGTGGAGACAGTGACAACCAGGCAGGCTGGAAAGACACCAGATGTGGTTATAAAGTAATGAGGCTTTAAAAAACCCTGATCAGACTAACACCTGCTCATTCATTGTGAGAGATGCTTAAACTCTTCCCGGATCGCAGAGAGCCAATAATATGTTGCTGGACATAACCTCCAATGTTGATTTATTTTTCCCAAAATTGGAATCATACTAAACAGGTGTGGATCCTACTTTTTCATTAAATATGCTATAATGAACATTTTCCTATTGCACTGTAGATTCTTCTAAGCCACTGTCATTGAAAGATCAATAAAGCATAATTCATTTAACCAACTCCCTACCATTTAACATTTGATTGTTTCTAATTGTACAATAACATAAAAAAGGCATTAAATTGCATCCTATATACTCTTTTTTAAAGGGGAAAGAAGCCCACTGGTGTGGCTCAGCTGGTTGAGCGCCATTCCATGCACCAGGATGTCACTGGTTCGATTCCTGGCCAGGGCACATGCCTGGGTTGCAGGCTCGATCCCCAGTAGGGGGAGTGGAGGAAGCAGAAAATCAATGTTTCTCTCTCACATCGATGTTTCTTTCTTTCTCTCCCTCTGCCTTCCTCTCTCTGAAATAAAAAACATATTAGAAAATAAAAATTTTTAAAAAGAAAGGAAAGAAGAGGGGGGATAAATGGTGACAGAAGGAGACTCGACTTTGGGTGGTAAAAACACAATACCGTATACAGGTGATATATTGTAGAACTGTACATTTGAAACCTATGTAGTATTATTAACCAATGTCAACTCAATAAATTCAATAAAAAAAATAAAAGGGAAAAAAAAGTAGGATCTGTTTAAACCTGAAAAGTTATTTTTCTGAAGACAAAGAGGAAAGTTCCAAACAACTACCTAAAAACGCATTTAGTGGAAAACCTAATTTCCTGGTGCTGCCAGAAAATAAAATGTTCAATAACTATTTCCAAAAACCTGTGACCGAGTTCTTGCTCAATTCCTCTCTGAAACCCCCTTACATGTAGCCAACTCACGAAAGCACTGGCTTGAGGCTGTGGTCTCACCTGTTTTGAGGGTGTTGATCAAACCCTCTTACCACAGACAGGCTGGGACCAGGACCAGGGCTGAGCTGGGCTCTCTTCTCACTTGGAGAAAAGTTCTGAAACTCGGCCTGTGCTCTGTCTGCATTTCTGGGGGAATGGGGGCTTGTGGGTGACCCAGGCTCTGGCTTCAGGATGCTGGGTTGGGGCTCAGGAACAGAGGGACATGCTAATGGCCAGAGAAAGGGAGAGAAGCCACAGACAAAGAAAAGAAGATTGAAGTTTCAAAACCTATGCCGATATTGACTTGAAGTCCAAATCCTTTTTTGCCCAGCTACTGCCAGGATAAGAAAACCAGGCTGCCCACCAAGGCTCACACCTTGAGGACAAAGTCCTAGAAATTTCTTAGCATTGCCACAAAATATGGCCCCAGGCTGGCCACAGGTGGGCTCATGGCCACAGATGTAAAGCCGGGGCTCAGAGCAGGAAAACGACCTGCCGGCAGTCACACAGCTGAAGGAGGCCAGGACTCAAATGCACCTCTGTGTGTGGAGAAGAGAGTAAGGGTTCCCTGGGGGAGGCAGGTGAAAAGGCCAGCCAGGCGGATGTCTGAAGGCAGGAGTAAAAGGAGGAAAGCAAAGGATAAATGGGGATAGAAATTGCAAAAGCCCGCCTGCTCTCTGGGGTCATTGCAATAGCACAGGCATGGGTCAACCCACTAACCATTATTTCCTTCGGGGCTATTACCAACAGGAAATTCCATGCGACCCCGTCATGTGGGGAAATGCCATGCTGGGTCCACACTAGCAGGGCAGCCTCACCCCACCCAGCCTACCCGCCTGCAGGAACAAAGTTCGCCTGTCAGGAATGTGCACCGGGCCTCGGCCAGCCTGGGCCTGGCTGGGAGGAAGCAAATTCTTATCTAAGGCCCGATTAAAGCCAGACTCGATTACCAAGGCTGGAGGTGTTGTAACCAGGTACTTGTTACTGGAGCACATCGGGGTTCTAGAGGTCATGCTCAAGCCACAATCTCTTCTTGACCTGTCAGCAGCAGGCCTGGCGTCCTGCCCAGGGCCCCACAGGGAGCTGCCCCAGCCCTGCCCACACCACGCGCCCCCGGCCACCTGACAGCCCACCCACACCTTTCTGCAACTCTGGTTTCGACTTTGTCCTTGGGACATTCACAGCCTCAAAGTCTACTTTTCGGGCACCATCCCCCCCTTTCCCCTTCCCCAGAACTCTTTTTTTAAAAAAATATATTCTATTGATTTTTTACAGAGAGGAAGGGAGAGGGAATGAGAGAGAAACATTGATCAGCTGCCTCCCGCACACCCCCCACTGGGTACATGTCCTTGACCGGAATCGAACCTGGATTCCGCAGGCCAACGCTCTATCCACTGAGCCAAACCAGCCAGGGCCTTCCCCAGAACTCTTAACTCCTCTTGTCATTCTGGAATCCAGCCTGTGTATGACCAGCCTCCGGCCTCTCTTCTCTTCTGCCTGCCTGTCACCCAGGAGACCAGAGACTGCAGTGGCTGCAGAGGAATTCCGGTGGGTGGTGGGGGTGGGGGGACAAAAAGAGAAGTGCAGAATAAATGCCCACAGAGGAAATGTAAGCATGGAGGAGGCTGGTGTGTGGCAGCAGGAATGGCGGGAACTGTGGGCAACTGGTTTAAATATGGCAGCTAACTCAAAGGAAAGAGTGTAAAAGTCCTGTGTGGGCCAAGCAAGGCACTGCAGGCCAGATACTGTCCAATCACAACATCTGGCCCACGCCCTTCTGCACAGAGCGGGCAGCTGAGGCCCAGCCACAAGGAAGTGGGGAACATGACGGAAGTCTCGCTGGTAATTACTAAGTCCAGGACAAAGCTCAGCCCACACCTAGGCCGGTGCTGATTGACCCCTTTCCGCACCCGCCGAGCCGAGGCCCTGCTGAGTGCTGGGTATGAGGCGACGGCAGACGGACACTCAGGCCTGGATGACCCATCGCCGGGCCCTCCAGATAAAGGACTGAGAGCCGTCCACACGAGAGCCTGGGGTTGATTCACAGGCGATAACTGACCAATGCTGACCACCCCCGACTCTGGGGAGCCTCAGACCCTGGAGGCGTGGTCATAGCACTGTGGGCTGGAGAGAGGGGTGTGGTCTCCACGTACAGGCCCAGTTGGAGGGGCCTCCTCAAGCACCCAGGTTGGTTAGGAGGAAGCAGCAAGAAAATCCAATGACACTGTGACCAACCAGGGACCACGGCATGCTCCAGGGCCAGGACTAGTCTGGCTCTGGAGCGGGGGGTGGAGGGAGCGCGCGGGGAGGGAGAAGGGGCATTGAAGACCCCAACCCTGTAAGATGTACCCTAAAGACCAGAACCCTGACTTCAGCCCTTTCAGCCTGAAATGAAAACCTGCATCTCAAGTTCTACAAGTACAGCTTTTCCAGATCAAATCAAACCCTCAAGCCTCACTTCTCAGAAATAAGCAGAGAGGCCAGCGACCTTCCTGGGAAAACCGGCAGCCTCCCACGCAACTCCAGCCTGCGCTGCCCGTGCACCGCCTGGCCGGCCGGGACACTGCAGGCTGCAGGTCAGTGCAGCCTTTTGATTCAGCTCCTCTGATGACCCCAAAGAGCACTGCTGCAGAGCTCGGGCCTACAGTGCACTTGCCTCCCCCAGCACCACGGCTCTTCAGTGGGGGAAGTTCAGAGGGAAGGAGACCGTGTGCCTACTTGCCTCCTTAAGAGATATTACAGCACTTAGAAGCCAGTTAGAGCCCAGCCAGCGTGGCTCAGTGGTTGAGCATCACCTATGAACCAAGAGGCCACAGTTTGAATCCCAGGCAGGGCACATGCCCAAGTTGAGGGTTCCATGCCCAGTGTGGGGCATGCAGGAGGCAGGTGATCAAAGATTCTCTCTCATCATTGATGTTTCTCTCTTCATCTCTGAAATCAATAAAAAAAAAATTTTTCTTTTTTTAAAAAGAAGCCAATTAGAAACCTTGGTTTACATCCAAATCAAAGAAGTGATAAACAAGAACCAGTAATGAAAATCAAACTGTATTTTTACTACTTGAAACTCTCTAACTCAGACTTTTTACTGCTTCAGAGCTAATTTCCAAGTCCAGTCTCTAGCCTGGGCGAAACCCAGTCCACCCTGAACCAGAACTGCCAGAGTACCTTTCCTAAAGGCGGGTGCTCTCCTCACCCAGAGAAAACCTTCAATGGCTCCCCATTGCTCCTAAGCAAGGACACACTGTCTCCAGCTTGCTGTCCACACTCACTGGCCATGCCTCGCAGTGCAGCTGCTACTCTGGTGGAGCTGGTTCACTCCTGGTCCTGGAAACTGGCCCCAGGCCCTCCCTGGGCACACACAGAGCCCTACCCTCCCTCCCACCCCCCACCAAGCTCTTTTCTTCTGCAAATGCTCTGTGTGTGGTTTGAAGCACAGCCACACTCCTCCATCTCAACTCTCAGAGCATCTTGATCTCACCTCTCAGGCCCACGTAAGCTCAACTTAAGACATTGTTGTGGGCTGTGCTCAGGGTCTCAGACACACACACACACTTGCTTACAGGAAGTCATGTACAGGGAAGCCACACCATCATGCAGGTCCCGGGCTCGTTCCACTTTCTATTTTGTAGCGGAGGAAACCGAGGCTCAGAGAACTAGCGCTAACCCAGGGCCCCGTGATCTGTCCTGGGTCTGTGGCTGAAACCTCCTGTCCCACGTGTCCCCCATGTGCTCTAGATAGAAGAAAACCCTGAACCATGTCCCGGCCGCGACAGAGATAAGGCCAGCACACAGGAAATGGTGAGCCGCTGGGCCGATTCGTGCTCAGAGGCGCCCAGGCTCTGGGCTTCAGGACCCACGGGGAAGGGCCAGGGTGGGAGGGACGGCACAATGGACTGGAGTGGGGTGGGGAGGGGAACAGTGCAAACAAAACAATCTCCAAATGAGTGGTCACCTGGAAGCAAGGGGCAGAATCAGAGAATTGGTATTTTTCCATTTCTCTAAGGACTGAAAAGACCAACGAGCTTCCTGCCACCATGACAATTATTACTCCTCCCACAGCAGCTGAGACTCTCCAAGGAGCAAGCCGTAAACAGATCGCTCATTATCATCCAAGCTCGGTTACTAAATAACCTGCCCAGGCTGCGTCCCCACATCAGTAGCTCTTGTCAATGGAACCACCTGAAGCTTAAACGGGCAAGGGCGGTATGTACCTCCTGGCGTCAAGTCCATTGTCAGCCTCGGCCCAGGGTGAGCAGCGAGCAGGTCAATCACAAAGGCCTCTGTGCTGTGGCTGCCTTTCTCTCTCCATCCACCTACCACTGAACCAACTGCCCTTCCCCAGCACCGAAGAATGAGTGGGGAAGGGGGCGCTGAGCTGGGAAGAATCATAAACCGAAGAGTCGGGGCCTCGCAGTGAGTGAGGCTGCTGGTAACCATCATTACCAGTATTTGCCAGCTTTGCATCCAAGGCTGCACTTTTTTAAAAATATATATATTTTATTGATTTTTTACAGAGAGGGATAGAGAGTTAGAAACATTGATGAGAGAGAAACATCGATCAGCTGCCTCCTGCACACTCCCCACTAGGGATGTGCCCGCAACCAAGGTACATGCCCTTGACCGGAATCAAACCCGGGACCCTTGAGTCCGCAGGCCAACGCTCTATCCACTGAGCCAAACCGGTTAGAACCCAAGGTCTGCACTTTTAAGACACATAATTAATCCCAGAGGGATGACTCCCTACTCACTTTCTGGGTGGGCATGTGACTCAGGCCTGGCCAATCAGAACATCATATCATCCAAACCTAAGTGACTGGTGTAGGAATAGGTGTTATGGGTTGAATTGTGACCCCCAGTAAGACAGGCTAAAGTCCTAACCCCCTACCTGCGAATGTGGCCTGATTTGTAATCAAGCTGAGATGTAAGGTCATTAAAGGATGGCTGGTGCTCTTAAAAGAGAAGAAACGCCATACAAAGACAGACACAGAGGAAGAGGGTGGCGATGTGAACATGCAGGCCGAGAATGGAGGGATGCGGCCGCAGTCCAGGGACACCTGGGGCCACCCGGAGCCAGAAGGATCAGAGGGAGCATGGCCCTGCCTTGATTTCCAGCTTCTAGCCACCAGAACCGGGAATAAGTTTCTGTTGTTTTACTTTGTTGTGGTGGCCTAGAAACTAACGTAACAGGAATGTAACCCAGGCCAGACCAATGAGAACCACCAGACACCAGCCTGGGACTGCTGCTGGGCAGGCCTCGGGGCAAACAGAGTCTCACCTGCTTCCTGTGAGGTTGCTGGGCTGGTGGGCTGGTGGTGTGGGCCACCATTCCCCCGTGACTTGGCAAAGCCAGCCCAACACCACCTAGGCAAGGAGCCTGAAAAGTGAGGAAGTCTCTGAAGAGAAAAAGCTGAGAGCTTGGCGGCCTGACACTATCACACCTACCTCTGGACTTTTTCAGACTGACCTGCTCACAAGTTCTACTTCTTCATGTTTCCTGCGTCCTTTTTCTCATGTTGAAAACCTGTTGCTTACGACCTGAGCAGCCCTTAGGTTTTATCATACACAAGGTACAATTTGTAATTTTAACAAAACATATGTCCACATGAACATGATCCCCAACAGCCGTCCCCTTGGGCAAGTCAACTTTCAATACCAACCACAACACTCAACGCACTGGCACAAGCCTCTCGGGCACATGCCTTCAGCCTTCAAAGCTTTGATTCAATGATGGCCAGTCCGGGTCCCAAAGGTGAACCAGATCTTTAATAAAAACAGTTCAGCCAGGCTCAGAACAGCAGCAAAGATGTGTTTGATTGTAAGAAATGCTGACTGAAAAGAAAATGCTTAAATCACAGAGACAGAAAGGGTGCAGAGGTGGGTCCCTACGGTGTTTCAACAGCTTGGAGTAGGCAAGAACCCAGGCTCTTGCCAAGTTTTTATTCTTCTATGCCCGTCACCTCATGGTCAAAATACAGCGGCCACAGGTCCAGGTACCTCGTCCCCAAGCGTATCTGGAAGGCAGGAAAGAGGACGAGGCAAACAGCTACCCTTAGTAACAGAGGAAACCTGCTTCCTGACATACTACTGATCAGAACTGCTCAACATGGGTGCCGTGGCCACAGGGAGCCTTGGGGGCAAGTCTCTGGCAAAGGGAACCGTGTTTTCATGACGGGCCTGGGCCAGTCACCAATGCCACCCAGAGCCACAGGGGGTCTGCCCGGAAGATGGAGTGAAGGTACACTGAGAAGGCCACCTTCCCAGATATGGAGCCCATGTGCCCCTTAAAAGTCCGAATAAAACACACTTCTGAGACTTATAAGCTGACCTTTAGGGTAAAGTCAACAAATATGGACGAATCATTTGTCAAGGGCCTCTCGTGCGCCAGGTCCTTTGCTAGGTACTGAGAGGACGGCCCTCAGGACCTCAGAGGTAACGGTGAGGGAGAACGGTCACTGAGACGGCAGAGAATCCCGGGAGCCAGGAGCCCGGCATAGCACCGAGGAGGGAGGGTCTCCTCGAGAGGAGGGGCGAAGGGGGCGTGAGAGTGCTTCCCCCAGGAAGTCACACCCGACCAGTGTCTGAGGCTGAAAGCAGGAGTGCCAGGGTGGGTCACAAAGGGTGTGTGCAGAGGCACGGAGATGGGGCAGCTGGGAGTTGCTGGTGTCTGACTCGGGGAGGGACGGGGCAAGGTGGCCAGGGTGGCAGGACAAAACTGGGATGAGCGTGGTAAACCAGACATTCCCCTAAAGACACGGAAAGCAGGGAAGGTTAAAGCAGGGGAGTGACTCAGGTAATGCTGGTGAAAGACCACTCCACAAGGAGGGCGTGGGGCACGAGGCAGGGATGCCAGCCAGAGGACCGGCAATACTAGGTGAGGGAGGACAGGGGACTGATGACAAAAAGATGCAGGTGGGAACTGTTAGGGCCTCTTCCACAGGGAGAGTCAATAGGACCCGGAAACAGATGAGATGTGGGGTTGGAGGGACAGAGGCAGCCGAGCCGGTTGGCTGGCTGAAGATGGGCAGTATCTTCATTCTGATCCAAGAAATCACGGGCAGAGCAGTTTGAAAAGGAGGCTGGTGAGTCAAGGCACAGAACATGGTGCTTCCCAAACGCTGGAGGCCTGCTTGGGGTGGGAGGGGGCAGACAACCCTCCTGCTGGGAAGTGCTCCCCCTGCTCTGTTCCACCAGCTGCAAAGACCGAGTGAGGAACAGCCTTGCTGGGCAAACCAAGGGCAGGGGCAGGAGAGAGCTTCTCACTCACTGCCTTAAACGGGAGCGATGCTCAGAGGGCCTGCACGAGTTCACACAGGGAGGGATGGGTTGCCCGGCCGGCAAAAGAAAGCCTAGTAGTCACGCTCATTCTCACATCTGGGCTGACAGTCTGTAAAACCAGAACTGAGTTTCCATTTGTAAAGTCTTGTCTTCCAAGAGCCTCAAATAGGCAGGATGCGGCCCCTCTTATCTCAGCTACCTCGTGCAGAGAGGGGAGGAGGCAGGTACTTCCCCTCCCACTCGGGGCGCCCCTGTCCTGGGCTGGGCTGCCCCTTGCTTTTGAGCTCCATGCATTCCACGTGGTTCTCCGAGAGCCCCAAGGAGCAACCTCAGCCCAATCACGCGCAAGAGAAAGAAACAAAGGACGACAGCAGAGGTCAGGGGTTGCAAGTGGGGGTCCCTGGAGCTGGCCTTTGAAAGCACATCACCTACACTTCGAGGTCCTACCTGGCTCCTGGGCCCCTCCTCGCATGAGTCACATTCCCCCATTCATTCACCCACTCAGAAACGTGCCAAATAATGTCCTGGAGGCAAGAGGTTCAGCAAGCCTAATTCTTGAAAGATGGGGTCAGATGGGGACAGTTAGAGACAAAGGGAGCCACGGGGACCTGCTGCAGAGCCCGCCATGACGGGCAGTGTCCAGTAGGTGGCACGCCCTCCAGGACTTGGGAGGAAGTGAGTGATGCTGACCAGTCAGCAGAAATGAGACCTGCAGAGGCACCTGTGCAGATTAACATGCTCTTAGGCTCTTTAACAACAGAGCCCAGAAAGTGCTGAAAGAGATTCAAAGTTAACCGAAGCCAGATAGTGTCTCCCCACCGAGGACACACAGCCAATGCCTGATGAACAGGCAATGAATCAGCCAAGCCAAGGACAGCGGGACTCGCTCCCCAGGGCCGCCCTGCTCCCCAGAGCTCACCAGGACTCTGCACACACCGTACCTCAATGACCCAGGCCCGGGGGCCGGGGGGAGCAGCCCAGGCTCCAGGGCCCAGGCTCTGCCCCCACACCAGTGGTTTTCAAACATTCTCTAACCTCTGATGTCTTGCTTGAAATGGAATCTAACAAGATCCCCCAAATAAAAAACAGATACACATTGTTGCTATAGTTGAGGGGAGTCTGCTGTGTGTGGGGGTCAGCAACCCACCAACAAGAAAAAGAAAAAGATACACACCCCCCAATACCGCCTGGGTTCCTCATGGAGCCCCTCTGGCCAGAGCCCAGCCAATGAGCTTGGAAAAGCACCCTGTGCCTCAGCGTGGGGACCGGGGAAGCACAGATGGGGATGTCTTTCAATCTGAAAAGTGAATAGGATGTCAGGAACTACCACCCATTTCAAGAGCAAGTCTGTTATGAGAAAATGCAGCACATTCCACTCCTAGAGCACGGGCCAGAGCTTGCCTGGGAGGAGCCACAATCTCTGCCTGGGGGTTGCCATGGGGGTGGAGGGTTGAGAGAGCAGAACGCACCCTGGGTTCAAATCCCAGCCCTGCCAATTAAGAGCTCTGTGCCCCTAAAGTTTCCACATCTAAAAGGCAGAATAGCCGAACCGGTTTGGCTCAGTGGATAGAGCGTTGGCCTGCGGACTGAAGGGTCCCAGGTTCGATTCCGGTCAAGGGCATGTACCTTGGTTGCGGGCACATCCCCAGTAGGGGGCGTGCAGGAGGCAGCTGATCGATCTCTCCCATCGATGTTTCTAACTCTCTATCCCTCTCCCTTCTTCTCTGTAAAAAATCAATAAAATATATATTTAAAAAAAAAAATAAAATAAAATAAAAGGCAGAATAATTCATCATCCCAACAGCTCATAGCACTGTCTTGGGGTTTATCTGAGGGATCTTTTCAAGTGCTTTTAAACCGCTCCCAAACATTAGCTGTATTTACACTGATTTTATTACTGCCTTTCTAGAAGGCCAAACACAGCAGACTTAGCTTCCACTGAAGGTCTCTTATTACAGATGCCAGCATCGAGAGCAGCCTGCTTCTCCCACCAGGATCCCGTGAGGAGCACGGAGGACATCCCTGGTGGAGCCTGGACCACCCATGACAAGGGGAGCCTCACCCCAGCGGGGACTCCCTGTCCCCATGGGCACTGCTGCTTGAGCACCAATGTTCTAGAGAGAACCCGAGGGTACACAGCACACCCTCCGCCTCCCGCGGCTTTCTTTCCCTTTTATTTTATAAGCCTTTTATTGGAGTGTAACATATAACAAGAGAAAAAGCACGCATCCTAAGTGAGCAACTTGATGAACATCACAAACTAACACCCAAGAGCAAGACTGAGAAGAGAAGGCTGCAGGACCCCAGCAGGCGCGTCACATCCCCACCCAGCACCTCCCCAGAGGTACCCAGCGCCTGCCTTCGGTCCCGAGCAGTCCTGCCTGTTCAGGAACTTCACGTTCATGGGAGGGACGTTGAGTGCTCTTCTGGGTCTGTTCGTTCTCAGTGCTGTACAGGATCCCATCATGTGACTGCAACATAACGTATGTGTCCGTCTAGCGCTGATGGACATCTAGGCTGTTTTCGCTTTGCAGCTATTGTGAATACTGCTGCTTTGACATCATGCCTGTCTTTTGTGGACATGAGCACTCCTTTCTCTTGTGGGGAGAACTGGGGTTAAAGGGCAGCATGCTCAGTCTTAACCATGAGATGTTCCAAAACCCCAGCCCCATCAATCACCCTGCTGTATTTTCCTCCCTGTCCCCTCCACCATCTACTTCACTTCATATATTCACCTGTTTGCTATCTCTCGCCCTTATAGATGTGGACGCTCTGAGGGTAGAATTCCCACAGAAGATACTCAATGAACACCTGCAGGCCAAGTGAGCGTCTGCATTCTCACCTGCACACAGGAGCTCAGGACACCTCTCGGCTGTCCCCTCCTGTCCCTTCCTCCACAGGTGCCTTCCCAAAGCCGGAGGCCACGCCCTCGCCCAGTCCCTAGCCCAGCTGCCAATCAGGCCTCAACTGGAGACTGAGTTCCTGGCAATTCCTGCCATGCCTACCAAACAATGTCCCTTCCGCGGGATGGAGAGTCCAGGCTCCCGGGAAAGTCCAGCCTCTAGTCTTGGCCCTGTGAAGACTGGCTGGCTGGAGTGGCATTCGGAGTGCTGGTGGCAGGTCAAGGCCCCAAGAGAAGGCAGGACAGTCAGAGACCCAGTGAGCTCACAGTCAGTGGAGAGAGCTAGTGCAGTGGGTCAAGCAGCCCCGTGGGGCTGAGGTAGGTGAGGCCTTTGGGCCACAAGGGAACTCTGATGAAGTGGACCTGACCCAGTCAGGGAAAGCAAAGAGGGCTTCGAGGAGGAGATGTCTCGGGAGCTGCCTCTTCTGAGATGACTATATTTCCCCAGAGAGAGAAGGCTGGGGTGGGCAGTGCAAGCTGAGTCTGGCATGTGCAAGACGGGGGCGGGGGACGGACAGGCTATATTAGACAGGGTTGTGGGGTGATGCCCACTGCTGGCAAGGCAGAGGGGAATAAGGGAGACTGAGTGATAAAGATCCCAGGACAGGGTGGTGGAGGGAACAAAGAATCACCACACCAAGGCCTCTGGGCTCTGTCCTGAGGGTGCCGGAGCTCATGGGTACTCCACGTCATCTGAGGGCGTGTGGCGGGCACAGGCGAGAAGGCACCCGCCTTCGTTTTGAACTGCAGACTCCGACCCAGCAGGTCTGGGGGAGTGTGTGCATTTCCCACAGGTGCCCCCAGGTGCAGTCGTTGCTTGTTCCCAGACTACACTAGGAGCAGCAAGGGATTGTGGGAGCATTAAAGAGCAGAGTGCTCAGTGGTTAGAGCGCCAGCCCGTGCACTGAAAGGTCATGGGTTCGATTCCCAGTCAAGGGCACATATCTGGGTTCCAGGTTCAATCCCTGGTGTTGGTCAGGACACATGCAGGAGGCAATCAATCAATGTTTCTTTCTCCCTCTCCCTCTCTTCCACTCTCTAAAAATCAATGGAAAAAATATCCTCAGGTGAGGATTAACAAAAAATTAAAAAAGAGTAGAATGGAGGAAAGGGGGACCAACCAGATGTAGTAAAGCTAGAATGGAATCCAGTCTTCAACAGTTCGCCAAGGCCAGACTCAGCTCTCCTTCACACCACCAGCCTGTTCCAGAACCTTCCATAGCACCTCAGAGTAGGGCCTCTCTTCCAGAGCCTTAGACCCCTGCATCACCGTGGCAACAGCCCACAAACACGGGAGCCCGGGCCCCAGTGCCATAAACAACCCTGACAGATTCAATAAATACAAATGTACTACAGCAATTTGTGGGGAATTTATGAGAAATTAAAATTTCAACTTGGACAATAAACAAACCCATTTCAGAATTTACCCCACTTAAAGTTAAATAAACCGCATGCGAGCATTTTTTTAGCATGATGCTGCAAGGCTACAAAATGGGCTGCCAGGAATGCTTCCCGAGCCTCGGAGCTGGGTGCTGCTGGGGAGAGCAGACCCGCACGTCTGCTCACCTCACAGGGCGCGTCACAGTTTACAAGGCACCTGCACCTGTGTTCTCCCACCTGGTCCCCTAAATGCTGCCTGGGAGATGGTGAGGCAAGTATGGTGAACACTGCTATGACGATGAGCCTTGTTGTTAGACTGAAGCACGGGGACCTGCCCAAGGTCACACAGCTGGTCAAGGTCAGAGACAGGATGCAAACCCAGGTCGATCCGATTCCAAAAACACTGGGCACCACTGTGCACACACAAGCAGCCACCTGTGCATTTGCTATACACACAAAAATTACACCCAAGTGAAGTATGATGTGGGGCGCTGCCTGGCTTCTCTAGAAATCTGTCCTACTTAAAAAGCATCAAAAGGGGCTTCCTTCAAACAGATCAACCAATTCTCATGCACACACACACTCACTCACCACCCAAGGGGACAGGAGGGCTCAGATCCCCGGCTCATCAGTGCGAGCGTGGCGACTTCACCAGGCTGTTTCCAAGACGGAAGGCGAAGAAGTAAGGAGACAACGGTGGAGAGAACACCGGGAGGTGTTCCATCTCTGCTTTCTGGAGAGTCAGAGATTCGCAGGAGGGGAGCGTGAGATGGAACCCAGAGATCCCATCAGGCCACCAGCCTGTTTCAGAGAAGGAACTGGAGCCGGGCCCAGATGCGGGGGCAGGGGGCCCTGCTGCCCAGACCTGGGGCCTCCGGCGCCAGCAGCCTTGACTTAATGCCCTCTCCTCCCACGAGTGTCCCACAACTCGGGGACACCGACAGGTGCCCGCCGGCCATTCTCTCCAGGCTTGCAGGCTCTATGACCCAAGCTTCCACTTGAGCAATACATGGTCTCGTGAGTGACTACAAACAGGTGGCAGAGATTCACCAGCTGGGCACATGGTGTCGGCAGTAGCCTCCCCTGCTTCCAAGTGGACAGCCCCCTCTCACCCCTGCTCTTCTGATGCGGCCCTAGGGCTGTCTGTCTCTCTAAGACATAGGTACCAAGGTGGTTGGAGGCTTAGTCCTCTCAGTGCCCCAGAGGACAGGAGAGGGCCTGCTGCCGGGGGCCTGGGTGCAAGCCCAGTGATGGAAAGAATGAAGGGACCAGCCCGTTGGGCCCCAGTCCTGCGAGTATATCAGCTCCCTCCAAGAATCAATCACAACCAGAAAATGCGCCCGTGGGATGATGGCCGCAGGGGCATCTGGAAGGGCTGGGCAGGAAAGTCGGGGCTGGGGTGCCATGCTGGAGTCTGGGTATGGACAGCGAACCCTGGGTCCCGCTCCTGACTGCTCAAGAATGGCACCTCGGGGGGCACAGGACACAATGCTGCTCTGCCCTGAGGTCACAAAGCAGAGCGGAGAGGGGTGCTGGTCGCTCCCTGCTGTGCCGGCAGGCCGACCTCTGAGGACTGAAGCACTCAGGATCCCAGGCTTCCAGCTCCATTTGGCCTATAGGGGCCACCAGGATGAGATCAGAGGGCAACAGGAGAGAGGGGCTGGTGTATGTGTTCCCCTCCCCCAGCTTCAACAACACGCCTGGCCCCGCAGGCCCCTGCCCCACTGGCCCGAGGAGCAGCTAACAGCTCCCACAGCGAGGCTCTCGGTGCCACTCCAGCCCCATCTGGGCCCTTCACGCTGCCCACACCTCTGCGAGCAGTCCCCACATTAAAGTCTCTATCTCCCTGGTCTTCTTGACCTTAGAGGGTAGGTGCCATGACTACCTTTTTCCAGGTGCGGAGGCTGTAGCCCACAGGGCAGATAGCTCGCTGGTAAGCGGGCCACCAACAATGTCACGTGGGTCAGGCTGGTCGTTTGGGGACTACGTGATGCTTGCCGCCTCTGAGGGAGACGGAGCAGGAGGTGGCAGTTCCCCAGCCCCCCAGGTTTCTCACGCCGTCTGAACGTCCCCCTGGCTCACAGACGCAAAGAGGAGCAAAGCACCACAGAGGGGCCCCCTGAAGGACCCTGTGCAGACAGCCCAGCCCAGCCCAGGAAGCAGCCTGCAGCCTGGCAGTGCTGGGAGGAAGTGGGACTCGGGGAGCACCTGGGACCAACCAGTCCAGGCTCCTGGTCCCCAACCCTGTGTCAGGAACACAGGCGGGCAAAACGCCCACGGGCCGGGCTGCAGCCAGGCCCCAGTGCCCAGCCGAAAGGAGCAGAGAGAGGGGGTCTGGGGCCTGAATCAGAAAGAAAGGAGGGAAGAGGGGACAAAAGGAGGAGAAACAGATGCCACTTACGTGCCTGGAGGCATTCAAAGTGCAGGTAAAACTTCAAAGCAGTGGTCCCTTCCCACAATTCCCTATAATGCTTGGGGGGTGTTCCCCAAGAAGCACATATTACTTTTACAAACTGCAAAAACAACATGTATGCTTTATTATTTACATAGCTCAAAGAGATCACCGCTGGCCGGCCCCAATGACAGCAGAGCCAGACATTCACCACAACACTATTTACAACAGTGACAAACAGACCGTTGCCAGCATCCTCCAAGAGAACCTGCCAACTTCAGCCGCAGAGGGAATACTACACAGCCATTAAGAAAGCGAGGCTCAGTAGAACGTTCAACAAGAGGGCAAATGCTACCGATAGGCTAAGTGTGTCTGTGGGGAGCAGATTACAAAAGAGGAATAATTTTGTTTAAAATCTATAAATACGTGTTCTATTTCTTCACACAGAGAAGACTCCAAGGACCTGGTGCAGGGTGCTGCTGAATACCCCGGGCTGCGGGCAAACACACGAGGCTCCCACCAGCTCCCTCGGAGCCTCTCCTGGACCTTCTGCAGAGACATTTCCAAACCCCTCAGGAGGGTCAGAGATCTCCCAGGCGCAAGGTAAGCTTTCGCCGCAGCCTGGCCCCTTGGCAGCTCCCTCCTATTTGTGGCAACGCACAAACGGGTCCATAAAGGCCCAGCTGGAGGGTTCCTGGGGGGTGCTGGGAACAGACGGGCTCGAGGTCAAGGCCGAGGCCTGGCTGGCCGTATCACACCTCAGGGATTTTCCTCTTCTCCCCGTCAGGGGTCACTGTCCCCATCGGACGAATGAGGGCACGGAGCCCTCAGACAGCAAAGCCAGGAGGCAGAGGCCAGAGCTGGCCTGGGTCACCCACGTTTCTAATGAAGTGAGAGCCTGAAACAGTCACCTGGGAATGTTCAGTCAGCACACAACCTATCGAGCCGTGGGCTGAAGGGAGGGCCAGGCCTCCTGGTATAAAGTTCGATAACTGTGCCCCTCCCCCCACCAGGTATGCCCCTGTTTTCTGTGTCAGGCTCCCCTGCCCCCAGCCTAGGCCATTAGCTCAGTCCCAAAGGCATCCTTTCCCCTCCAGGCTGCTGATGATCCTGTCAAAACACTGCAAATAACAGATCCACTTGGCAGGGCCTGCAGCGAGAATATTGCCCAGGCAGGAGGAAGGGCGTGAGCCCAGGACTGCTCCAGACCAGGAAACCCACCCCTCCTGCCCAGGGACCCAGCGGCCCCCCCACCCATCAAGGATGGGAGAGGCTCAGAGGCCAAATTTCTGCCAAATTAGACAAGTGATCTCAGGAGCAAGAAAACCAGTGAGCTGTTGAGAGGGCCTTACCCCACCCCCAACCTGCCCCCAGGGAGGCCTTCTCTCATCTCACTCATCAATCCCATCCCTTTCTGGTAGATGAGCCCCAGAGAGGTTTTGCCACTTGCCCAGGGTTGCACAGCTACAAAAGGGCCAGCTCACCAGACCCAGTCCAGGGAGGCAGCCTCCTGAGCAGAGAAGGCACTGGCTTTGCCACTGCACACCCAGGAATCCAACCCCAGCTCTGCAGCTCGCTCCCTGGGTGGCACAGGGCAAAGACACCTGCTTGTCTGAGCCTCAGTGCTCTCACCAGACAAGTGAGGGAGCAGGCTAGGCACAAACTGGAGTTACCTGGGCTGCTTCACAGCCAAAGCCTTCGGAACAGTCACGTGGCATTTCAGAGCCTGACACAATCTTACTAGGTGGTGGCTGCCCACACAGTAATCTTGAGAACCCAGGAGCCCTAAATGTTCCCCCAGGACACCTGACCAAACCCTCCCATTCCCATCGGACCACTGAGCGCCTCCCAAGTGGCTTCTATGGAAGTGATGACAGCCCTGCCCCACCGCCAAGTTCCCGGACACAGTGCGAGCCGGGATCTCCTTATAGGGTATGCTCTGAGGCCATTACAGAAAGTTCAAAAGAAATGCTCAGACTGACGGTCGTGCTGGAAAACAGGCCAGCGTGGAAGGGGAGCCCGTGGGTCCCCGAAAGGGCTACCCCTGCTGCCACTTGCACAGGACACCAGAGAACTCGGGAGGAAGATGGGGCCACGTGGTTCCCAGGGGGGTTCTCAAGGTGAGGGTGGCTGAATGGGGAGAAAGATGGAGACGAGGGTTCCGCAAGCTTCTGGAACCATGAAATCTCAGCCAATGGTGAGCTAGCTAGCAGGGTGTGAGGGGAGCCAGGCGCCTTCTGTGGCCAGGGTCGAGGGTCAGCACCCCTCAGAGATGAGGCCTTCACCCGATCCTGGCTGGTCCCAAGAGAGACAAAGAGAGGGAGGAAGAAACTCAGCCTGTGGCCTCAAAGGCACCCAGCTAGGGCACACTGCTCCAATCCCAGCAGGCACTGCGGCCAGCCATCCCTGCACCCAGGAGAGGGCCTCAGGGTGCCAAGCTCAGCAGACACCCAAGGACGCCCAAGCTGGGACCTCACTGCACCACAGCAGGACAAGCAGCCCTGTCAGCCATGCTCTCAGCAAACGGACGGATGAATTTGTGCTGCAGACAATTCTGGCTTCTTGACAACCAATCAAACAAGAGAGAGCCTTTCATTCTGGCTCACCTAACCACACAGTCATTCACTACACACACCCCATTTGGACTCGTGTAACCTGTCCAATTCTAAGTCCAGAGCCCAAGTGTGTTGGACATGGCTGGCTGCAGCCCAACACCTGCCTCATCCTCTTCTTCAGTAACAGAACCCCAAGTTCACGTGAGGTGACAGTGTGTCCAGCTTGCTGGCCCCGAGATGTTAGGATGCTTGGTCCTAACGTAGACAGCAGTGTAACGTATGACTTCTAAGGAGGCCACCTAATGAGAGCAGACATGGGGGTACACTGCGCCTTCCTCCTACTGGAATGTCAGCATGGTGGCAGAGCCTCGCAGCATCTTCAGCAAGGAGGTGGCCTTGGGCCTAGAAGCCAGTGTGGAGGGCGGGTGGCGCAAGCACAGAGGAGCGGGTTCTATATGACTTTATAGAGCTCCCTAGGCCGCCTGCATCCAGCTCCTTTGACACAAACAGAAATCAATGTACCATTTTACTCAGGCCGTGGCTATTTCCTCAGCTACTGGCAGCAGATCGCAGATCCTGGTGGCTCCACAGTCCAGCTGCAGGTGGGTGCACAGGGTGTTGGAGAGTGGGAGCTGGCCAGGCAGAAGGGGGTGGCGGGTGGGGTCCAGGAGAGGCCCCTGCAAGGTGCAATGTCCCTGCATGAGGGACCCATGGCCGCCATACTTCTGCTTCTATAGTTCTCCCTTTACATCCAGGTCAAGGCAGAGATTTCCTACTCGTGGCACTGACAAGGTTCTTCTACATTTTTGGAACGAAGGTTCAATCCTCTCCATGTTTTCACGCCCCCGCCTAAGGACTTAGAGTTCTTCTCTGTGGGAGCCAATCTCATTTCCCCATATGCACTGGCTACCAGGAAGCTCAGCAGTGCCCTGGCGTCCTCCCAGCAGCCGGCCCATCGGGTAACGCTACATCCTCCTCTGTTACTCCGTCTTGATGTACTTCTATTTTACTAGCCTTTCCCATGAGGAAAGACAGTAAAAGAGAAAGCATACAGAACACCAAAAGCCAGGAACATACCTAGACTATAAAGTCAATGAAAGCAACTAATTTATCTCTTCTGAGAATAGTTAAAATGGCCTATTACCTAATAAATTAGCACTTCCATAAGAATAAGGAAAGCTCCAGTTCATGTACACTTTCTGACCTTTTAAAACAGTGCTACACGATAATTCAACCTGCTGAAAAAAAAAAAAAATGCCGAGACCCCCACCCAGCCCCAGCCTTCACACCATCAAGAGCAGTTTAAGCCCTAACCGGTTTGGATCAGTGGCTAGAGCGTCGGCCTGCGGACTGAAGAGTCCCAGGTTCGATTCCGGTCAAGGGCATGTACCTTGGTTACCTTGGTAGCTGAATCGATGTTTCTATATAAAAGAGCAGGTTAAGAACCTTCCACGATATTCAAATGTTTCTATTCTGTTTTCTACGTTCAAAGGCGCCACCAGTCAGAACTGTCACATTAAATGTTCCCGTCTCCATTTCAAAAGTAGTAAAAGGTTTTTAAATAAGTGTCAGAGAACTGGGTGGGGGCTATATAGGCAAAAGAAAGAAAAAAAAAGAGGTTAGCAGTTACTGCTGAAGAATGAGATGTTGAGAACTTTTCTAATTCATGTATTTCTGTAATATTTCCTTATTTTCCACTGGTTTCCAAAGATTTCTTTTTTTAAAATATATTTTATTGATTTTTTTACAGAGAGGAAGGGAGAGGGATAGAGAGTTAGAAACATCGATGAGAGGGAAACATCCATCAGCTGCCTCCTGCACACTCCCTATTGGGGATGTGCCCGCAACCAAGGTACATGCCCTTGACCAGAATCGAACCTGGGACCCTTCAGTCCGCAGGCCGACGCTCTATCCACTGAGCAAAACCGGTTACAGCTAGATTTCTTGATAAGATACATCTATAAGCCAGCATGTACAGGAGGTGGGCACAACCCCCAGAAGAACAAGACGTGAGCCATGGCCCTAAGGAGCTTGGGGGAGGGAAGGAAGCCCCTGCAGCACGAAAATAACCATGAACTGGCAGCTTCTGTGCCTATGAGGCTGGAGGCCCAGTAAAGGGAGGGGCTCTCTGGGACAGGTGTCCAGGCTTTGAGTGGCCATGAGCTTGGTCAGACAGGTCGATGCGTGTCCAGATGGGACAGAAAGAGGGGTGTGATGGCTGCAGGACAGGCTGTGTGGTGCACCTGAGGGTGTGGCTCGGGGTGAGGGAGAGGGGGGTGTTCTCCAGAGCAAGAACGAACTGTCAAGGGCCTCATGGATCCCTCCAAGGAATGGGACTTACCCTGCACCCTCGGCTGTAGCCAAGCTGGGACCAGATGGGGCTTGTTTGAGAAAGGGCACTCTGGCAGCAGTGGGGCCCAGTGCAGGAGACACATCCAAACACCCCATGCACAGGAACTGCCAGGAAGCACTGGTTTCAGAAAAGACATAAAATCAGCAGTGGGTGTGGAGGTCAAGACATGGACCTCGGGGCCAGCCTGCTCACACCAGCTCCGCCTCCTGCTGCTAGCAGAGGGACGAAGCTGAGTTCTCTCTGACTCAGTTTCCTCATCTGTAAAGTGGGGATAATCAAAGTCTATTAAATAGAGCTAGTAATAGCGGTAATAACAGTACCTCCCTGCATTGTGGTGAAGATTAAATTAGTGACCACATGGAAGTGCTTAGAGAAGTCTCCAAACTCAGTGAGGCTGAGTCTGCATTCCTTTGATCACCTCCCAACACCCTTATGCCGGCCACTCCGAAGGTGTCCCAATATGAACAATTCCCCAGGACCCAATCAATTCATGCACGTCTTGGCAGACAGGATGCTAGCCAGGGCCTCGAGGACCTGCCCACCCCGCCTCAACCTTCCCCCGCCCCCAGTGCTGTCCTTCACCCACCTCCCACAGTGCAGGGGCAGACCCAGGAGGCGGTCCCATCACCTGATAGACCCAACCCACCCCAAAGGCCCGTCCAGAAGTTAAGAACGAGGACTAGCCCTTACTTTGCAGAGGCACATCTGCAACCTTTACAGAGGAACGGACAGCACGGAGACCGGCCTGGAAACCGCCCGGGGAACAGGGTCTCCAGGAAACCACACTGACCATGTGCTGACGGGCATCATGCTCAGGGAAGGGCATGAAGGGACTCAGCAAACCACGTTCTCTAATTTGGTGTGTCGTGTGACTGTTTCCGTAATAGAAAGTAAAACTAATAACAATAAATAAGCCTCCTGGAACCAAGCTGCCTCGTTTAGATCTCAGCTCCTCCACTCGGTACCCGCAACCTTGGCCAACCACTTAACCTTTCTTTGTTTCCATGTCCTCGTTTATAACGAGGACAACATTACACACCTCACAGGGTAGCTGTAAGGAATAAATGAATTAATACATGTAAATCCTATGACCTTGTCGGGCACAAAGCAAATGCTCAATCAACATTAGCCATTTATAATCGCAAACCAGTTGGCGGAGTGACGGCCATACCAGCATCCTCACAGAGGCGTCAGCGGCTGCCAACACCGCTTGGGCAGCCCTGGGTCCCCCAGCCCCCTGCATCTAGCACAGGGCCAGGCCTGGGGACGCTGCAATAAACAACCTCTGATTCACTGGCCTGGGACACCCCCGTGTACGCACCGCAGGTGGCAATGAGAGAGGGCCTAAGGCCATGGGCACCGCCACACCGAGAGATGTGATGCCTGAGACCCAGTGTTGTCACTTCTAGAAGTCAATCCAAAGAGAGAGCCTGAGATGTGCACACACACTGAGGTCCAGAGACACCCAGAGCGCCCTGTTCCTGACAGCAAACCAGGACTTCCCAAAGCTTGAGGTGCCAGAGCAGAGACGCTGAGACACAGGGATGGTGGGAAGTGACCCGCTGCTGGGATAGTCACGTCAGCGGTGATTAAATCGCATGAGCAAATGACCACCCACCCCCTAAATGCAGGTCGCAAAACTATGGGCACAGAAATAGCCCAACTTGGATTCACACAAAATGTAACAAATAGCCTGTTTTTGGTAAAAATATGAAAAAAATATATCAAAATAATTGTTTTAATGATTACCTCTGAGTTTTCATTTTCAGGCCTGTCTTTATTTCCCAAGATTTCAACAACGAGCACATATTAGCTGAGGAAAGGATAGTCCAGAGGTGTTTTTTTACAAACACAGACACTCAGGGCCTGCCCTGTCCTGCGTGAAACAGCTCTGGGCTCAGTTCGCTCACCCAGCAGAGAGCACGCAGCAGGGCCAGGTCTTGCACTCCTCAGACACAGGGAAGTCCTGGCCCAGGACACGCCAACAGGCAGCCTGAGCTTGGGGGCTGGGGCCTGCTGGGGGAGCAGGGAAGGTGCCAGGCAAGGTGGCATTTGAGCGGCTCTAACAGCACATAGAAACATGAGAATGGGAAAGGGGCTGGGGAGGGAGATGCCAACTTCTTAGCCAACCGAAAGATTCAAGGAGGCTTCATGGTCTGCGACACTGAGCTGAAGGCAACGCCGGTCCCAATCCTGCTTTCCACAGTGCCAGCTGTGTGCCCAGCTGGGCCCGGAATATGGCCCAGGTCCTTCCCATCAATTCACCATCGCACTCAGAGTCTCAGCCACTGGACCTGAGCGGGCTCCAGGAAGTAGCCCCCAACAATGAGCACCCACTGTTTGCACCGGAGCCTCCTGCTGCTCTACTGCGCACGGGCTTAATTGGGGGTCCGGATCCAGCAGCTCTGGGCTGGCACTCTAACCAGCACCCGGTGAGGACAATGGCAATGCCGACATGGGCAGACCACCCTGGACTTCACCCAGCACAACCTCAAAAGAGGCAGCTAATTTCAAAGCAGAATCTTTGCTTCTGGCTCATTCAATTCGCTCTGGCCCTTTCCATCCCATCCTATTTACCCACGTTCCTCCTTCCATCTCTTGGCTTTTACGTGAAGCGCTTACTGGCTACACTCCAATGAGGCCGCTGAAATCAGGTGGCTGGGGTCAGACTCGTGTGGAATGGTGTGGAATCAGAACATGCCCGGGAGCTCGGGCACCCAGCTGCCCTGGCAGGAGCGCTTTTTTGTTTTAAGTTTAAGGACTTGCTCAAGTTGCCTCAGCGAGTCACAGGTGGGAAAGAACACCCAGAAATGAGAACTGCAGCCCTCTACGCATGCAGAGCTGCACCGACACCAGAAACAGCGTCTGTGGGTGACAGCCAGCCTACAGAGCTCAGAATAAAAATAAAACTGACAGAACTGAAACCATCCAGCAGACGTCGACAGCACTTAACATCATCTCATGAGCATGTTCCCATGTTTGTCCTCCAAAGATCTCTTTTTATTTTTTAATATATTTTATTGATTTTTTTACAGAGAGGAAGGGAGAGGGATAGTTAGAAACATCGATGAGAGAGAAACATCGATTCAGCTGCCTCCTGCACGCCCCTTGCTGGGGATGTGCCCGCAACCAAGGTACATGCCCTTGACTGGAATCGAACCTGGGACCCTCAGTCCACAGGCCAACGCTCTATCCAATGAGCCAAACCGGTCAGGGCCAAAGATCTCCTTTGATGGCTACTGTAAGCATCTGAATGAGCAGACACTAATTTATAAAACTCCTCAGCCCCCTGTATTATTATTATATATATATATAAATACTATGATGGCCATGCTTACACATAAATTTCTCTACCTCTGCTTGTTAAATATATATCCTAAGTAAATGACTGAGAATGAAAATAATTTTCAATGTTTCATTTAAAAATATGCATTTCAAATTTTAAACAATAAAATAAAATCTATCTTGAAAAAAAGAATTAAGCTAAAGATCACAACAGAAACCAAGTAGTAGCGGGGATGTGGGGGAAAACCTCACTCCTTACACTGACAATAACTTTTCTAAGCAGCACAGACTCATCCACAGCTCCCCGCTCCCCATAAGCCGCACTGTTTGTAACAAAGGATGAGGAAAAATAAACTCATTCCTTAAGCTTCCATTCGGTGCCTTAGGTCCTGGGTGGTGTCATCACTTTAAAGGTGAGGAAAGTGAGATCACACACAGTCAGAAACCAGACTATCTGAAACTCCAGCAAGCCCAGACCTCGGGGCTCCACAGGGAAGCTGAGTAGACAGCCAAGAACAACCTGTATTTCAATAATGGTTCCAGCCCTCGCTGGTGTGGCTCAGCTGGTTGAGTGTTGTTCTGTGGACTGTAAAGTCACTGGTTCAATTTCCAGTCAGGGTAAATACCCAGGCTGCAGGTTCCGGATGTATTTGGGAGGCAACCAATCTATGTTTCTCTCTCACAGCAATGTTTAAAAGAATCAGCCCTAGCCAGTTTGGCTCAGTGGATAGAGTGTCTGCCGGCCTGCTGATGAAGGGTCCCGGGTTTGATTCCAGTCAAGGGCATGTACCTCAGTTGTAGGTTCCCCAGCCCTGGTCGGGGTGTGTGCAAGAAGCAACCAATCGATGTGTCTCTCTCACATCGATGTTTCTGTCTCTCCCTCTCCCTTCTACTCTCTCTAAAAATCAATGGAGGCATGA
>NW_005369964.1:274682-278838 GCF_000412655.1 Myotis brandtii
AAAAATAATGGCTCCAAACGACCATGTGGGAAAGTTCTGTACAGAGCCCACTTCCCCATCCTGTAGTCACCCTCCCTGGAGGTGTTGGGTCTGTTGGCAGGGGTCAGGGTGGCCTTCGGGGAGCCCCTGCCCATGAAGTGGCCGAATGGCTACCATGGGCTCATTCAGTGGCAAGGATGTCAGGCCCACAATAAACACCAAAGTAACTAGTATTCCCAAAGCCCCTTACACCTGGCTCCCGAGCACTTGGAGGGAGCAGGTGAAAGGAAGAAATGTTTACAGGTGCCAGCTCCACCTGGACTTCTATCCCTGGAAATAAAATCCAGTGAGGGCACCCTGGGGAGAGTATGGGTGGCAGAGGGAACCCAGCTGGGAATTAATCATTTGACACCTTTAACAGCATATCTTATAAAAACAACTTTTGAACCATGTGAAAATGTCACCTAAATAACGAATTTATTTTTTAAAGCTTAGCAGAGAATTTGGCTCTATAATCCCTCCTTCTAGGTAGGATGAAGGCAGCTACCGAAGTTACCTGCCTGCATTCAACACACCTACCAGAACCAGCTTTCTCTCCCCTCCACCCCAACTCTGGAAACTGACCTTCAGCCTCCCTCACCCCCCACATCCACGTAGGCACCACATCCTGCCATCTGTCTCCTCGGCCCTCCTCTACTTCCTTAATTCTTGCAAAACCCCATCACCCCCACTCAGCTGTGTCCCAGCCTCCAGTTCAGCCCTGTCCAGTCACCTCCCCTGTGCCCTCCCAGTGGGCCCTTGCCCCATGGCCCCTAACTGGAGCCAGCACTCTATCCCACAGAAGCCCCTCAATGCCCCCTGACTCTGGGCCTCATGAACAGCCCACCGGACATTCTTGTGTCCAGCCCTGCCACCCGCTCTGGCCTGGTACTGGCCAACTCCCTCATGGCCAAGGCCCCAAACCAGAGCCTCCAAACCACTCCGGGTCAACAGAGCCCTTGCCCAGCCTCTGGGTCCTTGTTCACGTGGCACTCCCTGCCTGAAAGACAGTGGTTCTCAACCTTGGCTGCACATTAGAATCACCTGGGAATCTTTTTAAAATCCTGATTTAAAATCCTCCGGAATGAGGCCCAGAAATCAGGATTTTAAAAAGATTCCCAGGATTTAAAATCCGGAATGAGGCCCAGAAATCAGGATTTTAAAAAGATTCCCAGGTGATTCTAATGTGCAGCCAAGGTTGAGAACCACTGCTGAAAGACATTCCAACACCTCCCCACCCACCCCTGCACCCAGTTTACTCCCTACTAAGAGGCACCAATTTTCCTATGAGGCTTTCTCCACCCTCTGACCACTCCCCCTTTTAAGTGCTGGCCCCCAAGTCCTTGAAGGCCCCTACCACAGCACAGACAAGCCCTCCCAGCCCTCTGGGCATGCCCATGAGCTGGGGCAGCCACCACCGAATCTCCAACTCCAGGTGCCCAGCACCCAGTCATCAGCCCTGGGCCCACGGCCACTCCCAGTGTCTCTCTTTGTTGGCGTTTCCTTTCCTGCTTGAACATCCACCACCCAACTCCCTTCCCTGAGTAGTTTGTGCAGAAAGGGGGTAAACGCAGAGACAAAGAACTCCAACTTCTCAAGCAAGCAGCAACTCCGGAGAGACCCCGAGCACAGCCATGCCCGCCTGCGCGCTGGGGCCAGTGGGGAACCTGCTCCTCACCACGGAGAAACAGCGGCTGCTCCAAGCTGTGTTTCAGTCTGAATTCTCAAGGAATTTGGAAGGAGGACAGCAAATCTATAATCAGCGAATCTATAATCAGCAACAGAACTTCTCACACTTATGGCTTGCTCATTTGCATTTTAAAATAAATCGCCAAGCCCTCACCGGCTAAGAGTCATCTCCTTCTCCCCGAGTGCTTAGGAAACACCTGGGGAAAGACAGCCCAAGAGCACGCTGGGGCAGGAGATGGGGGTGGACAGGGCAGTGAGTACCTTGTTCTTTCAGGGTCTCCTGCCACCAAATGCTGGGCTGTTCTAAAAGGGGCGGTGGAGACCAGAGATGAGGAAACCTCAAGGGCTTCCCTGGCAAGCCTTCCCCACAGGCCAGGTCAGAGTGGAAAATGCTACCGGGCACACGCCCTGTGTGGCTGATACAGGCCTCCTCCCGGCCCTCAGCAGAGCCCCACCTCACTGCCCCCCTAGGCCACAGGTGACCCAAATGGCCAAAGAATGTCTCCTCCTTCCAACAAAGGCTCACTGGGTGGAGGGGCAGTGACGGCTGGGCCATGCTGGGCACCGGGCATCTTAGCAACTAGCTGTTTCCGGGCCAGGAGCAGCAGAAGAGCCTGGAGAGTGGAATCAGCCCTGGCCCGGGCTGTGGGCTTGGACCTGCCTCCCGGTCTATCAGGTGGATGAGGCTCATCACCAGTAGCAGGCTCTCCCTCCTCTCCTCCAGGAAGCCTTCCTGGCTTACCGTGCTGGGTCAGGACCCTCCTCTGGGCCTATGCCAGTGACCCCTGCCCACCCTGGCCTCTGGCTATGGACTGCAGACTGCAGAGTTGAAGGAATCTCACTTTGACCCATGTGAATCCTGCAGCTGCAGCCCGGTACACAGCTGGCACCCGGGAAAGACTGCCGAACGTTGCTGCAAGGAGAGGCCAGGCTGCCCAATCCACACCTGACAGCTGGGAGGGCCTCTCACCCCAAAGGCTGAGTGAGGCCAACTGTTACCACCTGAAATGGTGGAGTCAGGAGGGCCTGTGCAGCCAGCGTCCTCACTACAGCAGTACAGAGGAGGAAACCGAGGCAGAGTACCTGCAGACCATCCCCTTCAAGACAGGTGCCTGAAACCAACACCGTCACCACAGGTAGTCAGGGCATCTTGTCCCACAGCCCTTGCCCACTCTCTCCGGCGCTCGCCTGAGCCCAGCACTAGCACAGAGCAGGGCTTCCCCTGCTCCCGGCCCTCCCAGCCTCGGCCTCACCTGGGGCTTCTCACGCTACGTGAGCAGAGAATGGCAAGTTTCCCTTATTATCAAGCATCCTTGGCCTAACAGACCCAGGTTAGGAAGGCGAGCGGCCAGCAGACAAGCCCACTAGAGGCCTTTCTGGTTCTCAGTAGACACAGAGGCCCCGGAGTCCGAGAGGTCCAGCCTGGCCGGGCCTCTGCCTGGCGGCACCTGCCTCAGGGCCTGATTTCTGAGAAGTAAACGGGATAATGTTGGAAAGCAGTGGCCTTCAAACCAAACCCCCAAAATAAATGTTTAAAACTATGTTTCTATTTGCACATTTTCAAGTTGACATCTAAAATTTCTCATCATAAGTTTAAATACTTGTAGAGGATGTAATTTCTAACATATTGTAAATATTAACATTTCAAAATAAAACTGTTACTGTTTCTCTTTTAAATGGATCCAATGGAATCTAAATATCATAGCGATTTGAGAGCAACCACCCACCATCCATCTTAAAATTACAGAATCAGATTCTTAAACACCTGGGAAGTTGGCAATGTTCCCTTTGCCTCCTCCAACTTCCCAATCCGCATCCCTTAGATGTTCCCACTCTCAGCGTGTTTTATGTTTGAAGGTCTTTTATTGATTATTATACTACGAGGCAAAAAAGTGTATAAATGTTTTAATTTTTAAATTTCATGTGACCATAAAGCTCTAAGTGTAAAAAATTTTCTTCTGGACAGACTTATTATCACAATTACTACTAGTACATAATTAATGCAACAGAAATATATTACAAATCTATATTAACAATAAGCACAAAAAATTAAAACCTTGTTAGAAATACATCTCAGAAGAGATGAATGAAAATTTAACTGCTTCCTGTATCCACAGAATGGATAATACCTATTGCTAGAATAAGACTGAGTTTATTATCAATTCTATCTCTATTTTGCAATTTGTATAGCTATAAGTGCTGAGACCACTCATTCAAATAAATAAGATGAAATGGAAAGAGATTTACCACAGCATATTCTCTGAATTCCTTCAGAATTATATGCTAAGAATTACAGTAATTTATTCTCAGAAATCATTGTTAATGTTCTATCAGCTGACAACTCAATCAAGTCCTCTTTCAGTTTCACTGCAGAGAAAGCAAGTCCCTCACTTGCCTCAGGATCACAATGACCAGCCTCGTGACGCCCGTCCCCGTCTCCCCCCCCACC
>NW_005369964.1:278948-284351 GCF_000412655.1 Myotis brandtii
CGCCCCATCACACACCAGATTCACGTCTGATAACAAGGGTGCGGTTCTCCTGCAGATAACCAGCTTCCCGCGGGCCAGGTTCCGTGCCTCCTGCTTTACCCAAGTTAACTGCACGCAGCCTAACAACGTTCCCAGGGGACAGGTACCATCGTTATTCCAACTAACAGACAGGCAGACTGAGGTCACACAGCCAGAACCGTGAACCCAAGTGTCTTGCTCCCCACCACTCGGTGCTCTGCCTCCGTGGAGATGGGAAGGGGGCTGATGTAAAGGGGTGGCCGGGAAGGACAGTTTACAAGCTCCTTCCCCAGCAGGTCAGCTGTGGGAATGAGCACGAGGAAGTGGGGAGCTGCAAAATGGACTTCTTAAATGTGCTCCCACCGCCGCCCTGGAGAGGTTACACACACGCTTGTTCAGAGTAAATGCCGCCAATGCCCAGCACCCAAAGAACCAAGTAAATGAGACACTCACTGTCACTGCTGCCGTTTACAGCAGGAGGGAAGTAACTCCCACGACGGGGCAAGCACTGCAGATCTAACCAGCGTCTTGGTCCTCCTTCCCACCTACAGGCCCAACATCCTTTACTAAACGGTAGCCAATCCCCAGGTGATACGAGGCCTGAGAGGCTTTAGTAAATGGACAGACAGCCTATTACCATGTGCGCTTTGGAGACAGACAGACCCGCATTCAACTCCCAGCTCTAACCATTGAACAGCTGAGTCCCTCAAGAGACGTCACAACATCTGAGTCTGTTTCCTCATCTCCAGACAGACAGGAAAACTCCACCCACATCACCAGGTGGCTGCACAAAACAGGAGAATACCCATCAGGGCACCTGACACAGGAAACACTGGCAGCCCTTCCATCACTGACCCCTAAGTGACTGGCCAGTCATCTCCAGCAGCCACAGCCTGGGGACCTGGCACCCAGAAGCCTGGCTGGTTTTTAAAAACCAGCTAAATGGATTCCCTTCCCATTTTTGCAATGAGTTTCTCTGTGTCTTGAAATTTCAAGTTCTCCAAACACCCGGGGATGCCAGGAGGAGGTGAACAGAGAAGCGTTGAGGTGGGTTTTATTTTTAGAGGCTGGTGTGGAGAGCATCCAGTTTGGCTTCATTCTGGTCCCCAGCCACCACTTCCTCCCCATGGCACCACCAAAGTGAACAGCAGATACGTCCAGAAAGATTTCATAACTTTCTGCCTGGTACTTAATTCTAAAATAATGGCTCCAGTCTCCAGTTCCAGCCACAGGCTAAGTGGATTAAGGTTTTAGCCTAAATCCTCCGGGGGAAGCCACGTAAACTGAACACACTGACCCCCAGGTTGTCCCTCACGCCCTGAGGTTCCAAGGCCTCCCCCTCGCCTGGTGGGGTGGCACCCCACTGTGTCCCATCTGGAATCTGTGTGAACAGGAATCAGGTGTTGGAGGACGTGCACATTTCTTCCCCTTTTAAGCAGCATATTTGTTGGTGAGCACATAAGTCACTTCCTCCAAAAACGGCTCCCAACAGAAATTCCTGAGTGGGCCCTGAGGAGAGAGGCTGGAGCTAGCCTCAGGGAAGCACTGAGCTCCAGCTGCGGCCCAGGCCTGGCTGGTGGAACAGCCACTGCAAGGGAACCACGTGCTACCAGGTAACCATCGGAAGGACTGAGACACAAACGAGCGGAAGCATGCTGGAGCAGGAAGGAGCTGAGCCACCCGGCCCAGAATGGCAAACTTACAATGCAGGCCCTCTCCCACCGCAGGACCACCCGCCCCACAGCCACTGTCAATCAATCCCTCCCTTCAGCCATTTAGATGTAGAACCCTCCAGGCACCCGCAGTCAATCAATCAGAAATGCCCTGAAGGCAAACTTCTCAGCCATTCCTGAACTCTGACTTCCCCCTTTTGATGTACAGAGAAAGTAAGGGCCACAGAAAGCTCAGACCAGACCGAGCACCTCCGCAGAGACTAGAGCCTGGAGGAAAATGCTAGAGCCATGATGAGGGTTCCAGGAATTAATCGCCTCCTTCCCCCATACAAACCTCAGCCTCCGGGTGACAAGTTCAACCCACAGGCTGCAGAAAAGGGAGGCCAGAAGGAAGGACTCGCCAAGGCTGCTAGACAGTTCGCCCCACTTCACCAACCACCCTCAGGGCAAGCAGGTACATTTATTTCTGGGCCACAGAGTTAGCTCCAGGCCCTGCAAGAGCTTCTCTCTGTCCATCCTTCCTTCCTTCTCCAGCCAGTGCGCACCTAACCCAAGTCCACCCTAGGGTGAGGTAACATGGGGGTCAGCCCCCCACTGATTCAGTCCACCCAGGAGCCAGGGGCCCATTGGGAAGGTCAGGTGTGGCCTGACAGCAGAAAAGGGGTGCCATGCGGGAAGGTACACACCCTGACTTGGGGTGTGTACACCAGCTGACACCACTCACAGGAAGGTCTGACATAGGCGAGGGCTCACCCCCAGGACCAAACCACCCAGGCAAGAGCAGGGGCCTCATGCTCCCTCAACAGAGCCTGAGGACAGGCACAGACAAACCGTGGGGGCATCAGGACCACGGACATCTGGCTGGGTGGCTATGCCCCCTCACCCTGCCCACCTTTACCCCCAAGAGCCCCATCTCTTCCCCCAGCCAGCTCCGTCCACGAACAAAGCCACAGCAACTCCATAAACCTGACAGGCCAGCAGCCCCAACCCCAAGCCCTGCCCAGGAGGGAATCACGGAGGTTGGTGGGGAGAAGTTCAAGGCCTGATGCACGAGAGAGAAGAGAGGCGAGAAGCAGGCGCCCAGACCCCAGGAGGGAGGAAGGTGAGCGCTGAAAGGTGGGGGAGGCAGGGCCTGTACTCACCTGCACCACTTCTATCCCTCGCTTCCTGTGGAGGAAAACAAAGAAAACAAAGGTTACTGGGCAGGCAGGAAGTGTCCTTCCAGAATGTTCCCTACAGCCAGCTGAAGGCAGGAGGGGAGGAGAGCCGGTGGCTGCACCTCTCAGGCCATGCTTCCCAGAACAACCTCACCTTCAAGGGGAAGGTCTATGAACTTCCCACCGGTCCTCAAAGCCACCTTCTGGCAGAAAGAGGGGGTTGTTCCCCAGAAGGACTTGGCCAGAGTCCTACAGAGACCCCAGTCCTCACAGCCAGCCATCTCCCCTTCAACCCCTGCCAGGCCTTTGTCAGGGCAGCTCCAGCCTGCACTGCCCGAGGCCCCTCCCACCCCCATATTCACTCCCCTATTCACCCCAGGTCTGGCCCAGCCTGTCCCACTCCAGCCCATCCACTCTCCCTCATGCAGGAGCCCCAAAAGCTTCAGTCCTTCCGGCTGCTTGTCCACTCCCAGCCATTTCTGGCCCCCACTGACACCCTGCCCACCCTCTGACCTTGGTTCAACCATCTCAGCCTCACCAATATCCCCCGGGGCTGGGCCTCATCTCCGTCTCTCTCCCACAATCCCAGGGCCTCTGATCTCCAATACCAGTGTCCTGACTCACCTGCCCCTTACAGAGCTTGGGGTGGGGGTCTCCCCAGAGCAACAAAGGCTTCCTGACGATTCACTCACCTTGACCTTCCCCGCCCCACATTCTCACTGCAAGCAGGACTACAGGGCTGGTCGCATCTCCAAGCCTTGGTCCTTACCTTCCACCTCAGCCTTTAGGATTGGGCTCACACAGAAATGCCCCCAGGAAGCCAGCCCTGACCCACCTTCACCCCATCCCCTCAGAGCCAGAATGCTCCTGAGGACTCGGGGTACCGCTACCGGGCCCTCTGTCACTGGGAGGCGGGGGGAGAGCTGGAGAAGCACAGTGGTCCTTATGGACTGTAGATGGCATGCCCATGTGCATTTTCCTGGCAAGAAGGCCAGGCCTCCCGTAGATGCTCAGGGCTGGGACCAGGAGAGGTCAGGAATCGCGTTTACTGGCCCACATCCCTTCCTCAGAGCAGATTCAGTGACTGTGTGCCCCATGCCTAGCCATGGTGCCCGCCCAGCATATAGATGCTCCGTAAACCTAAATATGTAAACCATAGCTCAGTTCCTGAGGGACTCACAGGCTGCAGGAAAGGCACAACAAATGCAACAGCCATAGCTCAGGCCCTGAGGGGCCCCCGGTCTGAGGGAGGAGCCAGCCCAACCTCCTTGGGGAACAGGCCCTGTCCTCTCACATGGCACAGCTGAGGGGACACCTACCAACCTTCCATTTGTTGGTTCGCTCATGTAACAAGTGGGCCCCAGAGTTCTGAGAGCCCGGCAGGAGCGGAACCTCACAAGGAAGCCACTACAGTGGGGCCTTGATTTATGAGTGTCCCGACTAACGAGTTTTTTGAGATACCAGCTGTCTCTCGGCTGATTTTTTGCATTGAGTTGACAGAGTAATTTGAGTTAACGAGCTCCTTAACGAGCTCGGTCTTGGAAGGAATTAAACTCGTAAGTCAAGGCCCCACCATACCTGAGACAACAAGATGGAGCAGAGGCGGCTCACCAGGTCACACTGTGTGCGGGGTGTACCAGGCCGCCTGCCCCTCGACCCAACACCTCCACAGAACCCCCAGCCCAAACCCAATTTGAAAACCATGGGGTTGATCCCGGGGTCCACACTGTCACACAGCTTCTTTGCAGTTCTGGAAGGAATGGTGGCCAGTACCCATCAGCTGCCATGACTCCATGAAGGGACAAACTGGACACAACAGCACAGCCCTGGGCCATCAGAGCCCGCGGCCGGGGGACAGCCAGCATCGCCAGGACCGGGGCCACACCCAGCCACCAGCTCACAGCCCACACTGTTTCGGAGCCCGGCCTCGTCCCCAGGTTGTCCTGGCCCCACATGAGCATCAGTGACAGTAAACTGCCACCGTCACTCGGCACTCGGCTGGAACTGGCCAGGTTGGGCTCAGTGTACCACCTGACCCCCGACCCTTCCCTCCCCCTGCTTCTGTACAGAATCTTCAACAGCTGAGGGAGAAGTAAGTCCCCAGGAAAGCGCCAAATGACCAGAGCGGGACCGCACGGTGGGAAAGACAGGGACGCTGAGGAACCAGAGGGCACGTGGACGTGACCCACACCAGGTGCAGGGCCTCCCCTGGGTGCCGGCCAGGGCCCGAGTCTTTCCCCCTGAGTTAATCCTTGTGGCATCCAGATTATCCCCGTGTGCCTGTCATTCCCCTTATGAAGCCTAGTCATTGCCACTGTCCGCATGTGACATCTTCCCAGACAGCTCTCCCTCCCCCAGGCCTGCAAACAAACAGGTCTCTAACTTTGAAAACAGATGGAACTGGAAACATCAAAGAAACAAAGAACGCTGAGCACAGACAGGCTGAAACCCTGAAGTGCGGTTGATCTCCCAGGAGTGAGAGCACAGTTCCTGGGTAGCCAGGGCTCCAAGAACAGGAGAACCTGCGACTCAGGCAGAAAGGGGGGGGGGGGGGG
>NW_005369964.1:284399-292148 GCF_000412655.1 Myotis brandtii
AGCTAAGGCACCCCCAGTGCCCGCCGCACAGATGCCCTCCCCAGCACCGAAGAAGGGGCAGGGATGGCCCATTACTCGGATGAGCAGGCAGAGAGAGGCCTGAGCTGGGCAAGCCTGGTCTGCATACTCCAGGACCATCTTTGGGAGGGACTTTGCCCTGTGTGTCCAGATTCTCCCTCCAGGGGCGGTGGGGCGAGGGGCAGGTGAAAGACACACACACACACACACAACACAACACACAGCAGCCCGCTCAGGAAAACACAACGAAAACCTGCTGGGCTCCCTTCCTCGTCAGGAACTCCTGCAGGACAGAGGTGCCCACAACCTCCATTCCCAAGCAGCAGGCTCCTGAAACCAGCCATGACCAGAAAGTCCAGAAGTTGAATCCTAACACCAAAGGGGAAGGGGCAGGGAAGGGAGAGAGGGAGGCAGGAGCGGGGAGAAGGGAAGCGAAACCAGAGCTGGTTGTCAAGTGCTTAGCTGCTCCTCATGGAAACCCCAACTCCAGGATCCCACCCCAAAGACATGCAAATATGCCAAGTGCTGCAGGCTGTGGTTGTCAACTGCCACACTGTCTGTGACCTCTCCCCCACTCCCAAAGAAGGGGCACACACATCAGGGAACACTAGGCGGGAGTTAAAAAGAATGAGGGCCCTAACCGGTTCGGCTCAGTGGCAAGAGCGTTGGCCCCCAGACCAAAGGGTCCCGGGTTTAATTCCCGGTCAAGGGCATGTACCTTGGTCGGGGTGCGTGAGGGAGGCACAGGCCATGGATGTGACACATCAGGAAGGTTATCACTAGACACCTTGGGACTACGACCCCCATCGAGCAGCAGACCTGCAAGGCCCCGTGAAAACCAGTAGGCTCAGGACATGTTGCTAGCCACTCTGGGTCTCAGTTTTCACATCTGTTAAATGGGTACGACCTTTTGGTCCAACAGGACCTTCCTGGGCAGGTATGAGACCTGTGTGTCTCTCTCACATTGATGTTTCTCTCTGTCTCTCCCCCTCCCTTCCCTCTAAAAAGAATGAGGACGTGCTCCAGGCACACACAGGGCATTCAGGGTCTCTAAGACACTGCTAGTGAACATGAAGGTGTAAAGCCCTGTGCTCAGCAGACATTATCTGGGTTGAGCACAACCAATACACAGAACGAATCTGAAAGCACTACAAGAAAATGGTCGCAGGGCGGCCTCTTGTCCAGGGCAAGTGTGGCCGGGGGGGAGGGGAGGGGTGGGGTGGGGAGACTTCCTTTTCACTGTGCATGCCCCTGCATCTCTTGAATTCTGTGCCCTGTGCCTCTAATATAATCTCGAAAACTAGAGAAGTCACTTTTCTTTAATTATCTTTTAAATGACAGGTAACACTAGCTGCCCGCATTCCCAGCGCCTGGCAGGAAGCAGATGCCTGAGAAGGACATGAGTCACTGACTGGCTGAAGCGAGAGAGCTCAGGATTCACCAGGAGAGCTTCCAAACTCTAACGAGCAGCTGCGGCCACACCCACTCCGGGGCACGGACTGCCACTCGAGGGAACATTCGAATGGGATTCTAAGCCCATTTAAAGACTCGGAACCTGGGAAACAGGCCGGAGTTTGCCAAGCACCCGGTGTTGCTGGGGAGCAGCCAGGTGTGGGAACGGTGCTGCTGGTAGCAGGACCGAATCTGCCCAACGGGGGAGGGGAGCAGGTTTCATTCCAGGGCAGCCCTGCCAGATCTTGGGACAGGAATGAAGGGCACAAAAGAACCAGAAAGCGCTGTGATGCTCACACTCCCGGCACAGTGGAGGCCGCACGCCAGCCCCAGGAGAGGACAGGAAAGGGCATCTCCCAGGAACCTGGGCACGTGTCCATCTCTGCAACCACGGTGGTGCCAGGAGGTGGTTAGAATCCCAGGACTCAGCTGACCAGACAGTTCAGGAACTGTCTATGGAAATGGACGAGGTGGGGTACGTCCCCAAGGAGAGCACGGAGCCAGACCCAACTGTACCTTGTGTCTCAGTTTCGTCTGTCAAATGAGGAGACTCCTGGAACCCAGCCAAGGGGCTGCTCTGCCCGGCCTTCCTGCCTTTCAGAACTGCCCTCCTCAGTCCTGCGTGGTTCCGAAGGGCAAACAACTGAGGGGCAGCCACACCCCCCTCCAGGGGTGGGTATGTGGCCTGCACCTCACACAGTTGTAGGATGGATATGCAACCTGAGCCAGGCCATCCCTGATCCTTCCCAGGATGGGTCCTGGGACTGCCAGCAGCAAAGGGCACAGCCCCTGCTGCCTCTGAGTGCTCAGACTCTCGGGGTCACGCCAGGAGTAAAGGCCAGCATTCTCTGCCCGAGCCTGTCTTCTCGGGGCTTCCAGCTGCGGGGTTTTGCTGAGACCAGTTTACACTGAGTTTCTGTCACTGGCCACTGCCCTGCTTACTACAGCAGGTCCTCAGTAAGCGACAGTGGCCACCTGGTCCTGGAATTGACGAAGTTACCCTGGATGACCTGCCTAGAGGGAGAGGGGATGGCAAAGGAGCTGATAAAGAGGACCCAAGGCAGGAGAAGGAGAAAAGAGCTCCCCAGAAGCCCAGGAGGCAGGGCCATCAAGAAGAAGCATCCACTAGCCCACGCCACAAGGCCATGTCAGGCCCTAGGCACAGGCCATGGATGTGACACATCAGGAAGGTTATCACTAGACACCTTGGGACTACGACCCCCATCGAGCAGCAGACCTGCAAGGCCCCGTGAAAACCAGTAGGCTCAGGACATGTTGCTAGCCACTCTGGGTCTCAGTTTTCACATCTGTTAAATGGGTACGACCTTTTGGTCCAACAGGACCTTCCTGGGCAGGTATGAGACCTGAGGGCTACAAGCAAGTGAAGCTTGTGAGATGGTGCATCAGCAGGGGAGAGAGCTGCAGGCCGAGACACAGAGGTCCCCTCTGACCAACGAGGAGAGACGGTCCAGTGACAGCTGGAAGAATTCCAGGAGCTCAGGGAGGGCAGAGCAGTGACCAACTAGTGAAGCTTGAAAAAATGGGGCCCCTCATCAAGAACCACCTTCCCGCAATGTGCAAGGTCACAGTCACTTGCAAGCCGCCCCTGAAGAGAGGGCCCGCAGGATCAGCCGGCTGTGGAGGGAGGCCAGGCCTCCAAGGAACAATGTCACAGGAGAGGGAATCGACCCAGAAACGCAGGCTCCCCCACCAACGGGCAAGGAGAGAGCAGCTGCACCTGCACAGCGCTAACACCCACTTAGAGACGAAGCGTGTAATTATGCCCGTGCTAAGCCTGCACACGCTCATCCAAGCTGTTCAGAGCACACTTTGGTAATCACCAGATTTCAGAAGCCCCAATACAAAGTCCCTTTATACCCACAGGCCTGCAGGCAACCTCCTCCTGCTCTCCCTGCCCTGCCAAGGACTCGGGGTTCCCTGAACAGGTGGCTGGGCCTCCTCTCGCCCGTGCATGCAGAGGACATGCTGTTCACGCTGCCTCAGAAGCCACCCCAGCACCAACACCTAGCCCACCCTCCTTGGCTCCCCTCCTCGCAGCCCCCCGGGCCTCTGCACCCCAGCACCGAGCACAGATGCAGAGGTGGCCTCGCTAAAAGCTCCGTGGGGGACATTAGTGGTGGCCACCAGCACGGGCAGCTCTCCTCCTCTCGGAATTCCGCTGTACAGCCCCACCCCCAGGTTAGGCAGAGCTATGTGCCTTGCTTTGGCCAATATCACATCCAAGTAGAAGCATTCAACTGCCAGTGCCCGGCTCCCTGGCCAGTCCTCCTGGACCTCAGCGACTGTGGGAGCACGAGGACACCAACAACTCCCAAAGCCAGTCCAAACCCATTCCTGGAAAGAAACCGGGCTGGGTGGCAATGCAGCCAGGCCGGGAACCAGAGAGAAACTATTCGGCTAGCAATGGTTCTCAACCAGGGCCATGCTGCCCCCAGGGAACATTTAGTAACCTGAAGACATCTCTTTGTCATAACGAGGCAAAGTTCTGACATCCAGAAAGGAAAGGCCCTACAATACACAGAACAGCCCCTTAAAACAAAGAACTATCCGGCCTGAACTGTCCATGTTGCCGAGGTTAAGGATGTGGGAGACAGAAGACCAGCACTGAGCCACCACAGGGAGGACACCAGCCCTGGAGAGTCACACAGCTCCAGAGTAAACACTGAATAGGCTACAAACCTTTGTTGCAAACCTCCCAGCGTTACTTGTTATTGTAGCCTAACCTGGCCTATCCTGACTGGTAAACACTCCTTGAGGAAACAGGGCTTGTGTCCCCTGTCTGCATCCCAAATTCTTATAGTACCTGGCATGTGGCATTTGGAATACAAGGTATCGGGGGCAGGGGTGAGGGTGGGGGGAAATAGTGCCAGTCCCTCCTCTCATCAAAGCCTCCCAGGACAGACCTTGTTCTCTAAAACACCCAGGCCAGACACAACTCAGTGCATTTGCACCAGCTGCTCCCTCTGCTAGAAGCTGCTCCCTCTGCTAGAATGCCTTTCCTCCCTGGCAAACTCCTGCTCGCCCATCAAAAACAGCTCAAATGTCATACTCACCGAGAGGCCATTGCCTGGCCCTTCCCAGGGCAGCAATGCTGGCTCTTTAGGCATTCAACCCTCTGACACTTAAGACTGCTCTGTGCTCGGCTTCTGATGGGGAGCCCCTGAGGCCAGAGACTGTGCTCTTTATTAGGCACCTTGTGCCCGCGGCAGACCCCGCACCCAGCTGGTGTTCGCGAGTCCCAGCCTCCCAGTGCCAGGGCTCCAGTCCGGAGCCCTCCCTGCCTGTTTGCTTCCTGGGCAGCCTGGTTCGCTTGCTGATAGTTTCATACTTTGGATTTTCCTCCTATTAATAGTTCCAGAAACTGAAATGCCCCAATATAAAGGCAGCATATGAACAGAACTGTAAAGCCAGCACAAACATTTGAATTGTTTGGACAGCTCCAGGAAAGACCCAGATAAACTGGAAGCTGCCATATGTCTCTTTTTTTGTTTTGTTTTGTTTTTTGAGCAGGGTGGGGTGGCACCTTTCCCCTGATTGGGGACTAAAAACCTTCCCTTACACTTGGTGCCCCACCTGGAGGAGGCAGGGGAGGGCGGGCCACAGGGCACCCAAGTGCACCGCGGCGTGTCTGTGTTCCTGCAGAGCCGAATCAAGCGCTCAGTTGGTCAGGAAGCGGGAAGCGCTTCTCTTCAGGAACCCAGGATGTGGGCGGAAGGCAGAGGCAGTGACTCACCTTCCCGGGAAAGCGGAACCTCCAGGGCAGAGAGGCCTTTGCTGCTGAGGCACCTTTAAACACGCCTCAACATTCAGGATGGGGAAACTGAGGCAGGAGTGGGCTGGAGGTTACCCGAGGATGTGTTCTGCTACATCCAAAGTGTCACCCTTTCAGACTGGAAATCACCCCAAATTTTTCATCTGAAAACTAATGTTGAAATTCCCTTAATGGTGCTTGACACACCCCTACCTTTTAACATAAAAATTCTCTACTTTGATGTCTTTTTAAGATTTGTACTACCCCCTTGCAAGTGCTGTTGTTTTTCTTTCTCCTAAACAGGGCTGGGCCCTAAGTTGCAGGGGAAGGTTATAGGAGCAAGAGCAGCACAGAGGCTGCTGGAAGAGCCTGTTGCAGACTACCACCACCACCACCACCACCACCACCACCACCACCACCACCCCCAGCTGTTAGCCTCCTGCCTCGGGGCTAATGACTCAGAGGCTCAGAATCTTCACAGCAGTTGCTCATTCCCAAGAATGCTAAGTTATTTATCATCAGCCTAAAAGCAAGGTAAGCTACAGAGGAAGAAAGATGACAGGCATTCCTGTGCTGACACTTCCCTCCTTGGCACCCATGGGGGAGGGAGAGGCCTGCCCAAGGCCTGAATCATTTCTTTTGCACCTATCCTCCAGGTACCACAAGCCTTAAAATAACTGCTCAGGCCCGGCTGGCGTGGCTCAGTGGTTGAGCATTATCTATGAACTAGGAGATCACAGTTCAATTCTGGTCAGGGCACATGTCCCGGTTGCAGGCTCAATCCCTAGTGGGGGATGTGCAGGAGGCAGCCTATCAATGATTCTCTCTCATCATTGATGTTTCTATCTCTCTCCCTCTCCCTTCTTCTCGGAATCAATAAAAACATATTTTTAAAAATAAAAAAATAAGTGCTCAGGTGTGTGTCCCAGCCTGTTTTGGGCGGCTGACACTTCTGAAGGCTGTGCTCCCTAGTAGACTGAACATGCCCACCCACCATTCCTGCGAACACTCCCAGAGGGTGGAAGGTTCAGGGTTCCTTGAGCCCTGCCATTGTTGGGGAGGGGGCATCTCTATCCTGTGCTGGGTCTCTAACCGCACAAGCCCTGAGTTCCCTTCTGATTGTCATCAGATGTTTGCTGGGCTTTTCTGTCCAGGCCTGGGAGCAGCCAGACCTCCAAGCCATAAGCCATACGCCCTGCATAGAGAAGCAGGTGGCCAAGGAAAGCAAGTCAGCGAACTGGTGTGTGAACCACAGGCCCCTGAATACAGCCAACATCTGGGGATGGCAGGGGGACAGGAAGGTGACAGAAGACGCTCTTTGAGCTGCGCCCTGGGGGTGACCAGGAAAGAGACTACCAACACAGGTCATCAGCAGAGTACCATGTGCAGCTGGGGCAAAGCCAGGGCCTCTGGGCATTTGGGGTTTCCTGGGCCCCTCTGCACAGCACCAGGGTTGCTGTCACATCAAACCAAAGGTGAAGTTACCCTCACCGACAATCTCAAGAAACTTCAACTCTGAAACACCTTATTCAAATATTTCACCAACCCCTCAACTATGTACAGGAGAGGGAGCGGGAGGCGGCCCAAGGAGTCAAGCAACAACTGTATCCATTGGTCTATGATTCAGGGTAGGGAGCCTAGTTCTGACCTTGACCCAGTCACTCCCCTTTCAGGCCCCATACATATACAGTATATGAACACTGTATTCATGTACTATTGCTACTTAACAAATCAACACAAACGTACTGGTGGAAAACAACACAAGATATTCTCTTACAGTTCTGGAGGTGAGGAGTCTGAAATGCGACAGCAGGGTTGATTCCATCTGGGGGATGTAGGGGGAAATCCTGCCTTCACCTTTTCCAGTTCTAGAGGCTGCCTGCATTCCTTGGCTTGCGGCCACATCACTTTGACCTCTGTTTCTAGGATCACATCTTCTGCAACTTGGACCCTCCTGTCTACTTCTTCTAAGGACCCTTGTGTTTACATTTGGCCCTCTCAGATAACCCAGGATAATCCCCCGTCTCAAGATCCCTAACCTTAATCACAACTGCAAAGCCCCTTTCCCCATGGAAGGTACCATATTCAGATTCTGGGGACACATTGGAAGGGGGGAGTGGCATCTTCCTGTCTACCTAAAAACCAAGGCTCTTACCACTCTGCCACCCCACGAATCCAGATGTTCCGTGTGTCCATGTGTGGCCTGTGGGCAGAGGAGAATTTGTCCAGAGGTTTGTTGGGGGCCTTAACAGTCAACAAGGAAAAGGCTGGTGCTCAGCCCCCACAGTGCCTGCAGGGTTCCAAAGGTATCCTGGGCATAACCAACACAGACACAGGGCTCCCTGATGGGAAGAGGAGCCCAGGGCCAGGGAGGAAGGGGCCTGGGTGGTGGAGACCTGAAGCCCCAGGCCTGGAAGGCTTGGCTGTTAAGTGGTGAGGAGGGGTGACGATTCCTGACCCTTAGGTCCACCTGGAGACCCACGAGAGAGGCCCAGACCAGCTACGCC
>NW_005369964.1:292201-307220 GCF_000412655.1 Myotis brandtii
TACCTGGCTCCATTGAAGGCCATGTCCCACAGACCCTGCCAAGTGGCTCCAAGCAGCTACAGACACTCCCCAAACGCAGAGGCGTCTGGAGCCAGAGCCCAGCACCCAGGCACACTAGCATCAACAGAGCCCACTTGGCCCCCATTAACAGGCCCAGGTGCCAGGCCCTAGCCCAGCCGTGGGCAAACTACGGCCCGCGGGCCGGATCCGGCCCGTTTGAAATGAATAAAACTAAAAAAAAAAAAAAGACCGTACCCTTTTATGTAATGATGTTTACTTTGAATTTATATTAGTTCACACAAACACTCCATCCATGCTTTTGTTCCGGCCCTCCGGTCCAGTTTAAGAACCCATTGTGGCCCTCGAGTCAAAAAGTTTGCCCACCCCTGCCCTAGCCCCAGCCCCCTTTCCTGATGCATTGATCTAAGGACTCCAGAGACAGGCAGCGACTTCATCTGGTGCCCCTGAGACCCTCAACTTTCAGGGAGGATTTCAAAGGCCGAGGCACAACTCAAACAAATGGGAGGCAACACCAGTAAGTCCTGGGCCCACGCTCCCCACGCAGCCTGCTCTCCCAAGCAAGGAAGACAGGGAACAGAGGAGGAGGTGGGCTGGAGGGCCTATGAGCTGGCACTCCGATGGTCAATGTAGCATTCATTTCCACAGCTGCATTAGAGAGGGTGGCTGTCCTATTTTTTCAAGTGAGGAAATTCAGAGAAATTGTGAAACTTGCCTAAACATTATGCTAAGTGAAATAAGCCAGACACAGAAACACATATACTGCATGGTAACGCTTATATGTGGAATCTTAAAAAAAGAAAGAAGAAAAAAAAAAAAGAGTTGAACTCATAGAAACAGTAGAATGGTGGTTGCCAGGGGCTGGGGGTGGGGAAAATGGGGAGAGGTTGTAAACGGGTACAAACTTTCAGCTTTAAGATGAATAAGGCCGTAGGATCTAGTGATGTACATAGTGACCTAGTTGATAACATTGTGTTATTTAGTTGAAATTTGCTGGGAGAAGTGTTTCACACACAAAAAAATTTAAAAAGGTAAATATGTGAGGTGATGGGTGTTTTAATTATCTCAATGGTGGAAGTCCTTCCATGATTTATACATATATCAAGTCATCACGCTGTACACTTTAAATAGCTTACAATTTTATTTGCCAGTTATACTTCCATAAAGCTGGAATACATATATATATATGAAAGAAACACATCCAAAGACTCACAGCAAGTAAGCAGAGCAGAACCACAATCTAAAGTCAGGTCTGTCTGTCAGCAAAGACCTCCCTCATCACGTGACCCTATGTGACCACCCCACCTGTGAGGGTGGGGGTCCAGCCAGGTCTGCGGGGGGTGAGGCTTTCTGGGGAGAAACTGCTCTGGACAGAGCTGCTGCCCCTCCCTGCCCACCCATTGCCCCAGGGGGGACTAAACTCCCTCCCCAGACCCTTGACCCCCATGACCCCTGGGAGGCCTGCAGAAGGCACTTCCTGAGGAGCTGTGACTGCCTCAGACGTGGCGTGGGCACTGGCCGTGCCCTGGGTGACGTAAGGCCCAGAAGCAGGAGGAGCTGGCAGGCCTGTTTCTCCTCCCCACGGGTTGACAGCTTCTTGGAGGACAATGTCGCCTCGAATGCACACTCTCCGAGCGGAGGGCACCTTTCTATAAAGCAGGGGACAGGAAGCAGGTCTCAGCTCGGCCACAGGAAGAGAATGCCAGCTCCCACAGGAAGGAAGGTGCATGCGGCCGGAGGATCTAGTCACCACCTGTGGTGGGAGGGATGCACGCTGAGGCGGATGCCCACATCACGGAGGGCAGACTAGTACGTGGGGCAGGTGTTAGGGCTCAGGTCTCAGGATCCCTCCCCATCTCTGAAGCTTTCTGGACCTACCAAGGAGAGCAATAGGCCGGCCACAGGACCCCGGTCCCAGGACAGCAGAGGAGCTACAATGTGTGGGCCGGCTGGGCCTCCCAAGGAGGAAAGAATGAGCCCCAGGCCTCCGAGGGCCCCCGAGCCTGCTCCCAGCAGGCGGGCACATGCCCCCACCTCCTTCCTGCCTAGCCTCATGCCCTACCAGGCTCTGCAGCTGGGAGCCATGGCAACAGGCCCCAAACAGCTCAAGAAATCCCTCAGAGAGTCCCACGCAGGGTGTCACAGCTGCCACCAACCAAAGCCAGGAGCCAGGAGGAGTGCCACACCAAAAGGAGGAAGCCCTGGTTCCAGCCAGAAGACAATGCTTGCGTATGGCCAAGGGCAGCTCCCTGGCCAGGAGACACAGACCTCTGTCCTGAAGGCCACCAGGCCACCCTCCTGCTGTCCCTACACACTCCCCCTCAGCCTGTGACCCTCCACATCTAAGACATGACTCATAACCTCACTGCTCCCCAAAGCCTTTCTGAGGCTTCCCTCGTCCACCGTGTCATCCAGGCCTGCGACACCCGTCTGCCCACCTCCTTTCCCTGTCCAGCAATCTTCCCCCATCTGCTCCTCGCACACCTGGCTTCATGCCCTCCCCCGACAGGCTGGTTCTGCCACACTTCCAAACACCTGCCCACCCTGTTGTCACCTTGTCTGGAACACCGCACCCCTTGCCCACTGTCCACAACACTGGCAGGCTCTTCCTTGTATGACCTGCTGGAGGGCAGCCCGAGAAGATGGCCACTGAGGAGCCCAAGGACCAGCAAACGATGCCTCCTCTTAAACACGATTCCTCCTTACCGAAGGACAGGGCCACGCCAGCTCTGTCCCACCCTTGTGGGGGGGTAGGGGGGGCTGGGGGGCTCTAAAAGTCCATGCACACTTCCCTGACGCGGATATTCATCTGGTCCACAGCTCTCCAGGAATGATCCTAGTTGCCACAAGACAGGGGCGGGTAGTGGGCGCTTTTTTTGTTTGTTTTGCCAGGTTTTCTTAAACTAAATTTCTCCCAGTGACTCGCTTTCTCATGAACCACCTTTCTATCCAAGGTGGCATCCTACTGATTTCACTGATCTCATGCATACTTCTTGAGCACTTACTACGTGCCCAGCACGGTTTCACTGCCGAGACAAACAGTGAAGACGATGGAAAGGGTACCTGTCCTCAAGGAGCTTATAGCATAGACAGGAGGGTGAACAAGCCAACAACTGAAATAAGCATGTGGGACATGTTCTGAAAGGAACACTCAGGAGGTTGAGACACAGAAGGGGGACTGTGTGCTGAGATCTAAAGTTAGGAGGTAGAAAGAGTCTGGTAGACAGCAGCAACAGCAGATGCAAAGGTCCTGGGGTAGGAAAGGGCACCTGAAGAACTGAGAAAAGACCATGGTGGCAGAGCCCCACTGGGGAGTGAGAAGGGCAGAAGGCGTGTCTCCAGGCCCTGGGGGCCCGTTCTTGTGCTATTTAGTAACCTGGGTCAAGAAGTTCTCTCTGCTTAAGCTCATCTGATTTGGCTGTTCTCTTACTTGCAGCCACAAGAATCCTGGCTACTACAACGTCCAAACCAAAACATCATATTCTACCACCTTCTCCACCAACCTGCGCCTCAATCTCTTATTTTTTGAAATATGGCTTTATTGATTCTTTTAATTATTTTTAGAGAGAGAGGAGGGGAGAGGGAGAGAGAGAAACATTAGTCAGCTGCCTCCTACACATCCCCTACTGGGGACAGAGCCGTGCAACCCGGGCAAGTGCCCTGACAGAGAATCGAAACACAGTGCATGGCATAACACTCAACCAACTGAGCCGCACCCACCAGGGCTGCACTTCAATCTTGAAAGCAACCACCACCACCCAGCCAGTCTAGCATCACCCTCCACTTTTCTCCCTTGTCCCTATGCCAGTCACACAGAGGGTTTCATCTGGACCTCTAGGCAGCCAAGGGCTGGTGGCCCCTCCACCAGGGAGGTGGCCTGCTGCATGCTGAATAGAGACCAGGAAGAGAAGAGCAGATGGCCACTCGGCTGAGGGAAAAAGAGACCCCTCCCCACCCCCAACACAGGCTGGCTGATTGCATATAATTATGAAGGGGGAAAAGCTCTTTAAAATTAGCTTCTCAAACGCAGATAATTTCAAGTGTCCCTTGCAGTGTGATTACAGCGACTGCCACACAAATGTTTTATCCCTCAGGTCCCTCCGGGGGTTGGGGAGAGAACAATGGCTTTCCATTGCCCAGGGAAAGCACCGGCAGGGAAACCCAGCTCAGAGCCAGCCTGGCTCCCCTCCACAGCTAGCTCAGGATTCCGCCCAAGGGTATTTGATGTTCGAACTCAAGTCCCAAGAACAGCCAGTTCATAACAACAAGAACAGCTTCACTGATTGCATGCCTCCCATGGCCAGGTCTGTACTCTGTGCTTCAGTTTTCCCGTCTGTAACATGGGTGTGACAATGGTGTTTGACTCTCGACATTCTGGAGGACTGAATGATGCCAGCACACTGTGAACATCGGTCAATATCAATCACTACACTCCTCTCCTTGAGCCCTCAGGACAGCACTGGCCCCGTTGCACAGACACGTGGAACCTGAAGCTCAGAGAATAATGTGAGCCATTCAGCTAGGGCAAGCGTGGGGAACCTTTTTTCTGCCAAGGGCCATTTAGATATTTATAACATCATTCACTTAATATAAATGTTGCTATGAAAAAGCTCCTAGATTTATTGAATTTCGAGTCCCGCCTGCGGTTGCCTTTGCAGGGCCAGACCAAATGATTTCTCAGGCCTTATACGGCCCGGCCAGACATTCCCCATCCCTGAGCTAGAGGGTGAGGAGCAGGGATGAGAATCTAGCTCTGCCCTAGTCTAAACTCCATACTCTTGTCACTCTGGATCCCTGCTGGGCTCAGGGGATGGTGGAAAAGGTGCCACTCTGAGCTTCTCACTATGCCACTCCTGGCAGGGCCGACAGACCTGTGTGCACCCTGACCTCAGCGAGCAGCCCGGCCCTCCCAGCCTTGGCACACCACCCTCTGCAGCTCTCTAGGTTTTGAAATGCCACAGGCTCTAGCTGGGTGGCTGACCTCCATCACTTCCCTCTTCCCACAATGGGTGCCTTCTAGCCCTGGGGCCTCCACCTCCCAGGGTCCCCCATTTTATAGACAACAGAACCAAGGCCCAGGTGGAGAGGGGCCGAGGTCAACAGGAGTTAACACACTGTCCCAGGCACCTGTGATGAGGCCAGCAGGAGCCATCCCCAATCTGCACATGATTACTTTTCAGCACAAGTTTTGTAGTGGTTTTCACAAGTCAGATGTGAGCCTGCTCGAGAGACCATGGAACTGCATGCACACAAGACACCGGCCTTTGACAGCTTGGTTTTTGTTTTCACCTGCTGTTTTTACCAGCTGATAAACTGAATGACCCCTCCTCGTAACCTCACATAACACACCTAAACCACCTGACAGCTCGGGTCCTAATGGCAGTCCCACCCGCTAGACCAGCGGTTCTCAACCTGTGGGTCGCGACCCCTTTGGCAGTCGAACGACCCTTTCACAGGGGTCGCCTAAAACCATCCTGCCTATCAGATATTTACATTACGATTCATAACAGTAGCAACATGACAGTTATGAAGTAGCAACGAAAATACTTTATGGTTGGGTCACAACATGAGGAGCTGTATTTAAAGGGCCAGAAGGTTGAGAACCACTGCGCTAGACCAAAAGCAGTGGGTCACAAATTGCTCCCCAGGGCTTCAGAGCTGGGGACTCTGAGGAAGCCCACACAGCTAGAGAGCAGAGCGAGGCCTGAGCTCCCCAGCCCCTTCCCCACCTCGGACAGCCTCAAGAGGCCCCAGGAAGCCACAGTACTTCGGGGCTGACACAGGCCAGGCCAGCCCTGCTGGCTGTCCATGGCGGTCACAGCAAAAAGGAGGCCTGGGGAGCCCTCTCTTCCACTGCTTTCCCACCAGCACTACCTCTATCTGCGTCCAAAGGCCACACCATTAAGAAGAGCCACTGGCCTATGGGAATGCTGGAACACCAGGCAGAGCACATGGCAGCGGGGCCAGGGTCTGGGCAGGGCAGAGCAGCCCCTGCTTCTCAAGGCTCCTCTACTCCCCGCTGGGTCCAGAAAGGCGCTCCTCACTGGCCCCAGCGCGCTGAGCCTCTTCCAGACGCCACCCTCGGGCGCGCAGGGCCTGGTGTGCGGCCACCCGCCCTCACCGTTCACTTCCTCCCCGCCCCAGGCCTGCTGATGGGAGGGCCAGGACAGGTGTGCTGAGCATCCTGCACAAAGGCTCCCTGCCAGCTCACTAACCCCAATCAGAGTCCACAGCTGCCAGCTCCTCCAGGCTCCCAGAGGAAGACACCTTCCTAAGGCTCCCCACACGGGACAGAAACAGCGAGAAGCGACGGTGACACAGACTTTCACCCAAAACACTCAGTGTCGAACATCGAGGTTCCGCACAGCATGGGGCGGAGAGCCATCAGGCTCTCCCCTGGATTCCAGGCAGCCTTCCCCCAAAGCCCCCCATCCCATTCCCATCCCTGAGGCAGGATTACAGGAGCCCTTTCTCCAGGACGCGCACGGCCCAGGGCCCTCATATCTGCCTGCAGCCAGCTGGCCGTGGGAATGAACCAGGCTCAGGTTTATCGGCACAAGGGACCCAGCCTTGGGCTCCAACTTGTTGGAGGCACTTCACTCCCCTCTGGGGAACAGTGCCCTGGCCCTGGAGACTGTGGGCAAACCCTCAGGCTGGCAGAAGGCACCCACCTCCCCCTGGCTGCCCAACAGCCACCCCACTGTCTTCAGGGAACAGTCCCAACTTCCTGCGTGGGGATCTCCTTGCCCACACCCAGACCCTGTGGTAGGGAACGGGCACTCCCAGCCCTAGCCACTGGTTCAGGGCCAGGCGTGTGGTTCGGGCTGATCAATCAGGGACAATCAGAATGAATCCTGGACCCTGGGGGGCCTGCGCCTGAGATGGAGCCAACCTGCCGAGGTCTGACTCCCAGCTCGGCCAACCACTAAATGTGTGACTCTTGGGGGCAAGTTATTTGACCCCTCTGTGCCTCCTTCAGTTAGAAAACAGGGGGACTAAATGCCCCACCCACAGACTGTAACGTACATCAAATGAGATAACACATAGGAACTCTCAGCATGGGTCTGGCTCGGAATAAAGGTCAGTTGTGAGAGCTCACCTCGCACCACGTGGGCCTGGAATGAAACCAACTCAGAGGCCAGGAAGGCAGGGAGCCCAGGTCCTGAGGACATGGACTGAGCCCCTGAATCTCCTGTACCTGGAGCCTGAACCTCCATTTTCAGGAACCCCTTTACCTCGGAGCCCAGTGGGCCCTGAGTTTCTGTCGAAACGTATACAGCCTGCGACTTGTAGGAATCAGCCTTACAATGCTTTTCTACTCACATCATTAAGTTCAGCCTGACAACTCTCCACATCTGTCAGCTGAGAGAGAACCAGAGGACATGGCTGCCCCATGGTGGCCTCCCCTCCAGCAATGGGGACAGATTTGGAGGTACATGGCCCCATCCACAGGTCTCAGGGGAGTCCAAGCACATTACTGGTGCAGAGGCACCCACAGAACTAAGGGCCCATGTTCCAAATGGCTGCCCACACACTCCCCCACCCTTCCCAGGGGAGCATCCCAAAAGCAAGGAGTTTGCCCCTTCAGCATTCCCAGAAAGGTTGGAGGAAATACAGGACAGACCACCTGAGCCCATGGACCAAAATCGCTCATCCTGGCCAGCCAGGGGCAGGGTCTGCCAACCATGGCCCAGAACAGAACAGAACAGAACAGACCCTGGCCTCGTATTTGATCTGAGGTTCCCTGGAGGCCAAAGGCGGAGCACTTGTGGGCGTGGGAGCTGAGGCCCAGCCCGTCAGGCAGCACCGCTGGGTGCACAACCCAGCAAGGCCAGCTGCTCTGAGCTGCGTATCCTTGTCAGCTAAGACCCTTCCGGCTCTCAGATCGTGGACCTCTGCACCTCACCGGCAGAGATTTACTCTGCCATCACCTGTAGACATGGCTGTGTGACTACAGGTTGGGGGAGCGAGGGACAGCCCCCCTTCTCCCATCAGAGCCCCTGTGGCCCTCACAAGAAAGGAGGCTGTTTGCATGCTGAGCCCTTCCTATGGGCCCAACTCTCATCAAGGAGGAAATCGAGGCCCAGAGAAAGGAGCCAAAACACACCCAGTCACCCATCCTGTCAGAGGCTGAGTCGGGGTTCAAATCCCGCCACTGACCAAGCCACACGCTGTCCACAGGACATCCCACAGAACCAGCACTGCCCTACCCAGGAGGCTTCTGGGACTATGTTCCTCGCTTGCCCATCTTCTTCCCAGATGTGAGGGATACTCAAACACAAGCTCCTGGTAAACAGCTCCATGGCCGATTCCAGACATGAATTTCAGAGTTACCATTTCCTGAGCACTTAGCAAAGATTCTCCCTCCAGGGGCGGCTCACCCAATCTGCAACACCATCCTGCTGCAGGCTGGTCTGAAAATTCCCATTTCAGGTACAGAAACTAAAAGGCTCAGAGAGGTAGTCACCAAAGTCATAGCCAGAATGCAGCCAGCACCCCCTTCTGAGGCTGAGGGTCAGCCCCCAGGCTTTTTAGGGTCTTTCCAAGAAGCTTGCAAGACCTTCTAGGCCTCTAGCGTCAACAGATCAAGCTCTAAGGTTCCCAAGCAGACCTCCAGGAAGGGACAGAAGAGTGGGCCATGCAGCCTCGTCCGCACCAGCTCGATGAGGTGAGATTGGAGGATCCTGGGAATCGGACAGGCCGTCTGGAACAGCGCACTTCACAATGGGGCAGCCCAAACTCAGCACCCACAGGACGGGTGGCGACGCCGCTGAACGGTGGCGGGGTGCTGGGCAGAGTCATGGCCGGCCTCCCCGCCTGGGTGGGTATCGACTGAGTCAGCACCTACATTTCCCGACTCTGGGCAAGAAAGGCATCCAAATGAAATTGAAAAGGGCAAGGAGAAAAGTTAACAACTAAGAAACACCGAAGACGGGCTGTTGGAGAAGAAGTCAGACAAAAGGAAAGCCATCCTCTTGTCCTCTGCCTTCATTTACAACGGGAAAAACACTGCCATGGTCAAGGGCTCGGCTGGAACAGACTGCTGTTCAAATCCCGCCCCCAGAGGAACCGGCCTTGAAACCCGGGGAAGGTCACATACACTCTGAGCCTCAGTTTCCGCGTATGGACTGAGCCTCCCAGCACCGCGTCAGGCCGGCAGGTGAACTCGAGGAACAGGTATTTCCAGGGCTGAGCTGCGCTTGTACCACTAAAATAATGCCTCCCAGGGACGACTTTGCCATCTCAAGCAACGGCTGGAGTGTATTTTTGGAGGAGGATCCCCGCCCCCTCCACGCCAGGGCAGCCACATCAGCCCCCCAAGAGAACAAAGCTCATACCTCACCGGCAGGGAAGCCTCCGTGAGGCCCAGAGGCTCAGACCTGGACCTTCCTCCCATCCCATAGCAGCAAAGAACTGAGTGCCCAAGACTCCTTAAGCACAGGCCCTGGCGTGGCTGCACCGGGTCAAGGTGAGGGCCAGTCAAGGTGAGGGCCGGGGGGCTTGGAGGCCAATTCCACAGGAAACAGAACTCCTTCCCAACAGGATCCTGAAGCTCCTGCCCAGACATGCCCACAGGGAGGTGGAAACATCTGACGGAATAGCCAGAATTCCTTTCTTTCCCAGAATCCCATAATGAATGTTAGGACTTTAAGAATAAAATCGTGTCCTGGCGGGGTAGCTCAGTTGGCTAGAGCATCGTTGCAGGTTCAGGGCACATACAAGAATCAACCAACGGCCCTGCCCAGTTTGGCTCAGTGGATAGAGCGTCAGCCTGCGGACTGAAGGGTCCCAGGTTCGATTCCAGTCAAGGGCACATGCCTGGGTTGCGGGCTCTATCTCCAGTAGGGGACATGCAGGAGGCAGCCAATCCATGATTCTCTCTCATCACTGATGTTTCTCTCCCTCTCTGAAATCAATAAAAACATATTTTTTTAAAAAGAATCAACCAATGAATGCATAAATAGGTGAAACAACCAATTGATGTTTCTCTTTCTCTCTCCCCCCTTCCTCTCTTTGTGTAAAATCAATAAATTTTATTTTAAAAAAAAAGATGGGGCAGGGGGTGTGGTAGAAGGGGTCAATGGGGGAAAAAGGGACATAAGTGACACTTTCAACAATAAAGATTTTTTTTAAGAAGGAATAAAATCTTAAAGCAAAGAAGCTTTAGTGTCAAATCCAAGCTGTCCCACTACGCGCCCTACAACATGGGACTAACTCTGCATCTTTTTTCTGGCCTTTGATTTCCCACCTGTAACACAGACTGGGATGTAAAAAAGAAATTCCACCCAGAGAGAAACCACCAGTCCCACAGCAATGACATTCTTCACGGAGATGTCCACAGCCCAGGGTCCTCGAGGGCAGGAGCTGCCCTTCCAGAACCAGCATCCAGAGACTCACAAATGCCCACACGCGTGCCAACGTGCCCCCCTGCTCTCCTCTCCAAACGCCCCCCGGGTCCCCTGGGACAGAAGAGCATCCACACTACCTGCACCCTTGTGCACTGCAGGGTGGAGCCTTTGTGGCCTCAGGCTGTTTCTGGGGATAGAGGGGACCCTGCAGTGCTCACTGGGTCCCCACAACCCAAGCGTGAATGGCATGCAGCAGACACTAAGTAATACATGTCGTGAGACTGCACAAAGGAACACGAGGGGGCTTTTTACAGGAGATGGCTCCAGACATTGCGGGAGCATGGGGGGGAAGGTGGGGAGAGGGGGCAGCCCAGGAACCTGCACTAGGACCAGTGCCCCAGGGTGGGGACCGGATGTTTCCTCGCCTCCACACCCCAGCCCTCCACTGCAGGATGGAAACAGGGTGAGGCAGAAATGAAAGTGAAACTCCCACAGGGGCGTCCTCCCTGTACCCACCTACCTCCTCCCGGTCCTCCCAGAGGCAGTGAGCTGGGATGCCGGGCATGTCCTGGTCACCCTGCTGGAGGACCCCTGCACCAGGAAAGGACAGAAGGAGGCAGGGAGGCCACCCGTCTGTGTGGACTGGGGCTCCCATCAAAAACATGTAAAAGTCCCAGGCCCCAGCTAGGTGGGTAGGCCCTGGGAGATGGCCCCCTGGGGGAAGAGGGACATCCTACCATTTACTAAGCACCTGCCATACTCACTTGCCCCAGAGGTGAGTGTACTTCACTCACGTTACAGATGGAGGAGCAGAGGCTGGGGAGACGGAATGGTTCCCAGTCATCCACAGACAGCTAGGCAAGCCTGGGCTCCAAGTTCACTGCCATGCCACCACCCACCACCCCTCTGGGCCCAAAACTGCATGCAGAGGAGGCTCAGAAAAAAATGCCTGATTTTCTTCTGGGTTTCAAGACAATAGTGCCCAGATGTTAAGTTCAGGAGGCAGCCTGGCTGGGTGGAAACAGCATGGTTTCAGGCATCTACCAGCCCCAAGGGTGAGTCCCAGCTCTGCTACTCACACTGTGTGACCAGCAAGTCATCTCACCCCTCCCTGAGGCTCCGTGTTCTCATCCTTGGAGGGTAGGTTCCCATCTGCTATAGGGCCTGGCCTTCACTGTGCCCTGAAGTCTGGTCAACCACTGATCTAGCAGTGAGCAGAGGGGCATCTCAGCACAGCCCTTCTGAAGCATCGAGGGCCGCCTGGACGTGCCAAGCCCTTCAGGGCTCAGGCTCCAAGAGCCAAGCACGCAGGTGCTGAGGGGAGCCGCTGGGATTGCAGAGCAAGCTGCAGAGATCACCCGCTCCCAGCTGCGGCCTGACAATCAGCGCCGCACCAGGCCAGTCCCCAGGAATGTCTCCTGTGCAAACCCAGCTCCTGTCCAGACTCCGGATCCACCTTTAAATGCATCCCAGTGCAAACCAGCAGCCAGAGGCAACACATTTTTTAAAGGGGAAAGAGGATTGCCCAAAAGGTAGTGAGCACAGGCAGAGCTGTGCAGGCCACCTGGGACTGCTGCCCTGCCTCGCTCCTGTGAGGGGAGGGGGCTCAGGAGGCAGCAGCTGGCGAGTGCTCTAGGAAACTGGAGGAATCTCATCCCACACAAGGGCTCCCACAGACAAGACTGGGACCAACCAGCCTGGGACCGGTTACATCCCAAATGCCCTTCTGGCGAGTCCCTGTCCCCCAGAGCTCCGGAGTAACGAGTCCACGTTAGCCTGTTTAACTTGGTGTGAAGCATGCCTGCCAGGTTTGGGTGAGGCCTAGTAATGACAGTTTCGGTTTCCCAGAGGACTCCTGAGGTCATGTATTAAAAAGAGACTCCCAGCCCAGCCCAGCCCAGCTGGTGCGGCTCAGTGGTTGAGTGTCGACCTATGAACGAGGAGGTCATGGAACCCAGTCAGGGCACATGCCTAGGTTGCGGGCTCAATCTCCAGTAGGGGGCATGAAGGAGGCAGCCAATCAATGATTCTCTCTTATCATAGATGTTTCTAACTCCCTCTCCCTTCCTCTCTCTGAAATCAATAAAAACACATTTTTTTTAAAAAAAAGAGAGACCCCCAGACCTTGCCCTGGAGAGTTTTACGGGGGAAGAGGAGCCACAGGGATGTGTGGTTTTCACTGGTGCCCAGGTGCTTCCTTCGTGGAACAAGTTGGGCAAAAACTGGCCAAGAAAAAGGTGAATGACTATTAAAGAACAGCATCCGGTGTTGCTTCCATCCAGGGCCCTTGGGCACCTGAGGCCTAACCTGAGCCCTGGGAAAATTCATGGCCCAGGGTCTCCAAGGGCCAGAGGATCCCCACCCATCCCCCCCGCCCCAGGCCCTCAAGGCCCAGAACTGCTCACTCTTGACCGCAAAGGCTGGACTGGACCAGACCAGAGTGGATGGAGCATTTGGCCTCCTGTCCTGGGCCCCATGGTACAGCTGCAGCCTCCGGTGGAGGACCATCCCAGGGCCACCCACCTGGCCCCTCACAGTGTCAGGGAACAAGGCTACAAGGACACCCTGCTGCCCCGCTGACCACGTGTCTAACATGGCGACCAGCCCGCCTTCCGGGAAGGCTGCCCTAGGTCCCACAGAACCCAGGGCTGTATGAGAGGCAGGCCAGGCCATGCGGCCTCTAAGCAGCTGACACCACCCACCCTGTTCTCGGGAGCCTCTAGTACAGCGGTTCTCAACCTGTGGGTCGCGACCCCTTTGGCGGTCCAACGACCCTTTCACAGGGGTCGCCTAAGACCATCCTGCATATCAGATACTTACATTACGATTCATAGCAGTAGCAACATTACAGTTATGAAGTAGCAACGAAAATAATTTTATGGTTGGGTCACCAGGCCCTCAAGGCCCAGAACTGCTCACTCTTGACCGCAAAGGCTGGACTGGACCAGACCAGAGTGGATGGAGCATTTGGCCTCCTGTCCTGGGCCCCATGGTACAGCTGCAGCCTCCGGTGGAGGACCATCCCAGGGCCACCCACCTGGCCCCTCACAGTGTCAGGGAACAAGGCTACAAGGACACCCTGCTGCCCCGCTGACCACGTGTCTAACATGGCGACCAGCCCGCCTTCCGGGAAGGCTGCCCTAGGTCCCACAGAACCCAGGGCTGTATGAGAGAGAGGCAGGCCAGGCCATTCGGCCTCTAAGCAGCTGACACCACCCGCCCTGTTCTCATGAGCCTCTAGAGCAGCGGTTCTCAACCTGTGGGTCGCGACCCCTTTGGCGGTCCAACGACCCTTTCACAGGGGTCGCCTAAGACCATCCTGCATATCAGATATTCACATTACAATTCATAACAGTAGCAACATTACAGTTATGAAGTAACAACGAAAATAATTTTATGGTTGGGTCACAACATGAGGAACTGTATTTAAAGGGCCAGAAGGTTGAGAGCCGCTGCTCTAGAGGATGGACTTTCAGACCCTCTCATTAATGTCACCCCCGCAGAGAGGCTGCAGCCACTCCTGCCTCAGCGCTCTCCTGTCTGCAGGCTTCCTTGCAGCATTTCAAATGTATCTGTACGGGTTTACCTTCATCTCCTTACCATGCATCTAGGTGCACAAGGCGGAAACCAGCACCAGCACAGAGCTGTCAGGGTGGCCGGTCAGGGTTTGCTGAGTGAATAAAAGACTAAAGGAATGAAGCCACTGAGCTACTTCCTGGCCTGGGACACACCACCTCAGCCCCTTCCATCTCCCCTCACCCCCATCCATCTCCCCTCACCCCCCATCCATCTCCCCTCACCCTCCATCCATCTCACCTCACCCCCCATCCATGTCCCCTCACCCCCCATCCATCTCCCTCACCCCTGGGGTTTCCTTCCTGGCACAGAGCACTCCAGAGTCACAAGTGGCTTTTTGCTGAGCCACCAGGACATGGAAAAGGCTTCCAAACCTCACCAGTCAGTTCCTTCGTTCACTAACAGGAAGCCCCTTGAGCTCCTACTATGTGCACTGGTAAACACACTGGGGTTTCAGCAGCAAATAAAACTGTCAAAGTCTCTCCCTTCATGGAACCAACTTTTCAGAGAGACAGACAGAGACACACCATGAGCAAGTCCAATAGAGAGAAGGAACCAGCCAGCAGCCGGGGTCCCTGGAGCTGAAGATTCTGGGAGGGGGAAAGGGTCTCCCAGAAGCCACCTTTGGGAGGGACTTTGCCCTGTGTGTCCGGATTCTCCCTCCAGGGGCGGTGGGGCGCCCTAGAAGAATCTACCTGGTTGGGCTCCAGGAACACCAAGAGCAGTTAACAGGGTGGGACAGTTTCTGGCCACCAAGGATGGGCACCCGGCACCCAGGAACCTGTGGGGGAGGGGAGACAGGAGTCTAGGGGTCCCTCATGGGAGTGTTTCTCAAATCTCCACAGCCGATGACATATCTACCCCCGAGCCCTAAAAGTAGGGGTGGGGCACCCCCAGGAGCTGTCATAATCCTCAGCCTGGCACCATGACTGGCCTACAGAATCCACCCATGAGGCCCAGCGAGGGAGGCACAGACCACAGGGCAGCTGCTTTCTGAGGGTGGCGTGGCACAGGCAAGACAAAGCACCAGGTGGGATCCAAACAGCCCAACGGGAATGGCCTGGCCGCTCCAACAG
>NW_005369964.1:307313-313984 GCF_000412655.1 Myotis brandtii
AGGGAGGCTCAGCAGGCGGGGGGAGGGGGTACTGGTCTTGGAGCTGCCACACCCACTGAGTGACCTTCAACAAGCCACCCCACCCTGTTGAGCCTGGGTTTCCCTATCAGGAATCCAACCATCACTCTCTCCCTCAGCAAGGCCACACACACCCATGCAGGCTTTCCAAAGACCAGCGGAAGGAGAAAGACTGGGGAGGGGGACGCATGCACCAAGGGGAGAGGTGTTTAAGACGATGTCTGTGCCAGGGAAGGAGTAGGTACACAGCTCCAGAATGATTTGCTTTCTAAAATGAATTTTACTTTTTCAAAGGAGGTACTAGAACATTCCTTAAAAAAAAAAGCTAGTGTACCAGCTGCATACAAAATACAAGTAGGAACAAAAGTCCTATTTACATCAGACTGTTCAGGCGTTACTCTCATGAGGCACTTCACTGAGCACTGACTGAATGCCCCAAACCTGCTACATCATGTGGGAGAAATAACCAGTAGGGGCAGGATGGTCCAATGGTTAGGAATGGGCCCCAGCCTGCGTGCAGGTGAGCCCAGCTCTGCCCAGTGCCTGCCTAATGCATTCAGCCCCACAATGTGAACTCAATCTCACCATCATGAGAGAAATGCAAATCAAAAGTATCCTTTCTCGCCCTGGCTGGTGTGGCTCAGTGGGTTGGGCGTTGTCCCAGGCACCAAAAGGTTGCTGGTTCGATTCCCAGTCAGGGCACATGCCCAAGTTGCAGGCTCAATCCCCAGTGGGGAGCATGAAGAAGGCAGCCAACTGATGTTTCTCTCCCATCAATGTTCTATCTCTCTTGCCCTCTCCCTTTCTATCTCTCTAAAAATAAAAATAAAATAAAAACAATGCTGTCCAGTCCTGTCTCAGTGGTTAGAGCGTTGGCCCCTACACTGAAGGACATGGGTTCGATTCCCAGTCAAGAGCACGCTCTCGCTCTCTCTCCCCCCCATCCCTCCTTTCCACTCTCTAAAAATCAATGTCCTCAGGTGAGGATACACTGTCCACTGCGCGGGGCAGGGTGTGAGTATCAGCACTCACTCACCTGGCAGCAAGCACCCAGGAGGCAATGGGACAGGCACTCACTGGCCTCGCACTGTCTACACATGCAGAATCAACCACAGGACAAGAAGTATGGTCCAGCCCTAGCCGGGTTGGCTCAGTGGATAGAGCGTCAGCCTACAGACTGAAGGGTCCCAGGTTCGATTCCAGTCAAGGACACATGCCCAGGTTGTTGGTTCAGTCCCCAGTGAGGGGCGTGCAGGAGGCAGCCGATCAATGATTCTCATCATTGATGTTTCTATCTCTCTCTCTCCCTCTCCCTTCCTCTCTGAAATCAATTAAAAAAAAAAAAACAGAATTGGGACCCGGGGCAGCTGTGGAATGTTTGCAGCCAGGAGAGATGGGCTTGTTTTCATCAGGAAGGTGAGGTGGCAGACAGAGGCAACTGCCTTTGAAAGAAGAGTTTATTACCTACGTTTCCTAAGACCGTGGTCGGCAAACCGCGGCTCGCGAGCCACATGCCTTTGTGTGGACAGAACACCTATGGACAGGGACTGCCAAGAGCCAGGTCCCTGAGTGATCGGAATCGAGAACAAGAAGGAAACTGACTTCTCATTGTGTACTTTGAGTCCTTTGATTTTCTTTTAACATGTGCATGTATTAATATTCAAAGTGATAAAGAAAACAGTAACTGTTAGCTGATAATAATAACGTGAGTGCTCATGGAGACTCTTGGCATTTTCAGGAACCCCAACACAAACTCTTCTTGAATCCTCAAAATGAAAGTAGCATCTTGCATTAACATCTAATTTTCTCTAGTTCCCCATCTATTAAACAGGTGAGGACAGCACCCCTACCTCTGGGGTGCTGGAAGATTCAGAGGGGTCTCGTCTGAAAGGAGAAGACAAAGGGGTGGGTAGCCCCTCCTTAACCGTGCCTGCTGGGCCCGCACACCCATACGCTTCCAGGGGGCTGGAAGATTCAGAGGGGTCTCGTCTGAAAGAAGACATGAGGGTAGCTCCTCCTTAACCGTGCCTGCTGGGCCCGCACACCCATACCGCCCACACCCAGCAGGATGATCAGTAAGCATCCATATGGACTTCAGGGTCGCTCACACGCTGCCCAAACCAGAACACTAAGTCTACAAATGCCAACGACCCTGGAATAGAGGCATCCATGGGCAGAAGCCCATTCACCCACTCCCCCAGGTCACCAACAACAGAAAACGGATAGCAGCAAGCACCGTTTAGAGAGGTCCGGGCATCCCACATGTCCGCACTGACCCCTTTAATGCACACGACATCCCCAGACTAAGTACTGTTATCATCCTCACTTTACAGAGGAAACCGAGGCACCAAGGGGTTAAGTCACATGCCCAGGGCTGCAGGTGGAGCCAGGCCTGGGGCCCAGGCAGGCTCATCAACAGACAACAGTGTCTACCCAGTTCCCTCCGGGAGCTGTGGAACGTGTTTATCTGCAAGGCTGCGTTATGACAGTCCCCATGCATTGCTGCAAAGGAAACCTAAGTCCTCCTCCCACCCCACACCCCCTCAATGATGCCAAGGCCAGACAGTAAGACAAACAGACCAGCATCATTTAATCCTGGAAAAGATCCGCCTTCCTCCCCCCTAAGAATCTCCCGGAAGCATTCCTGCTAAGAACGGTAAGCCATCCCCACAGAAAGGGACCTTGCGACAACCCCTTGTGAAGGAATGCAGGCCCTGAGGGGAAGGGACACTGGCACCCCAAGCTCCCTGGGGTGCCTCCCAGGCCGGGTTACTGTTAACACCACACTCAGGGCTCCCGGAGGGCAGGGGCTCCATCCCACTGCCCCACCCACTGCCTCGGTGAACTCCAGCTGCAATAGAGTGCCGGCCACATTCCTTCTGGGGAACTGTGTGAAGGGTCCCCATGGGAAAGCCGGCATCAATAACATGGTTTGAGGTGCACCAGAAACTTATTATTTCCTGCGAGCTAGTCAGCCCAGCTGCCTCCGAGTTCCTCCAGGACGAGGACCTCACAGACGTCTGCTTTTGGAGCCTCCAGGAGGCCCAGGCTAACTGGGCAGAGAAGAGACACACCAGGAAGCCACGTTCTCAGGTGCAGAGGCCTCACGGCTGGGCTCAGGGAAGCCCACTGGCTGTACAAAGTCCCTGACACTCCCCGAGCCTCAGTGTCCTCCCCCTCCATCCCTGGGCTGCTGGGCTTCGGATGAAGTGAGATAAGGAAGCTAGAAGGACCACATTAAAGTCGGCGAATATTACAGCACGGACGGGCCAAGGTTCACCCACATTTTACACCGCAATGCTCCATAAAGTCACGTGCCTTTTCACCACCCGCTGCAACACAGCTTCCGCCACGGGACACAGAAGAGTGGGAAGGCAAGAAGGCGCCGGAGGAGAGACAGAAAACACAGGAGCCAGCATTTCCAAATGGGGCACTGTGGAGATCTAAAACAAAAATCACCCAGCAATCCCAACCAACAGCTCTACCTCTTTGCTGTCCCTCTGCACTCCCTCTGGGCATGCTGAGAAAGCCACAAAGTGGGTGTGAGGAAGCAGCAAGCTGCTCCTGAGTTAGGGGGAAGAGGGTAGAAGAGAACAAACCAGGTCCCCAGGGAGAGGGGAAGAACCAGCCGAGGCACAGGAACACACAGCTTCACTAAAAACAAGCTGAGTCAAAGGCCCATCTGCTGACTTGTCAGAGGGCCCGCCTATCAAGGGGCAGCGCGGGTGGGCCCTTATGTTTACCTAAGGTGTCCCAGCAGGACCAAGCTCCAAATGCCTACTGATGCCATCCATGTGCAACGCCCCCTCGGAGAAGAGGCATTACACCTGCCAAGGGCACGACTCAGCCTTGCAAGGAAGGGTCCCCAGGACAAAATGGCAGTCTCTGGACGCCTGTGAACATAACAAGGACAGTAACTCCTCCTTACTGCCGGAGGTGCCCAAAGAGAAAGGGCTGGCTTTCTGTGTGGGCCTCAAGGTCACCAGATTGGATCCACTCTAGAAGTTAAAGGAAAGAAGAAAGTATGGAACCGGCCGCTCCCTCATGCCTGTTTCCCCATCTGTAAAACAAAGGGCTGGATGAGACGCTCTCCAACATCCCTTTCTGCTCACAGATTTTTACAAGGCCTGACGTTCAACTAAACAACCCATCCCGGTCTGCTCGGGTCAGCCTCTCCGGCGCTGACACTGCCCCAAACATTCAGAGCAGAGCCCCCAGTCATTTGCAAAGATCTCTGGACTTTTTCATTGGGAAAGTCAGAGACAATTCATCATCCATCAAAACAGGAGCGCTGGACCCCCAGATCGTGAATGTCCAAAACGCGGCACTGTCCATCCACATCACCGGTGGGACCACTAAACTCTCACCAGCACCCCCACCAAACACAACAGCAGCCAAGAACTCCGCCACCCTCTCCAGGGTGAGAGCATTTTGCACCCAGTTTAGAAATGTGGCCGCCAGGGGGCGCTGCTCTGAAAATAATAAAGGCGAGGGGGGGGTACTATTTTTAATGTTTTCTTTTCCTTCTTAAGCTTCAATGACGAAATATCTAAAGGGTAGCTAATGAAAACAAAAAGCAGCCTGAGATTCTAGAATGGCCTAGACCAGTGGTCGGCAAACTGCGGCTCGGCAAACTGCGGCTCGGGAGCCACATGCGGCTCGGGAGCCGCAGTTGGCCGACCACTGGCCTAGACACTTTCTTTCTTCTCCCCGAAGACATTATTGTGGCCGCAAGGCAACTCAACTTTAAGGGCAACACCCCTTCCAGAGAAATTAACACTCCACAATGGATTTCCCCCAGAAGGGTTGACATCATAGCTTGCCCTAAACTCCCTGTTTAAAGGCAGGGGGTCCACAGGAAGGAAAAGCCAATCTGCAAGTCTAGAAGGAGGACCTAGCCGCCGGTCTCGGCTAGAACTGTTTCATGAGAGCCTCCTAGTTACTGAGCAAAATATCCCAACCAGATGACAAGCCTCCTGGCTTAGCTACAGACAGGGGAGGACACTAATACGGCCAGACCGCAGGCAAAAGGGTGCAAGGTCTTAACTGGGATTTCCCAAGTTTTAGATGACTGCAGGGGGAGCTCCGGCACCTCACGCCAGAACGACACTTCAGGAACACATCAACAGGGCTGCTCCACATCTCTTCAGTGCCTAGAGCACATTTTGCTGTCCCACAGGTACAACGTTAACGTTCAAAGTGCCCTTTTCTAACGTTCCAGAAGTCCTCAGACCCATTCTCAAAACCCTGACTTCCAGTTCCTCCTGATTTCCTTCTGTATTCAGCATGTCCTACTGACCCTGGAAAGCCTGCTTGCTCCTGGGGAAGCGGGCCTGAAAGAGGGAAGCCAACTCCATGCCCAGACCCAGGATGCAGACCCAGGAGCTGCTTGTGCTATGTAGAGGGCGCCCCTCTGGCTGCTGGGAGAAGAGCGCCTGCAGGGCGCTGGCCTGGGGCAAAGGAGCAGCAGGCCCTTGGGACAGGCATGAGGGGCAGAGGCGCTGGGAGCCCCGCTAGCTCTGACTGGCCACTCGCTCCTCCTATCAGGAGATAAGAAATCATACTTGTTCCATTCTTCGTGATGTCTGGGCACCCAGCAGGTATGAAAATGCAAGTAGGGCCCATTTTCAAGAATCAGATCTATCAACTGGAGACGCTGCATAACAAAAGGTTTCCACCTAGAGTTTGCAAAAGGCTTGTGGAACCGAGTTATCTTATATCTTAGGCTTTCTCGGAGAACGGGATTCCACTCTCAGCTTCTCAAAGGCAAAGCTACCAACGTGCGGCGAGGTGAGGCACACCTGCCCCCAACACTGGATGTTTCTGTAAGGGACTGAGAATGCCATCTTATTAAAACACTTGGGTCTCCACCACTGAGCACCAGCATTGAGGGTTGGGGGTGGGGGGTGGGGAGAGACAAGTAGAGGAGAGCCATCCTCTACCACATGCATTTACCCAGCACCAGCCACTCCCTAGTTCTGGGACCCCCGGCCTGGTACCACGGTACCCCACCTCTCTGCGGATGGATCCCCCTTCTCAGACACGTGGCCCGGAATCACCACCCGGCCCATCCTCCAGGCTGGTGCGAGGCTCTATTAAATGAGACAGCAGATCACCGCATACGTGCCGTGCCGAGTACCACCGCCCGCTTCACATCGGCTTGTCCCGGTGGCGCGCAATGTCAGCTTCACGAGCCGCACTCGCGGGGCACATAGTAGGTGGCCCGCAAACATGCGAACACTGGGTGCCCTTCTCCACGAAGAGAAGGGAACGGAACGGCAGAAGAAAAACACTCCCGTCCAAAGTAACCTCCAGCCACGGGCGGAGCTCGGATCCCCCGATTTCCCGGGTCTCACCACCACCGTTAGCAGCGCTCCCACCGAGCCCCGGGCGGCCGGAGGCGTCCCCACCCGGGTCCCAGTGCACCTGAGAGCCCGGGTCGGTGCCGCCCCGCTCAAAAAAAAACTCCCACGGAGCCGCCGGGGCAGAGCCGGGAACCCCCGGGCGCCGGAGCCCCGCTCCCTCCTTACCTGCACAGCTCGGCGAAGGCCTGGAAATTGAGCTTCTTGATCTTCTTCTCGCTCAGCCAGTAGCCAACTCTCTTCCCCTTCAGAAAGGTCTGCATCTTCCTCCGCGGGCGGGGAGCTGGGGTC